>NC_137790.1:69376703-69406703 GCF_963383645.1 Muscardinus avellanarius | reverse complement strand
GGCAATAATCCGAATAATGATGGAGACTTTGTAGAAAATGACATTAGGCTACAAGGAACATGATAAGAGCTGGGTGTTGTTGTTGTTGCTGTTGCTGCTGCTGCTGTTGTTGTTGTTGTTGTTGTTGTTGTTGTTGTTGTTGTTGTTGTTGTTGAAGTACTGGGGATCGAACCCAGGCAGCTCCACCGCCAAACTCTGTCCCCAGCCTTTTTCATTTTTTATTTGAGACAAGGTCTCACTAAATCGCTTAGGCTGACCTTGAATCTGTCATCCTCCTATCTCAACCTCCCAAATAAGTAGGATTGCAGGTGTGCACAGCCACACCTCGGCACAAGGGCTGATTTTTGAAGAGTATTGAGAAGGCAAACTAAAAATGTCAGAATCTCAAAAATAATCTAAACAGCTAGGATACAGGAGAAGCAATTTAAAAATAAGACACTAAGAGCAAAAATGCAAGTTTAAGTTAGCATCCCCTCCTTGAGTGGCTCACTGTGGCTCAGCCCCGAAGTTGAGGGCCCAGATGAGCCTGGTCCTTGAGGGAATTTGTTTGTTTGTTTGTTTGTTTTATGATTCTGAGGATTGAACCCTAGGGGGCTCTACCACTGAACTACATCCCCAGCCCCAGCCCTTTTTCATTTTATTTTTTATGGTGAGCAGAATCTCACTAAGTTGTAGAGGCTGACCTCCATTCCAGAGTTACTAGAATAACAGGCCTGAGCCACTCGAGTTTTGAGAGTATATCTTTTTTTTTTTTTTTTTTTTTTTTTTTTGGTGGTACTGGGGTTCCTGGAAGCCCTTCTACCTCTGGGCTACTCTCCCAGACCTATTTTTTATATTTTTATTTGAAAACAGGGTCTCTTAAACCAGCGCGGCTGGCTTCGAACCTGCGCAATTCTCCTGTCTCTGCCTCCCAAGTGCAGGGATTACAAGCGTGCGCCACCACGCCCTTCTTGAGAGTATATCTTAACCTTTCTCATTTCTTCTCTTCCTGAGTCACCCCAAACATACCATCTGTATGGCTGAAGGTTTTAAAGACGAGGATAAAGACTAGAAGATCAACTCCACAAGGGAAACAGAACAGAAAGAGACCTGGGGGAAGTCCATGCTGCCCCCTCCCGCCCCGGGAAGTAGCCAGCTTGCTCCCTCACCTTTGATCTGGAGATCAGCAGCAAATTTTGAACTCTTTGGTACACTTCCTAGCAGATGGTCTCTACTGCTCTCTCTCTCCTAGTTTGGCTGGGATTTCCCAGAGGAAGGGAAGCTCAATGGCCTCGGACTCCAGGCTCCTCTCCTTGGATCCTGGATCTTCTGTGCTCCATCTCAAAGCCTCGCCCCACGAACCTTCCCTTCCCACTGAGTTGTCAGTGGGTCAAAATGTAGCATCTGAGAAATGAACAGTGATTACCGCACAAGCCAAAGAACCTGGGGAACTGCGCTCATGTGGTTTTTCTTCTACAAAGCTAGTGCCCACCCCTATCCCTCTACCAAGTCAGCCTGGCCTAATGTACCAAATCCACTTTCATTTCCGTTGCCACAAGAGTACTGGGAGCTGGGCACAGTGACACACTCTTGTAATCCCAGTCCTTGGGAGGCTGAGACAGGATGATCATAGGTTAGAGGACAGCCTCAGCAAATAGTGGGGTTTTCATTGACCCAGTGAGACCCTGTTTCCAAATTAAAATAAAATAGAGCTGGGGGTATAGCTCAGAGGTAGAATGCCCCTGGGTTCAATCCCTACACCAAAATAAAAAAATAAGCAAGTAAATAGGTTTGCAGGGCATGGTGATACATGCTTATACTTCTAGTATTTGGGAGGTTGAGACAGGAGGATTATAGGTTTGAGGACAGCCTCAATAAGTAGCAAGACTTATTAACCTAGTGAGACCCTGTTTCAAAATAAACATAAAATATAGCTGGAGGTATAGCTCAGAGGTTGAATGCCCCTGGGTTCAATCCCTAGAGAAGAAGGAGGAGGAGGAGGAGGAGGAGGAGGAGGAGGAGGAGGAGGAGGAGGAGGAGGAGGAGGAGGAAGAGGAGGAGGAGGAGGAGAACAAGGTGATTCTGGGGATATGGGGTTAAAAAAAATAATCTAGCCAGCCAGGGAACATTTGGTTATTCTCATCTTTACAGCCCATTTTTCCTCCCTCTGAGAAGGGGTCAGTCCTCATCTCTTGGTCTCTGGCACCCCTTCTTAAAACTGCTCTTTGGAAAGTACTCCTGAAGGTTAAGATGGGGCATCTAAAAAAAGAACGGCCAATAGTTGCCACAATGGTCGCCAATTGAGGCAGGTTTCCTGGTTGTGTCTAGAGCCAATGGTGGAGCCAGTGGACTCCCCTCAGCGCCAGGGGGTGAATGAGCTCAAAGCCCTGAGGTTGCCCGGGCCCACTCTACTCTCTTCCATCCAGTTCTGTTCTTTCTGGTATGGTGGGTGTTCAAATTGAGCCCTTCTGAAGAACCTTCAAGTGGTCAAATTCTAGCTGGGCATGGTGGCACACACCTAAGTACT
Source organism: Muscardinus avellanarius (assembly GCF_963383645.1). NCBI lineage: Eukaryota > Metazoa > Chordata > Mammalia > Rodentia > Gliridae > Muscardinus > Muscardinus avellanarius. Next base: position 69,404,197 of record NC_137790.1, on the reverse strand, counting down.
TGTAGCCCAAATACTCAGGAGGCTGAGACAGGAGGATCACAGGTTCCAGGCCAGGCCCAGCACCTTAGTGAGACCCTCAACACCTTATGGAGACCCTATTTCAAAACAAACAAAAAATAAAAAGGGCTGGAGATATAGCTCAGGGGTATAATGTGCCTGGATTCAATCCCCAGGACAAAGAAGAAGAACTTTTTTTTAAAAAAAGGTTCAATTCCTTCTCCTCTTCAAATAGTGTCTCTGCTTTAAGAGTTGCCCTTTCTAGAAAGAGTGAAAGGGAAATTCCCCTTTCCATTCAAGCCCTATGGTTTCTCTTTAACTTTATGAACAGAATTAAATCCCCCCTTTTCTGAAACCTGGAAACCATGACCTTTTGTGAGAGGCCATTTTTATATCGCATTGTGAATAGGGAATAAATGGCATCTGTGCGGTTCCAGAAAATTGTGCAAAAAGGAAGACGGAGGGGAGGGGGAGACTAGAGGAGCAGAGGAAGGAAGGCGGAGGAGAAAGGTGCTTCCTGCATTTCAGGAATTCGTGAAGAGCTCAGTGTGTCTACACAACAAATGACACGCTCCTATTAAATGCTGCCTGAGTCGCACCCAGGACTCTCCAGCCTGCTTTCATCATGACCATGCTGTCCTGTTTACAAAGCGCCAAGTTTATATCCAACTTTCTCCTGCTGCCTGCTCAGTTTCATTTTTTTCAAGTTTTTTAATTGGCTCATTGTAATTATACTTAATAGCGAGAGTCACTGTTACCTATTTGTACATGCACGTCATTGGCTCCTTATTCTGTTTCTCAGAAAAAATGAAATGGAAAACTTAGAAGAAGCCAGGCATCCCATACTCTCATTCCAGTACCTGGGAGGTGGAGACAGGAGGATCCCAGGTTTGAGGCCAGCATCAACAACTTGAAGGCCCCTAGGTTCAATCCCCAGTATCCCCACCCCCACCCCCGCCACACACATCACCTTAATGCCATGGGAACGGTTACTAGTCACCTCAAAACCACCTGGCAAGACTCTAAAATATCTCAGCTCTCTATTTCTCTATTCTCTGGGTTGCCCATTTTAACATCCTCTTTCTTAGTACTTGTTACTTTTTTCTGGATCCCCACATTTTTTACATTTAGTTTTAAACTGGATGTAATCTTTCTTTCTTTCTTTCTCTTCTTTTCTTTTTCTTTTTCTTTTTTTTTTTTTTTTTTTTTTTTTGTGGTACTGAGGATGGAACCCAGGGGCTTTCTACCTCCAGGCTGTACTCCCAGACCTATTTTATACTTTATTTGTAAACAGGGTCTCACTAAGTTGCTGAGAGCCTCACTAAGTAGCTGAGGCTGGCTTTGAACCTGTGTGATCCTCCTGTCTCACCCTTCCAAGTGCTGGGATTACAAGCGTGCGCCACCACGCCCGGCTGGATGTAATATTTCATTAAGGATCTGGACTCAAGTAGAAAAAAAACAGAAAGGGCTGGGCGTGGTGGCACACGCTTGTAATCTCAGCATTCGGGAGGCAGAGACCAGAGGATCGCGGTTCTCGGAGAGCCTCAGCTACTTAGCAAGGCCCTTCGCAACTCAGTGAGTCCCTGTTTCAAAAACTAAAAAGACTAAAAAATAGGGCTGGAGGTGTAGCTTGGAGGTACAATGCCCCTGGGTTCCATCTCCAGTACCAAAAAAAAATAAACAAACAAAAAACAAAAATTCCACAAAGAACATTCCTGGCCCTGCTCCGTCATACTTTCACTTATACTTCACAAAACTGTTTTGCCATGTTCACTTTACTGCAGACTCGTGGTCAGCCATTTGCTCTAGACTTTTTCTTTATTTGGAAACAGGATGTCACTACGTTGCAGAGGGGCTCGCTAAGCAGCTGAGGCTGGCCACAAACCTGCCGTCCTCCTGCCTCGGCCTCCCAAGTACTGAGATTACAAGCATGTGCCACCACGCCCGGCTGCTCTGGGCTTTTTCTGCTGTTGCTTGTTGTTTGTTTTGCTTTGTTTTCCCTTAGGATCTAGTCACCTGTTCTCATTCCCCAGGTCCAGTCATCTTTGTAACACCAGGCTGAGCACAGTTCCGGGCACATCGATGGACACTCAGTAAATTTCGGGGTAATTAGATTGATGTGCTAAGTGGGTGGTATGATTGTTAGAAGCTCAGAGAAGGAAAGGGCAGACACAGTGGGTAGAATGGTCCAGCTTCTTGAGGGAGTGTGTTTGATCTGGTCTGAAGGAAGAACGATGTCCGGACAGGCAGAGTCCGGGGACAGGCCGGCTAGGAAGTCGCGGGGCAGCGCGTCAAGGTTTGCAGGCTGAGAGCCGGCTGCAGGAAATGTGAAGCGAGCCCTATGTTTAAACGGGGTTAGCTCTGAATGTCCACTTCTCTTTTAATTTTAAGCATTTGGGTGATTTTCATCTCAAAGAACCAAAAAGAATGTGATTGTATTGTAAAAGGAAGAATGTGGCGGCAGGTGTGGTGCCCTGGAAGCACGGTGGGCGCTGGCCATAGACTGGCCGGGTAGAGGGCCTTCCTTTCTCCCCTCCCTGGGAGGCTGCAGGCCACCGTGGCCACATTACCTGGCAGAAACCACAGTGCCAATCGCTGTGCTGTCTTGAGACAGGACCCAGAAAGTTTCCTGTGACTCTTTACCACCAAGGCCGCAGCCATACCCCAAGATGGACATCCAACCCTCTGGGGAGATCATCTCGAAACAAAAAACAAAACTTCCCTGAAATTTTTCATCTGTGTGGTCATGGGTTTGGGTTCCCGTGGCAACGAGGAGCTGACTGTGGGAAAGGGGTTTTCCCCAGCCTCTAGTCTGTCTCTGTGCTTTGGGCCCCCCAATATGCAAATAATGTTACTTACAGTGGGTTGGAAGCCGCTGCTGAGAGCCAGCCCTGCCCTGCTGCGGGGCTCTAGAAGGAAGGCTGAGAAAGCTGGAGTTGAGCCTGGCACCGTCAGCATGACAAGATGGAACAGCTCTACGGTCAAGAGAAGCAGGAGTGAGCGTCATCTCCAGAGACCAAGGACGAGGCGACCTATGATGTCCATTGGCCTGTGATCCCCTGGTTTCTCCCGAGCAGCCAGGCTGCAGCTCCCTCTACTCATCTCTCCCTCTGTCCTCACCCAGTCTGTGGCTTTATTTATTATTTATTTATTTATTTATTTATTTATTTATTTATTTTGGTGTCTTTCATTGCATCAACATTGTTACTAGCGATGAACTCAAATTCATGCATCTTCCTTTTTGTGTGGCTTCCAGATTTTGTGTCTTGGTCTTTTGTCCTAGGATTATTAAAAATACTCAGCTGAGGGTCGTGCACACACCTGTAATCCCAGTACTTGGGAGGCTGAAATAGGAGGATTACAGGTTTGAGGCCAGAGCATGAGACTTAGTGAGACTCTGTTTCGAAATACAAAAAGAAAGGGCTGGGATTGTAGCTCAAAGGTAGAACACTCCTGGGTTTAATCTTCAGTACCAGTACACACATACAAACAATCTCTCTTGTAACACTTATACCTTTCATTTTTCCCCATAAAATTTAAAAACATATTTTCTTTTGCTTTTATTAAAGTAAAAGTATAAGCCTGTAAACCCAGTACTAAGCAGGCTGAGACAGAAAGAGGCAAGTTCAAGGACAGCCTCAGCAGCACCGGGCAGGTACTTTACAGCCTGTCCTCCACCTCCTGATTGTAAAATACGGATGGCTTTTCTTCCAAGATCCTGCACTAGTGGGATGTATTTAATCCCTTTTCCTCCTGAGACTCTACTAAATTAATATTTTAAAAATTAAGGGAGTCGCCGGGCGTGGTGGCGCACGCTTGTAATCCCCGCGCTTGGGAGGCGGAGACAGGAGGATCGCGCAGGTTCGAAGCCAGCCGCGCTGGCGTAAGAGACCCTGTTTCAAAAATATAAAATAGGACTGGGAGTGTAGCCCGGAGGAAGAAGGGCTTCCAGGAACCCCAGTACCACCAAAAAAAAAAAAAAAAAAAATTAAGGGAGTCTGGCATGGTGGCACATGCCTGTAATCCCAGCACTTGAGAGGCTAATACTGGAAGATTGCAGGTTCCAGGCCAGCCTCAGCAACTTAGTGAGATCCTGTTTCAAAAGAAGAAATAAAAAGGGTTTGGGGTGTAGGTCAGAGGTAGAGTGCACCTGGGTTCAGTCCCCAGCACCATGTACACACACACCAAGTAAAACTACAAATGCATTAAAAGAGTGGGTGGAGCCGGGCGTGGTGACGCAGGCTTGTAATCTCAACATTCGGGAGGCTGAGACAGGAGGATCTCGGCTTGTGGACAACCTCAGCCACCCAGTGAGGCCCTTTGCAACTCAGTGAGACCCTGTTTAAAAAAAAAAAAAAAGAAAGAATAGGGCTGGGAGTGTCATTCTGAGGTAAAACGCCCCTGGGTTTCATCCCCAGTATTGAAAAACAAACAAACAAACAAATAAATAAATAGATTAATGGGGCTGAAGGACCTACACTGAGAGGCTGCAAGCCCTGGGTCTGCTCCTCTCCAACTTCAGGCCTGCTCCCCAGAGCAGATGCCACTGAACTCTACTCAGGCTTTTGCTTCCTTTGCCTGAGCCTCATCCAGCACCTCCATCCACTTTGCATTTTCAGGAATTTATTCCAGAAATCTTTGGTTTATAGATTGCTCTGTTCTCATTGTAATTATGGATGTATTTTTACTTTATTTTTTGTACTAGGGATTGAACCTAGGGGCATTCTACCTCTGAGCTTCTCTCTTAGCCCTATATTTATTATTTATTTATTTATTTATTTATTTATTTATTTATTTATTTAGTGGTCCTGGGGATGGAACCCAGGGTCCTCTACCTCTGGGCTACACCCCTGACCTATTTTTTACTTTATTTTGAAACAGGGTCCCACTAAGTAGCCGAGAACCTCACTAAGTAGCTCAAGTTGGCTTCAAACCTGTGTGATTCTACTGTCTCAGCCTCCCAAGTACTCGGATTACAAGCGAGCGCCACCACTCCTGGATATTTATTTATTTATTTATTTATTTATTTATTTATTTATTTATTTTTGAAGCAGGGTTTTGTTAAGTTGCTGAAGCTGGCCTCATACTTGCGATCCTCCTGTGTCAGCCTCTCAAGTGCTGGGGTTACAGGCATGCTCCACCATACCTGGCTCGCTTAATTTTTAAAGTATTGACTTGGTAGAGTCTCGGGAGGAAGAAGTAGTAAATATATCCCATTAGTGCAGGATATTGGAGGAGAAGCTTTCCGTATTTTACAAATACAATCAGGAAGTACAGGCCAGGCTGTAAAGTACCTGCCCAGTGACCTTCTTCTTGCAGTTGTTCTGAGTAGTTCACACCCAGGTGATAATGGCAGAGTTTAACAGGTGCTTCTCCAAAGCAGGTTGGATTTTACTGGAATTTTTGAAACTTGAGTGTGTCTTGTGGTTTTCAACATTTTTGCTCATATACTCCCAAATTAAGTTCATAAAACTATGTATTTCTTTACTCATTTTTAAGTTGATGTCTGTAAAATGTTGTATTACCTCAAGTATCTGGAAAGAATATAATTTCCAACACATTGTAACATTATCATTTAAGGGAAAAGTTATATCACTCTTAAATGTATTGAGTAAAATCAAAAGTGACAGGAGTTGAGCAGGGCTTGGTGGCGCAAACTTGTAACCCCAGTACTTGGGAGGCTGACACAGGAGGGTCACAGGTTCAAGCCCAGCCTCAGCAACTCAGAGAGACCCCCGGCAACTTAGTAAGACCAGTTTCAAAATAAAATAGGGTTATGGATTTAGCTCAGAGTTCAATCCACTGAGAGTTCAATGCCACTGAGTTCAATCCCCAGTCTCCCTCTCTCTCCTCTCTCTTTCTCTCTCTCTCTCTCTCTCTCTCTCTCTCTCTCTCTCTCTCTCTCTCACACACACACACACACACACACACACACACAGTGGCATGAATTGGAAAAAAAAATCAGTGAAAACTTTCTTCTAAGATCTAGATAAGTGCTCAAGATACATAAAACCCAAACTTACCCCTAATATACATATACTCATTTCTTGAAAGTGTACTGTTGATCTATTAGAGGTAAGAGGGAAGTTGTGACATTCTTCCTCCATGCAGTTATTCAAAATATGCATCTGAGGCCCAGACCAAGTCACGGGTGAACGAGGCTGTTCCTGCAGGCCCTTCTCCTCGCAGAGCAGCTGGAGCTGCGGTGGGCTCCCGGCAGGCCAGGTCTTGCCTGCTTGCGTTGGCTGGCGAGTCCAAGGTGGCCAGAGCAGCCGCCCACTCTGCTGCACCCACACTTGCTCCTCCGCCACCCTCTGCTGTCTTCCTGCCCTCCGTGGGAAGGGATAGCGTTTGTGCCGACACACAGGGAGCAGGAGAGGCAGAGTTCACTAAATAAAAGCTGCCGTCACTTCTGCTACTGCACTGTGCAGCACATCTGTTTCTCGTGACACATTTCTACTTGATAGAAATATGGACAAAAGTTAGATGCACTGATGCATGCCTGTGGTCCCGGTACTTGGGAGGCTGAGACAGGAAGATTGTGAGTTTGAGGTCAGCCTCAGCAACTTAATGAGACCCTATTTCAAAATTTAAAAAAAATAATAAATAAAAAGGGCTGTGTGTAGGGGGTAGATCAGAGGTAGAGTGACTCTGAGCTCAATCCCCAGTACCAAGAAAGAAAGAAAAGAGGGAGGGAGGGAGGAAGAGAGAGAGGGAAGGAGGAAGAGGTACAAAACAGAAGTGATTCAAGGCTCTACCTTGGGCTTATATTATCTTGATTTAAGAATAACACATTGATTAAACACTAATACTTTAAATTGAACCTTCACTTGACACCTAAAGAGGTTTTATTTTTATTTCCCAGAAAATTTGCATCCCAATCAGACTTGGGTTGGGTAAGAGGCAAGCCTTTCTTCTCAAATAAGGAGAAGGCTACAATCCTTGCTGTAGGAAGGCTAACGAAAAGATACATAAAGAAAGTGAAAGCCTGGAAATTCTTTTAAAATTATTGGTATCGCATACTCTGAAAATGTCCAGGCGCCATAGCTTAGCTGTTTGAAGACCCTGCCTCAGCCCTGACGTGTGTGTCTTCCCGCAGGGCAGTGTGTGAATTTGGTGATGCCTGGGGGGAGGGGGATCCAGTCATACGCTGTAAGCTGCTACTCTCTCTTGGCATAACATTTATCTCAAACACAGCTGGTGTTTTGCAGAGATACAGGACACATCCTGTCTAGAGAAGGCCCGAGGGGCCATAACCCAGCCTGACCAGAGCCCAAGCACAATACCAGTGTGGGAAAGCCTTCATCCTTTCTTTTTCTTTATTTAACATAATGTTCACTGCTCCCCACCCTAGGGACTCTCAGAGGCCTTATAGCCCCATTATTCTTCATTTCAGCTTTTTTTGTTCTTTTTTCCTTTTGGGGGGGTATAGGGGATTGAACTCAGGGTCTACCTCTGAGTCACACCCCAGCCCTTTATATTTTGTATTTTGAAACAGGATCTTGCTAAGTTGCTGAGGCTATCCTCGAACACGCACTTCTCCTGCCTTAGCCTCTAAAGTACCGGGATGACAGGCGTGTGCCACTTCACTTGGCACTGGTCAGCTGTTTATTGAAAGAGTTCTGTGCCTTTAATAATATTAACAAATGTAGGGTGGAGAGCAGCTTAAATTGTGATCATTTTCCAGGCAATTTTGTTTTCTAGGAACTTTACATCAATGTTCCAGATGTTCCTATACCATAATCATCATATTTATCGCGTTTGTATACCATGTCTACTAGCATTTTTCCCCTCTAAATTCGCCTGACTTCCCCTACACATTTACTTTAGAAGGAAAACTGTTTTATCTGTAACATACCAAATACCTGGTCTTAGTCTGGAATCTCTGGAGAACACAGCTAGAGACAAAGGCCTGCATGAAACTTTATTTGGAAACTTGAGCCTAGAGATGCGGGACCAGGAGTGAAACATGGAAGGAAGGTAAACCAGCACAAGAAACCTCGCCCAGCTGACTGCTGCTCAAGGCTATGGGTGCTCACCCACCGGGACCTTTGGGGGAGCTTCATAAATGTCTCCCGGAACTCTCCACCTGGTATCAAAATGTAGTGGCTCATAGCTGTAAATCCAGTACTTAAGAGGCTGTGACAGGAGGATCACAGGTTCAAGTCTAGTCTCAGAAATTTAGTGAGACCCTAGTGCCCACTCTGGGGAGATGTGGGAGGCAGGGCTGCAGGTGAGGGGGTCTTTGAGATAAGCACTCTCCAAAAAGTGCCCATTTTGCATAACGTGGATGGCCCAGTCCTGTGATGTTTTGACCGGTGACTAGGAAGGAAGAACTCTGGCTGTAAAAACAAAACTGATTACTGATGTGCTGTGGTGCACATCTGGAATCCTAGAACTTGAGAGGCTGAGACAGGAGGATCATAGGTTTGAGGACAGCCTGGGCAACTTAGCAAGACCCTTAGTGAGGCCCTGTTTCAAAATTTTTTAAAAGTTTTTTAAAAAGCTAGAGGATATAGCTCAGAAGTAGAATGTCCTCAGGGTTCAACTCCTCAATACCAAAACACAAAATGAAACAAACAAACAAAAAAAAACTTGAGACCAGCCCAGATACAGCGAGCCCATAAATCTCACATGCTCAGGCAGGCAAAGCTGCGCTGCCCCATTCATCCTGGACTGGGCGTCTGTCCTTCTCCTCCTCCCCTGTCCCAGAGCCCAGAGCCCACAGTGCCAGCTGGAGGCTGTGGCTGATTCTCCCAGCCACACATTCTCCAGGGGTGACTGAGAGAACAGTGAAGCAGGGGAGCTTCCTCAAAGCTGTTTCTTGGTGAACTCAACTCCTCTTCTGTAAAGGGAAGTTGGGAGGGGAAATGCCATCGGCTCTCATAAGTGACTTGCCATTACTCTGGAGACAGTGAGAAGAAAACATCTCCGAACCAGGGTGTCATCCTGTGATTTATAACACAAAAGAACAAGAGGAATCTTTTTTTTTTTTCCTTCAGCAGGTAAGTACATTTACTATTATCTTCCTATGAGATAGTTTGATAGAACCAGTTACTGACAACTTGACTGCTTTTTAAACAAACATTCCACCAGGTCGACCTCCAGGGATCTGTGTCCTTCCTCAGAGGAGACTGCTGGGGCTGCTTATCCCCCAAGAAAAAGAAAATTACCATCAGAATTGTGACCTGTTACTTGTAAATTTTCTAGGTTGTAGCAAATATTTTTTTTGTGGACTGAATTTGATTTTTTTCAAAACCATTGAATTCTGTTGACTTAAGTTCCGCCAGGTTGACCCTGGTTAAAATGGATGCTGGTCACTGAAATAGTTTGGTCTGGCCGGACTGTAGCTGTGGGGTGGCCTCCCCTGGCAAACCCACATGTCCTCTGCTCAGCCCCGGGCTGCATGACTGGCCAAAACTTGAGGGGTGGCAGTGCAGCCCAGCGCTCATTTTCATTTCTCAAATTTTGATATATTTACTGAAAAGAAAACGCCAGCCTGCTCACATTACACTGCACGATTATAAATAAGCGTGTCTGCAGCGTGTCCTTTCTTCCTCTCTTTTTGCTAGTAGACTTTTCCGTTGATGGAGCTCCTCTGTCTCTTTAGGACAGGTTATTTGAGTAGAGATGTTAAATAATGAAGACACTTGTTTTCCTATGTCAATGGACTGAGGAAGTTGTCTCTCGCAAGTTTTGTTTTGTTTGTGTGTGTTTTTTTCTTTTTTCTTTCTGCAGTACTGGGGATTGAACCCAGGGGCATTCTATCTCTGAGCTACACCACCAGCCTTATTTTTAATTCTTTATTTTGAAACAGGGTCTCACTAAGTTGCAGAGGGCCTCCTGTCTCAACCTCCCAAGTACTGAGATTTACAAGCATGCCCCACTACACCTGGCCTTGGGCCAATGCACCCCCTGCTGGTTGCTGTGTGTTTCTCAATGTGTCCAAAAGAAAATCTGGGCCTTCCTGGGTGTGCTTCTAACAAAGCTAACCACACCTATTAAGAGGAAAGCCATTTCACAGAAGAGCTGTGGCCGGCTGCTTCTGAAAACAGGCAAGGTGGCCTGACAAGGGGACTTCACAGAGTTCTGCGACCTTGGCTCACTCTCCGCGGTGGGTCACCGCCTGGCTTAGAGGTCCCTGAGGTTAAGAGTGCGGCCTCATTTAGACAGGCAGCTGGAGAGGTTCCAACCCACGGCAGGCAGACCTTCTTTCCTGGGTAACTTGTCCTCTTTTCTTTTCAGCTTATGGAAATAAGTTCACAACCTTTGGAGACGTGGGGACACTATCTGATCTCTTGTCACTGCGTTGGTAACCATCACCTGAGCATCCCTTATGCGGAGCGATTGAATCGTCCTCTGCCCTACCTGGTGCATGCTACTCAGGCTTCTCTGCCACCTTGTTGAACCCCTTTCCGTGCGCCTTGGAGGGGCCCAGGAGTTCCCTGGTTCTGCATCGTTTCTTCCTGCATCTTTTCTCAAACTCTTGAGGCTGTGGCCATGGATGGTGTGAGCGCAGCACCGCACTGCAGGCTGGCTCTGCTCTTGGCCCTGGCTGTTTTTATTCACTTCTCTTCAGGTAAGCAGCTTTCAGGGATTTAACTGAGACCTGACTTCACATCTCTGGGGTAGAGAGAAAAATGATGTTTTTCCGTGTGGCCCCCTCTGTCCCTTTGTGGACTAGAAGGAATCTTCAGGGTGTTAGGAATCTTCATGGCTTAGAGAAGGGTGATCCTGAGAAATTAAAAGACCTAACTAGGGTCACACAGCAAGTCAGAGGTCAGGTTACCCCAAGAACTCGGCCCTTCAAGTAAGCAGTGGGACAGTTATTTTAACGAAAACATAAAGGCTGGTGCGGAAGGACCTCGGAGGTCATGCCCTCTTCCGTGAGCTCTAGCTGCTCATTTTGTGTTGTGGTGTGCCAAGGGTGCTGGCCCTGGGGCCTGGTTTCCAAACAACCTTTCTGCAGTACAACTTGGCCAACATGTTCTGCCCCTACTGTTGAACAATGGTGATTTTGATTCAGAAGTAGCAGGAGTGGGGGCAGTCAAGGAATATAATCTAAATGTTAAATATTTTATTATTTTATTTTTATTTTATTTTATTTTGGTGGTACTGGGGTTCCTGGAAGCCCTTCTACCTCCGGACTATACTCCCAGACCTATTTTTACATTTTTATTTGGAAACAGGGTCTCCTAAGCCAGCGCGCGCGGCTGGCTTCGAACCTGCGCGATCCTCCTGTCTCTGTCTCCCAAGCGCGGGGATTACAAACGTGCGCCACCACGCCCGGCATGTTAAATATTTTTAAAATATTTATTCTTATACCTTGGAGGCTGATACCCTTTGTCAACACTGGCATTTGACATTAAGTGGTTTCAGATTTAGCACAAAAAAATTCTATTCGTTATTTTAAATCGACAGCATAATTTTCGTTTTTGTTTTTGTTTGTACTGGAGGTTGAACCCAGATACATTCTACCACTGAGCTACACTCCCAGCCCTTTTTATTTTGTATTTTGAAACAGGGTTTTGCTAAGTTGTTGAAGCTGGCCTTGGACCTGAGATCCTCCTGTCTTGGTCTTCCAAGTACTGGGATTACAGGCGTGTGCCACCATGCCCAGCTGGCATAAGTAGCCCATGTGTAGCCTGAAGGGCATTTTCATTTCTAGGGGCTTTTGTTCCCCCTCAGGTGGTTATAAGAGTGCTGTATTTGGGGACTGTCAAGAATGGTGGGCTCATCCTACTGACAGGATGGTTCTGCCTTTCTTAAAATCAAAAAACAAGATCTTGCCGTCATCGCAGTACTTGGAAGGCTAAGACAGAAGGATCACAGGTTTGAAGTCAGCCTTGGCAACTTAGTGAGAGCCTGGTTTAAAATACAAAATAAAAAGGGCTGGGGATATAGCTCAGAGAAAGAATGCCCTAGGTTCACCCCCAGGACAAAAATAAATAAAGGAAGGGAGGAAGGAATGAACGAACGAACGAACGAATGAACGAACGAACAAAGGAACAAGCCAGACATGGTGGTACGTGCTAATAATCTCAGTACTTGGGAGGCTGAGACAGGAGGGTCATGGGTATGAAGCCAACCTCAACAACTTAGTGAGACCTTATTTACAAGTAATTAAAAAAAAAATAGGCCTGGAGGTATAGCCCAGAGGTAGAAGGCCCTTGGGTTTCATCCTCAGTACCAGAAAAGAAAAGAGAGGAAAAGAAAGGAAAAATATCTACCTTCTATGGAGTCACATATATTCTGCTTCCTAAAAACAGAGGATGCTTGGATGTCAGGATGTCCACAAAGACATGTCAAAGATCCTTATCTTAAAGCTACTCACTTAAAGTAATGCCTGGAATAGCCAATGTTGGAGAGCGGAAAGGAGCGGGGCACAAAGATGACTTGACTACAGTATGGTAGTTTCAGGTTTTCAGTCCTGAGTTGCAAAACTTGCTATTTTATACTGTTGCAGAACCAAGAGAACTGTGAATTAAGTCATACAATTTACATATCATGTTTTGTATATATTTGATGGCAACATTACCTTTCCCACAGTTACAACGTTAAAATTTTCTTCTGAGAAGTTGGGGATGCAGTCCCAAACTAGAGTCTTATGGGGAAACTGAGTAATGAGTTTAAACGTTGAAATGGGGCTGGAAAGAGAGAACATGGGGGGGGGAGGGAAGAGAAGGGAAGGGAGGAGAAGAGAAGAGAAGAGAAGAGAAGAGAAGAGAAGAGAAGAGAAGAGAAGAGAAAGAATATTAAACCAAAACTGCAGCAGTAATACTAGGAATATTAGTCAGAGGAAAACGGAAGGAGGAGATGATCTGGTCGTTGAGCTAAAGAAGTTCCTTAGGAAAGCACCTCATTCTACACCTTCTTCTAAATTTTACTGTTGCTAGGTTAACAAACCAGTCCCCAAGCATCTTAAGTCTGATCTCACGCCTTGTGCCAGGGGGCCATAAAAGCTGACTCTTTGAGGAATTCCTGTCCTCAAAGAGGTTTGCATCTGTTGGTTAAGGGAGGCAAAACTACCCCAAAGAAAACAAGCAGAGTGACGAGATACTGGGTGGGTCCTGATTGTGAACTCCTAGGATCTGGGGAATGCAGGGGGCCAGCGTGGGCTGGAACTGCTGGAGCAAAGTTGACAGAAGATGAGTGATGGAGAGAGGATGCCGGGTGGATAACGGCAGTGGTCTGGATAACGGCACTGAGGTGAAGAACACTGGCGCAAACATTCATTCTTTATCATTTACTTCAACAAATATTGGGCGTCTCCTCAGCACAAGGCAATTCTCTCGGTCCTGGAGACAAATTGTGAGCAAGATGGACTTGGCTCTTGCCTTCACGGAATTTATGGTCATTGGAGGGGAAACGAGAAGTAATGCAATAACCACTGCAGTGAATGTGGGCCCCAGAGACGAGCGCTTTGCAGGTGGAAGGAGTGAGAAAGTGAGCAGTGGGGACCTGGAGGGAGCGGGCCCAGACCTTCCAGGGCTTGCAGGCCAGGGTGAGGAGTCTGAATGCAATCTCAGCGCTGGGAAGCCTGGAGGGTTCTAGGCAGGGGGATGGCACGCTCTATCCTGGTGCTACTGTGTGCTTTAATGTGTATATCAATCACCTGGGGTTTTGGTTAAAATGCAGTTTTTTGTCTAATACTGTAATGATGGGCTTATGTTTTTATGCATTTCTCAAACCTATAGAACACAAGCCATCAAGAGTGAGCATTAGCTGGGTGAAGTGGTGCATGCCTGTAATCCCAGTACTTCCGGAGGCTAATCTCAGGCCCTTAGAAATTTAGTGAGATCCTTTTTCAAGATGAAATAGGGCTGGGGTATAGCTCAGAGGTAGACTGTCCTTGGGTTCAATCCCTAGTAGGCGCCCTCCTCGCCACACTAATACTGAACTTTAACTCTTAAACTATGGACTTTGGGTGATAATGATTTGTCAACACGGACTCGTTGATTGTGACAAATGCTCCACTCTTGTGCAGGATGTAGACGGTCAGTTTGTGAGGAGGGTGTCTGTGGGGAGCCTCTATACTTTCTGCTCAATTTTTCTATGAACCTAAAATCGTTCTGAAAAATATAGTCTACTTAAATTTTTTTATTGTAAGCTAGGCGTGGTGGGTCACACCTGTAATCCCAGTACTTGGGAGGCTAAGACAGGGGGATTGCAATTTTGAGGCCAGCCTCAGCAACTTACTAAGGCTCTTAGCAGCTTAGCCAAAGCCTGTTTCAGAATTTAGAAAATAATAATTAAATAAAAGGTGCTGGAGGTCCTTGGAGGTAGAATGCCCCTGGGCTCAATTCTCAGCACCAAAATAAAATATTTTATTTTATATTATTTTGAAGATTTAAAGAAGTTTATTTTTTAGGTGTATAGTGATAGATTTACTGTATTTCCTTCCAAAAGTTTTATATGTTACATTTAGAGTTATGATCCTTTTTTTAAACAAAATTTTTATTGAACATAAATGGTATACATTTATTTATTTATTTATTTATTTGGTGGTACTGGGGATGGAACCCAGGGGCCCTCCTACCTCTGGGCTACACTCCCAGACCTATTTTATATTTTATTTGGAGACAGGGTCTCTTAAGCCAGCTGAGGCTGGCTGCGAACCTGCGTGATCCTCCTGTCTCAGCCTCCCAAGCGCAGGGATTACAAGCGTGTGCCACCATGCCCGGCTAATGGTATACATTTAAACTATACTTGGTGCCCTCTCCCCCCACCCCCATTTTCCCTTCCCCCCTCCCACCAATGGTTGTCCAGGTTAACCATGTCATATTCATAATTTTACACATATTCAGATGTAGACCCTCATTAATCAAGATCAGCCTTCCTCCTCTCCTATCTTTCCATTCAAGCTTTGCTGGTATTTCCCCTCCATTATCTGGAGTCCCACTGGTATCCTCTGTGTTTCCTAGTTTGGGCATATTAGAGGAAACATATGTACCTTCTCCTTCTGTGCTTGGCTGATCTCGCTTAACATAATGTTCTCCAGGACTTTCCATCTTCTTGCAAATGATATAATTTTGTTCTTCTTTATGACTGAAAAGAAGTTTATTTAAAAGATAGAAATACAGAAGCAGTTACAGCCTCATGTTAAACATGAGGGGGTGCTTCGAATGAAACAACCCTAAAATATTTATTTTAAATGCTGTTTGTGCTTCGGTGGGTCTAGGATAGAGCCTGAGACACTGTATTTCTAATAAGCCCTCAGGGGATGCTGGTGTGGCTGAACCTTGTGTCTCTGGTTTGGGTAGTAAGTCTGAAAATCATACTTAAGGAAGAAAAAATAAACTGAAGTTGCTGAGGCATGAAAAAAATATCTTGCAGGGCCTCAACAGTGATTGTGCAAAATCTACCAGGAGGCTATTTTAGAAGCCAGCAGTTCACTGTGACGGCTTTGGTGAGAAGGAAGGAGTCAGAGGGAGATGGGTGGGTGGAAAGTATGTACCATGGGAAACTGGTGACGATCCGCCAGGCTGGAGCGTGCTGTGAGCTGTCCACAGTCTGAGGGAGACGAGACTGAGTAGAGTGAAGTGAGATGCTGGAGGCTCAGGCGGGGATGTGCCACACCAGGCCCTCCTCTCCTGCCCGGGGTCAGGAAGCTGCATCAGGGCAGGAGTGTTTACATTTCCCCAGCCGCTGACACGCAGGCAAGAGAGCCTCCTGTGAGGACCTCCCTCCACCCCAGGGTGTAGGCACTGTCTGTGGAGGCAGAACACCTGTGCACAGGAAACTGGTGGCCAAAAGGCAGGGTGTGTACCAGGACAGCCGGCAGAGGCGCCAGGGTGGCGCCTTTTCCTTCAGAGCTGGGTCCTTGAAGGGAGGCTCCACTCTAAGAGTGCGGAGAGGCCTCCTGCAGGAGTGGGCCAGGGGTCCGAGGAAAGCGCTAGCCTGTAAGTCTAGAGCACGAAAACCACTGAGCTAGAGAAAAAGAGGCTGTCTCCAAATGCCACCACTAATGGGACACACACACACACACACACACACACACACACACACACACATATACTGTTATTTTTATTATGTGTGGGGAGGTAACTAGAAATTAAGCCCAAGGACATTCTTACCTCCAAGCTACACCCTCAACCTTACTTTTTTTTTTTTTTTTTAAAAAAAACAGGGTCTCACTAAGTTGCTGAGGCAGCCTCACTAAGTTCCTGTCTCTGCCTCCCAAGTGCTGGGATTACAGGTATGGGCCACCATGCCTGGCTAAAACTGGTCATCTTTAGATTTGTTAGCAAGTGGCTACCTCTTCTGGGGGGGTTGACAGTCAGGAGCTGAAGTAACCAGGGCCTAAGGGTGTCTAAATTGGGGCTGGGGGCTGAGCCTGCTGCGTGCCCCCAGTGCTTCATGCAGGTGGGAAGCTGATTCTGCAGGACAGGTGAGCAGAGCTGCCTCCTCCCTCTCCTCTCACAGCCTCCGACCCTGTCTGGCTGCTGCTGGCTGGAAGCATCCAGATGGGCACCCAGGCCAGTGGTGGTCACTCAACTCAGACCATGACCCAGACAGTTCCCGTGGTTCCATCCCAGGTGTGGTTCAATAAAACTGACTGCTGTGCCTGGGAAGAACGGCCCCAATACAAACCTGTTGTCTTATCGCGAACAAAACGCTTTGTATCTGGTGGTATGTGATCCTGTGCTTAACTATGTGAAGCAGGGAAGACAGTATGCCTATTGGGCAGAAATGGCATCCAAGTCCCCCCAGAGGTTCTGCAACTTGTTCCGGGTTCTGGTTCTAATGCACAGCAGGTGGAGTCGGACCACATCTCTTAATACCCAGCCCTGCATTTGGCAAGTATTCATCAAGCACCTACCAGGCCAGACCTTGTTGTAGACACTGCAGATATGACAATGGACCAAACAGATAAATCTTCTGCCCTGGCCCCATGGGTAGATACATATCATTTATACATATGCATGTAAGTATATATCCCACTCCAGGTATAGTGATGCACACCTGTAATCCCAGTACCTGAGGGAGCTGAAACAGGAGGATTGCAGTTTCAAGGCTAGGTACAGTAAGTAGTTAGACTTTCAGCAACTAGCGAGACCCTGTTACAAAAAAAAAAAAAAAAAAAAAAAAAGTGTGGTGGTGCGTGCTTGCAATCCCAGCACTTGGGAGGCTGAGATAGGAGGATCGCGGTTCGTGGACAGCCTCAGGTACTACTTAGTGAGACCCTTTGCAACTCAGTGAGAGAGACCCACCTGGACAACCATTGGTGGGAGAGGGGAAGGGAAAATGGGGGTGGGGGGAAGAGGGCACCAAATATAGTTTAAATGTATACCATTTATGTTCAATAAAAAATTTGTTTAATAAAAATAAATAAGTAAAAACAAAAATAAAAAAGTAGGGCTGGGGGTGTAGCTCAGAGGTGGAATGCCCCTGGGTTCCATCCCTAGTGCCTCAAAAAAAAGAAAGACGGGGGAAAAAAAGAAAGAAAATAGGTCTTGGGGTATAGCTTAAAGGTCCTTGTTCTCCCCTCCTCCAAACACACACACACACACACACACACACACACACACACACACACACACAGACATCAGCTGGAAACGAGCTTGAAGAGACATAAATCAGGATAGGGACTAAAGAGTGGCAGGGGAGGTCGGGCAGGACGGTGTTGCTCCAGGAGAGTTGGAGGAGGACCTCTCTGACGTGGGGACACAGGGCCAGACGTGAGAGAAGTGAGCCCCTGGCCACAGGTCTCTGTGGGGAAGCTGCCACTTCCTCTGATGTCTTGCACTGTGAGGAGCTGTGTGAGTGGTGTCTGACTGGAATCCTTGTACCTGCTTTGTCCGGCGGTGTTGCAATACCCTGCTGCAAAATGGCGAACACCACCAGCTCAGAAATTCAGTAAGGTTTAGTCATGACGAGATTTCAGGGAGCTGACTTCCTTCAGGGTGCTTGGTGCAGACGAACCCTCTGAAGAGCCCTGGACTCTTGACTCATTGCCCCACATGTAATAGAGTCCCTGAGTGTGGAGGCCGGGTCCTGTGGGAATTTCCAAGCTGCCCGGAAGATTCTTGGTTCCTCTTTTGAGTCTGGTTCTTCCTCAGCACCAGTATCTAGTCAGAAGAGACCTCAGATAGGAATGTCGACGGCCCATTGATGGTACACGGTGAACTTTAGAGAGACACCCACGCCTCTCCTCAGATGGCTGGACAAAACCTCCTTAGGAGCCGCCTGTGAAAGGAGGCTTTCAGTTCTGATTTCTCTCCTGCTTGTGCTGTCACTGGCCAAGTTAATGAGAAGGACGGGAATCCTTCAGGATGAGGACAGATTGGTCAGGGAAAGACCCCATGACCCGGGGCCCCTAGAAAAGAGCTGTGGTCTGTCCTGATGTCGTCCCGGCCACAGCAAGGCTGAGCCTAGATAGCCTATATAATATCCTTATATATATACGGGTTCCCTGAGTGAGATCAAGGGAACCAGAGAGGAGGTGTGGGGGCAGGTGGGGGGACAGAGAAGAAGAAGCTCTTACAAACAGACCCACTGTGTCCTTGTGACTTTTTAATTTGTATCGTTTAATTAACTTTGGCTTTATGGTAATCCTGAGGGGCGGGTACCATATGCACTTCATAGATGTGGAAACGGACTCCTCAGCAAGTAGGGGAGCTGGGACTAGAATCTCAGCCATTGGGGTGTACCGCCTGCACCCCATCCACATACCATCGCAATCTCCCCGTGTCCTGAAGAGCGTCAAGTTGTAGCTTGGGTTTTTTATTTGGGGCGTGTGTGTGTGTGTGTGTGTGTGTGTGTGTGTGTGTTCCTGGGGATTTAACACATGGCCTTGCACATGATAGACATGTACTCTACCACTGAGCTGCACCCCCACCCCTTTCTACTTTAATTTGAGACTGGGCCTCCCTAAGTTGCCAAAGCTGGCTTTGAACCTGTGATCCTCCTGCCTCGGCCTCCCAAATAGCTGGGATTACAGGCATGTACTGCCGTGTCTGTTTATAGCTTGACCTTTAGCGAGTGCAGCTTCACTGTGAAACATGCTCCCCTTGAGTTTATCTTTTTTATTTTCTGCAGTCCTAAGGCAGCGACTAGAGATCTCAGTGTGATCATTAAAAGGTGGGTCTGGGATGATTTTGAGTTACTTTATGTCACTATGCAAGTCCTCAGCATCATAGAACATGAGCCCTGTGTGGAGTCACTACCAGTATAATCTATCTATCATCTATCTATCTATCAATCTATCTATCTATCTACCTTCCTTCCTTCCTTCCTTCCTTTCTCTCTGTGGTATTAGGGGTTAAAGCTACCTCTTAGCTACTCCCCCAGCCTGATTTGATTACTTATTTGGAAATAGGGTCTTGCTAGGTTGATAAAGAGTCTCAGCACTTGCTGAAGCTGTCCTCGAACCTGCAAGTCCTCCTGTCTCAGCATCCCAAGTACTGGAATGACCGGTGTGCAGCACCACACCCAGCTTATTTTTATTTTCTGAAACAGGATCTCCCTAGGTTGATGAGTTTCACTACTTGCTAAGGCTGTCCTTGAACCTACAAGTGTGTGTGTGTGTGTGTGTGTGTGTGTGTGTGTGTTTAATCACAATCAAAATAATGAAGGGAAAAAAGCATTTGGAACCAAAAATTCCCACATTCTTTCTCTCTCTCTCTCTCTCTCTCTCTCTCTCTCTCCCTGGCTCGCTCTCGCTCTCACTCTCACTCTCGCTCTTGCTCTCGCTCTCGCTCTCGCTCTCTCTCTGTGGTACTAGGAATAGAACCCAGGGGCATTCTACCTCCAAGCTACATCCTAGTCCTATTTTTTTTATTCTTTATTTTGAAATAGGGTCTCACTGACTTGCAAAGGGCCTCACTAAGTGCCTGAGGCTGTCTGTGAACCCAGATCCTCCTATCTCAGCCTCCCAAATGCTGGGATTACAAGTGTGCGCCACCACGCCCAGCCAAACTGGATTCTCTAATCATGCTTAGTTAGTAGATGAAACAATTTGGGTTCTGTTGCTGGCTGCTCATGTGGAAATTGATTTTTAGTAAAAAATATAATCTCATTTTATCTGTCCCTCCTTAGGCATCAGCCAGGTGTCCAGGAAAGTGAAGGAAATGGCAACCCTGTCCTGTGATTACAACCTTTCTGTGGACGAGCTGTCAAGAGTTCGCATCTACTGGCAAAAAGACAGCCATGTGGTTCTGAGCTTCATCTCCGGGACGGTGGAGGTGTGGCCCACGTACAAGAACCGCACCTTAGTTGACATCGTGAACAATGTCTCCCTGGTGATCCTGGCCCTGCGCCTGTCGGACAAGGGCACGTACACCTGTGTCATCCAGAAGCTGGAGAGAGGTTCTTACAAACGCGAACACCTGATTTCCGTGATATTGTCCATCAGAGGTTGGTGGCATTTTCTGATTTATTCGTGTGTGTGTGTGTGTGTGTGTGTGTGTGTGTGTGTGTGTGTGTCTGGGAATGGAACCCAGGAGCATTCTACCTTTGAGCTACATCCCCAGCCCTCTTTTCTTTATTTTGAAACAAAGTCTCATTAAGTTGTGGAGGGCCTCACTAAGTAAGGGAGCCTGGATCTTCCTGTGTCAGTCTCCCAAGTACTGGGATTACAACATGTGCCACTATGCCCAGCTTCCCAGCCCTATTTTTTTTTTTTTTAATGTTGAGAGATAGGATTTTGCTAAGTTCCTAAGGCTGGCTTTGAATCTGTGATTCTCCTGTCTCAACCTCCTAAGTATTTCTTGGATTATAGGTGTGCACCTTCGTGCCTGGGTCAGAAATATTTATTAATGTGAATTTTTGGTACTTTGACAATCCAGGTTCATGACAGTCACTCTTTAATGACCTGAAATGTCCTGAATTGCAGGAGGGTATCTTTGATTTCATGCAGCTGTCCTATGAACCACACTTGAGCCAGCAATTTGTGCCTGTGAAGTCTCATAGGAAAGATTAAAAGAGCCACACAGGCATAAATATTTTTTTTAGTAGTATTTGAACATCGATCCCAATGGCTATTTTACAAGTGCATTGTAAAGATTTCAGAGTGATACTATACTTACTGTGTATTGAGGTAGTCAATCCCACAAAATTAGATGTTAGAGAACTGGATGCATAAGTCTTGCCTGCTACTGGAAAGAAGACTAATTTCTCCACCAAAGCCCTGCTTCTACGCTGACTGGGAAGGCCAGGCACTTCTTGCCTTGCATAGGAAGGCGCCCTCCTTAATCACAGGTGTTAATCCCAGAGGATACTGGGATTAAGGAAAGCCAAGCCCTTGCTGAGAAATCACAGCCTTGGACCACCTCTCATATTTGAAATTCCAACACAGTTCTTTTTCTTCCTGGGGACTTGAGTCTTTAGTGAAAACCAAACTGCATACTTAAAAAAATAAAATATGATTAATCTTGAGCCCGGTGCAGTGGCACACACCTATTATCCAAGTACTCGAGAGGCTGACACAAGAAAATAGCAGGTTCAGCAACTTGGTGAGATTCTGTTTCCAAATTTAAAAAAAAAAAAATTGAGCTGGGCATGGTGGCACATGCTTGTAATCCCAGCATTCAGGAGGCTGAGACTGGAGGATCACGGTTTGCAGAAAACCTCAGCTAGGCCTCAGTGAGACCCAGTTTCAAATTAAAGAATAAAAAAACTAGGGCAGGGGGTATAGCTCGGAGGTCAAATGCTCCCGGGTTCCATCCCCAGACCTGCAAAAAAAAAAAAAAAAGAAAGAAAGAAAGAAAGAAAGAAAGAAAGGAATGAAGGAAGGAAGGAAGGAAGAAAGGGCTGGAAGTTCAGAAGTCAAATATCCCCATATTCAATCCACAATACCAAAAAATAAAAAATAAAAAAATAAAAAATAAGCAGGGTGTGGTGGTGCACACTTGTAATCCCAGTATTTGGGATACTGAGACAGAATTGTAGGCCAGCCTCAATTATTAGTGAGGCCCTCGGCAACTTAGCAAGATGCTGTTTCAAAATAAGGAATAAAAATAGAGCTGGGATATAGCTTGGAGGTACAATGCCCTGGGTTCAATACCCAGTACCTCAAAAAATATGAATTAATTTTAATAATAGATAAGTTCAGCAGATCCTTAGTGAATAAATCAGTTAGTTCTTCCCTGCTTCAGTTGTTAGCTATGACTCCCTGTGGCAGCCAGACCACACCTAAAGCTTAGGCTGTAAGCCAGAGAACTGCAAGGACCACCTCACGCCTCACTCTGTGTGTTCTCCACTCCTGGGCACAGCCAGGATTCTGTAGTGATGTGATCTGAGGAGTACTGAGAAGCCCACTTCCTTCTAAATTTTGACCTGCATTGATTCCTGAAATTCTCATTATTATAGCTGTTCCTGGTAATTTCAACCTTTTTCTCTATAGCATCCCTGTTAAAAGGAAACTAGCCAGGCACCATGGCACATACCCGTAATCCTAGTTCTTGGAAGGCTGAGACAGGAAAATCTCAGGTTTGAGGCCAGCCTCAGCAACCTAAGTGAGACCCTTTTTCAAAATAATAAAAATTAAAAAGGCTGAGGGAAAAACAAATTGAGACAGGAGGATTGTGCAGGTTCGAAGCCAGCCTCAGCTACTTAAGCTCTCAGCAACTTAGTGAGACCCTGTTTCCAAATAAAGTATAAAATAGGTCTGGGAGTATATCCCGGGGGGTGGGGGAAAGCCCCTAGGTTCCACCCCCAGTACTACAAAAATAAAAAATAAAAAAATAAAAGGGCTGAGGAGTGTAGTTCAGAAGTCAAATGCCCCTGAGATCAATCCTCAGCACCCCCTCCTCCAAAAAAAAAAAAAAAGAAAAAAGAAGTCTGTGGTCTGGGATAGTTGACACCACAAACATATTGGCCTATGTTAGCTAATTACATTAGGCACCTAGTCAGTTCTCAAATAGAATACCAAAGAAAAGTAAAGACAGAAAAGATAAGAGAATCTAAGAGGGAGAAGAGAAAACCTTTTAGGGAGGGCAGGCTCTACTCGCAGATTACAGAAGACCAAAGATGGCTACGCCTGAGGTCTTGGGTGTCTTGGAGGTACAGGAACCTCAGGAAAGGGAAAACTCACCTACTTTACCCAGAACCATTCTTAATTTTCCAGCTGAGACCATTAAAGCAGTGCTTCTCAAATGTCCATGTGCTATGAGTCTTTCAGAAATCTTGTTAAAATGCAGATTCTAATTCAGTATGTCTGGGGTTGGAATCTGAGATTGTGACCCTCTAATAAGCTCCCGGGCGATGTCTGTGCAGCCCTGAGGACCACAGTTTGAGAAGCAAGGAATTAAACAAGCTCTCGTCACCACCTGTCCTATTTCACCCAGGGTGGAGGGGCTTCCTCCGAACACAGATTTTTTAGTACTAGAACTGAGAAACTTTCAGTTTCAGGTAAGCCAGGACAGACTACGTTATCCAAGATTGTAAAATGACCAAGTATTATCAGCATTTTAGTATATAAAAATCTCCATTAAGAGCCGGGCATGGTGGCTCACACTTGTAATCCCCGCGCTTGGGAGGCTGAGACAGGAGGATCGCACGGGTTCAAAGCCAGCCTCAGCTACTTAGTGAGGCTTCCAACAACTTAGTGAGACCCTGTTTCCAAATAAAATATAAAAAAGGTCTGGGAGTATAGCCCAGAGGTAGAAAGCCTCTGGGTTCCACCCCCAGTACCACCAAAAAAAAAAAAAAAATCTCCATTAAGTAGCACATTTGAGACACAACTATACTAGATAACAGAACAAGTAGGTTGATGGATTTTTGCCTTTCTAAAACCTGTACAGTGAGCCAGGCGTCGGCGGCAATGCTTGTAATCCCAGTGCTTGGGAGGCTGAGACAGGAGGATTGCGCAGGTTCAAAGCCAGCCTCAGCCCCACTAAGTAGTGAGGCTCTCAGCAACTAAGTGAGACCCTGTTTCCAAACAAAATATAAAATAGGAGTGTATCCTGGTAGTAGAAATCTTCTAGGTTCCATCCCCAGTACCACAAAAATAAAAATAAAACCTGTAGAGTGGGAGGCAGAGACAGGAGGATCATGGTTCAAGGACAGCCAGCCTCAGCTACTTAGCAAGGCCCTTCGCAACTCAGTGAGACCCTGTTTCAGAAAATAAAAATACTAAAAAAAAAAAAAATATATATATATATATACATATATATATATATATATATATATATATATATATATATATATATGACTGGAGGTGTAGCTCAGAGGTACAATGCCCCTGGGCTCCATCCCCAGTACTGCAAACAAACACCTATAAAACCTGTGCAGCGAGGCGTGGTGGCGCACACTTATAATCCCAGCATTCGGGAGGCTGAGACAGGAGGAGCGTGGTTCTCAGACAGCCTCAGCTACTTAGTGAGGCCCTTACAACTCTGTGAGACCCTATTTCGAAATAAAGAATAAAAAAATGGGCTGGAGTGTCGCACAGAGGTAGAACCCTCCTGGGTTCCACCCCCAGTAATGCAAAAATAAAAATAAAACCTTATACCTCTGCTTGTCCTTATAAGACATTCTTATCTTTCCCTACAAAGAGTGGTGAAAACTTGGGCTACGTGATTGAAAGGAGAAACGGAGGGCTCATTTTTCAGTGGCTCACAATCTTGCAAGGCCTTCGGAGTAGTTATGCTCAACAGATCATTTTGTAGAAGGACAGGAGGCAGAATTGAAGCTGTGCTAAACCCCATCAGACTGAAAAAGTGTGTGTGTGTGTGTGTGTGTGTGTGTGTGTGTGTGTGTGTGTTTTACTGGGGATTGAACCAGGGCTATTCTGCCTCTGAGCCCTAGCCCTATTTTATTTTTTTATTTTACACACGGTCTCACTAAGTTGTGAAGGGCCTCACTAAATCACTGAAGCTGTCCTTGAACCTGCAATCTTCCTGTCTTAGCCTCCTAAGTCCTGGGATTCCACATGTGTACCACAACGCTAGCTAAAAGATGACTTTTAAAACAATCCCTAGTAGTACTCTTGTGGAGTAACTATTTCTCAGAAAAACAGCTCAGAAGCAAATATAATTTATAATAATTATTGAGTTATTTGGATTTGTTATTCTATGACATATTGATGGTACGTAAAACAAAGGGAATTTCTTTTTATGCCAACTGCCAATGTAATGATTTGATCTCATGAGATAAATGAACAAGTAGGAAATACCAATGCCAACTAAAAATGGCTCCGGAGAGTGGGTCCACACATTGCTAGTGATGTTAAACAGAAGAGGGACCTGACTACCTGAAGTATTAGGAAGAGAGGAAGAAAAGGAAAAGAAAGATAGAACAGGCTCTGGTGTCGGGAAGACTTGAAAGCAAATACCAATTCAGCTACTTAGCAGTTATGATTTCTCTAAGTCTCAGCTTGATTATTATAACATGGAAATTACATTAGGTTATAGCTAGTAAAATTACTTATACTCAGCCCACTTACGTATTTGTTTATTTACTTATTTGGAGATTAGATCTCACTATGTTGCTCATTCTGGCCTCAAACTCCTGAGCTCAGTGATCCTCCTGCCTCAGCCTCCCCTGGCTTGACCTTTTTGATCTACAGGCTACTTTCTAGGGTGCAGACAAAACTAAGATAATGTCTAGACCTAACTAACAAAAGCCCAATAATTTTTTTTTTCTGTACTGGGGGGTGGAACCCAGAGGCTTTCTACCTCCGGGCTATACTCCCAGACCTTTGTTATATTTTATTTGGAAACAGGGTCTCACTAAGTTGCTGAGAGCCTCACTAAGTAGCTGAGGCTGGCTTCGAACCCGTGCGATCCTCCTGTCTCAGCCTCCCAAGCACGGGGATTACAAGTGTGCGCCACCACGCCCGGCTAAATGTGTTTTTTTTTTTTCTCTTCAAAGAATTCTGTGTCAACATTCATTCACATGAACCTACTTTTTCCTCTAAGTGCTCTCCTATCTCCGCCAAAAAAGGTGGTGAAGAGTTGGTATAACCAATCCAAATCAAAGTCTTTGGGTTAGCCCTATTAACGCCTCATGGTCCGTTGTAGATTATATCTCATTTATCATTCTTTTTAAAATTAGGTAACTTACGAAGGATATAAACCGATAAATACAGATATGCAACTCTATGTAATTTTATCCTGTTCTTTCTTTAGCTGACTTCCCTAGCCCTACAATAACTGAATGTGTGGGTCCATCTCCTAACATTAAGAGGATAAGGTGCTCAACTTCTGGAGGTTTTCCAAAGCCTCGCCTCTCTTGGATAGAAAATGGAGAAGAATTAAATGCTTTCAACACAACAGTTTCCCAAGACCCTACAACTGAGCTGTACAGTATCAGCAGCGAACTGGACTTCAATATGATGAGCAACCATAGCTTCGTTTGTTCCGTCAAGTATGGAGACTTAACGGTGTCAGAGAACTTCCACTGGCCAACACGTAAGCGTTTTAGTCGGCGTTTTCACCGCCACGACCAAAACACCCAACAAGCACAACTTAGAGGAGAAAAGGTTTCTTTGGCTCACGATTTTAGAGGTTTAGCCCATGGTTCGTTGGGTCTAAGGCAGAAACATCTCAGCTACAGGGCCTCAGGGCTGGGTGGAGGGAAAGCTACTCTCAGTTCCTGGGAAGCGAGAAAGAACCAGAGAGGAGGGGGTTAGGGACAGATTCAGTCCCCAAGGCCACCCACCCCCAGGACTCACCTCCCATAGCCATTCCCCACCTCTGAACCTGGCTGCACTGGCAACTCATGAAACGTAAAGGGGCATCTTAAATTCAAGCCATAACAGTAAGTGACATTTTCCTGAGGAGTTTCCACCTCGTACAATCTAAAAAGAACTAGCTCAGCGGATAGATTTTAGAACTCAACTCACTGACTTTGATAATAATTTTATGGTCATTTTAGATACACAAGAGGTGCTATTAGGACCTATTAAGATCACTGTTACAAGGTGTGATGATACTGTTACTAGACTAACTTTCTTCTAGTAAATATTCCAAAATATACACACCTAATAACTACTACTCATCAAGCAGACACCTGGGAAAGTTATTGTAATATTATTGTTTTTAAGAAAAGCACTAAGATTTGTCCTTCTTTGGAATTTCCTTTGAGGTCCTGACACTTTCTCTTAGGTCACCCCCCACGCCCCACCATGGTCCCATGGTAGCAAATCATTGTCTTTTGTGACTAAATGTACTTCTTAAGAACTACTGGAGCCAGGTGTGGTGGCGCACGCTCGTAATCCTAGTACTTGGGAGGCTGAGACAGGAGGATCGCACGGGTTCAAAGCCAGCCTCAGCTACTTAGTAAAGCTCTCAGCAACTTAGTGAGATTCTGTTTTCAAATAAAATATAAGATAGGTCTGGGAGTGTAACCCGGAGCTAGAAAGCTCCTGGGTTCCATCCCCAGTAACACACACACACACACACACACACACACACACACACACACACACACACAAAAAAAAACCTACTGGTTCATTCAGAACCAAGTCTGATGAAGAATGTATGTGAGTGGTAAGCAATTTTAGGGAGAATGCCTGAAAAAAGAGGTAATCTTTGAGCCAATACTTTACCCGG
>NC_137790.1:69216703-69371703 GCF_963383645.1 Muscardinus avellanarius | reverse complement strand
AGGCCAAGAACCCCACCCCCAAAAGAGCTGGAGGCTGTGGCCCTAGGGACCCCTTTTGAGGCAACTGAACTTAGAGAAGCTGCTCACCTTCCAGGTGTCTCCATTTCCAACACAGCCCTGAATTTCCGCATCAGGACTCTGAGGTGGAGAAACCCATAGGCTTTCTATTCTAGAAGCCCAGCCCGACTTTGTGCTCCAGTTGCCAGAATGGAAAAAAGCTAACTTTGGACCCAACCACGTGAACAAGACTGTTGTGTGCAATATGACTGTTAGCACACTGCTGTCTTTCCAGGCCAGGGACAGATAATGTTCACTTTTTGTATGCACTACTGTATTTCCTTTCTATAAAATTGACTTAGCCGGGCGTGGTGGCGCACGCTTGTAATCCCCGCGCTTGGGAGGCTGAGACAGGAGGATCGCGCGGGTTCGAAGCCAGCCTCGGCTACTTAGTGAGGCTCTCAGCAACTTAGTGAGGCCCTGTTTCCAAATTAAATGTAAAATAGGTCTGGGAGTAGAGCTCAGAGGTAGAAAGCCCCTGGGTTCCACCCTAGTACCACCAAAAAATAAAACAAATAAAGCTGACTTGAATGTAAACAGTGCTAAAGAGACTTATCAGGATTTCTTGCCATGGCTTGCATTTTCCTAGTATAATTCATAGCAAGTTAATTTCAGAGTTCCTGTATCAGGGAGATTATCTGATTCTCTAATAAGAGGCACATCGATGACTTTGATCTTGCCCTTTATACATGAACTCCCAGGTGAGTAGGGGTTTTTCTTGTGTTTTGGTTTTGGTTTTGGTTTTTGCAGTACTGGGGACAGAACCTGGGACATTATATTTTTTTAAATCTTATTGGTGCACTATCGTCTCACATCATAATGTGGATCACGTCCACAATGGCAGATATTCACACAGTACTTGGTGCCCTCCCCTCACTTCCCCTTTTCTCTCCCTCCCAATACTGAGTGTCCAGGTAAACAATGTTATAGTCACATGTATACACATATTCAAATGTAGCTTTTTCATGAATAAACCTCAGCCTTCTTCCTCCCCTACCCCTCCTTTCTGGCTTTGCTGAGCTTTCCCCTCCATTATCCAGAGTCCCTCTGGTATCCCTAATACTCCCTAGCTTGAGCATATTAGAGAAAACATACGGCCCTTCTTTTTCTGTGCTTGGCTGATCTCACTTAACATAATGTTCTCCAGGTCTTTCCATCTTTTTGCGAATGACATGATTTTTTTCTTCTTTATAGCTGAGTAGAATTCCATTGTGTATATTTCCCATAATTTTGCAATCCATTCATCTGTTAATGGAGGCCTATCAACAGATGAACCAGGGGCATTGTACCTCCGAGCTACACCCCCAGCTCTATTTTTTGATTCTTTATTTTTTGAAACAGGGTCTCACTGAGTTGCAGAGGGCCTCACTAAGTAGCTGAGGCTGTCCAAAAACCGCAATCCTCCTGTCTCAGCCTCCCAAATGCTGGGATTACAAGCGTGCGCCACCACGCCTGGCTGTCAGTAGGTTGTGATTTACTGTGAACATGTACAGTGTGTTTAGGGACTCCTGCTTTAAGTAGTGCAAACTTGATCAGCATTTATTGACTCGTTTGTTTTTTTTAATGGATGTTTCAAATAAAATTCTCTATTGTAAATAAGTTTTTTTTTTTTAAAACAGGGTCTTACCAAGTTATAGAGGGCCTCGCCAAATTGCTGAGAATGGCCCCAAAGCTATGACTCTTCTGTCTCAGCTTCCCAACTTGGAGGTTGCAGGCATATGTACCTCTGCGCCAGGCTTCTGATATCATAATTTTTGGTTTGGAGTTGCAGGAAAGACAGAATGACACAATTTTGAGGGGAAAAGTTATTTTCTCAGATGAGGACAAGACACACTAATAAAGTTGAGAAGTTACATGGCCATGAGCAGCTTTACCAATTCCTAATTCTTCAGATATAGTTTTGAATGAAAAAGGAGGAATGGTTGGTAAACAGAAGAAGAGTCTTGGATATTTTGCCCTAAGAATTTAAATTTGTGGCTTTAGACATATCCTGCCCAAACTCAATGAAGAGGAACTACTGAGACAAAGTTATGGTCATAATTACCAAAAAGAAAGCCAGGCAGTGGCCACACTTGTAATCCCAGCATCTGGGAGGCCGAGAAAGGAGGATCATGGTTTGCAGACTTAGGCCCTTTGCAACTCAGTGAGACCCTGTTTCAAAATAAAAAATAAAAAATAGGGCTGAGGCCAGGCATGGTAGCGCATGCTTGTAATCCCAGCACTTGGGAGGATGAGACAGGAGGATCATACAGATTCGAAACCAGTCTCAGCTACTTAATGAGGTTCTCAGCAACTTAGTGAGATCCTGTTTCCAAATAAAGTATAAAAAATAGGTCTGGGAGTATAGCCTGGAGGTAGAAAAGCCTCTGGGTTCCACCCCCAGTACAACCAAAAAAAAAAAAAAAAAAAAATAGGGCTGAGGGTATAGCTCAAAGGTAGAATGCCCCTGGGTTCCATCCCAGTACTGCAGATAACAACAACAACAACCAAAAAGAGTATTTAAAGGTAAACATTTAGCTGGGCGTGGTGGTGCATGCTTGTAATTTCAGTACTTGGGAGGCTTAGTCAGGAGGGTCTGGGTTCGTGGCCAGCCTCAGCTACTTAGTGAGGCCCTCCGCAGCTTAGTGAGACCCTGTTTCAAAATAAAGAATAAAAGCCGGGGATGTAGCTCAGAGGTAATATGCCCCTGAGTTCAATCTTCAATACCACAAAAATAAATAAATAAATAAATAAATAAATAAATAAATGTAGATATTTAGCCAGACACGGTGACACATGCCCGGAATCCCAGCTACTGGAGAGGCTGAGGCAGGAGAATTAAAAAATTTGAGGCCAGCCTTGGCAATTTAGCAAGACCCTGACTCAAAATAAAAATAAAGGGGCTGGGGATGTAGCTCAGTGGCAGAGCACCTCTGGATTCAATACCCAGTACAGAAGAAGGAGAAGGAGAAGGAGAAGGAGAAGGAGAAGGAGAAGGAGAAGGAGAAGGAGAAGGAGAAGGAGGAAGGAAGAAGGAAGAAAAGTCAGGCACAGTGGCGCATGCCTGTAATCCCAGTACTTGGGAGTCTAAGATGGGAGGAACTCAGGTTCAAGACCAGTCTGAGCAACTTAATGAGACTCTCAAACCTAGTGAGAGTCTCAAACCCTGTTTCAAAACAAAAAATTTAAAAAGGGCTGGGGAAGCCAAGCATGGTGGCACATGCTTGTAATCCCAGCATTCAGGAGGCTGAGAAAGGAGGATCACGGTTCACAGATAGCCTCAGCTATTTAGAGAGGTCCTTTGCAACTCAGTAAGACCCTGTTTCAAAATAAAGAATAAAAAATAGGGCAGGGGGTTTAGCTCAGAGGTAAAATGCCCCTGGGTTGCATCCCCAGTAACACAATAAATAAATAAATAAATAAATAAATAAATAGGCTGAGGATAGCATGCCCCTGGGTTCAATTCCCAGTACCACAAAAATAAATAAATAGAAGGCATTTTCTTATAGTAGAAATCATATACACTGAGCAAAGAAAATTAGAAACCACGTTTGTTGATTTTCCCAACGTTCAGCCACAGGGAAAGTCAATGCTCACAGAAGATACTTGAGACTGTGCTCTGAGCTGCTTGCCCCCTGCCTAGAACAAAGAAGTCTAGTGTGCTTCGGGTGTTTCTCATACAAACTGGCCAGCCCTGTTTCTAGCCCAGGGTGTCTCATCCTCAGCACTATTGCTACTAACACTTGGGGTCAGACACATCTTAGTTTCTGAGTGCTGTTCTGTGCATTTCAGGATGTTTGGCAGCCTCCCTAGCTTCTCCTCACCAGGTGCCAACAGCAGCCCTTGCCCTAGATGTGACAATCAAAAACCGTCTTCAGTATTATCAAACATCCCCTGGTGGGGGGAGGTTGGAAGTCCCCCTGGTTTGAGAATCACTGCTGTAGATCTAAGGCAGATTTGAGGGCTTGCTGAAATAAGGGAGGCTTACTCACCATTTTTATTGTTTATGTTTGTCTCTAAGGACTTGTCAGAAGATGGAGAGTGAGAAGAACTGAAGGAGGAACAGAGATGGGAGGGACATCATGCATTTAAACGGGACCTGCAAATCTTCAGGCTCGAAGCCAGGCTTGGTGGCTCATGCTTGTAATCCCAGTACTTGGGAGGCTGAGACAGGAGGATCGCTGGTTTGCAGCCAGCCTCAGCTACTTAGTGAGGCCCCCTGAAACTTACTGAGACCCTGTTTGAAAATAAAAAACAAAATAGGGCTGAGGGTATAGCTCAGAAATAGAATGCCAGTGGGCATGGTGGCGCATGTTTGTAATCCCAGCATCTGGGAGGCGGAGACAGGAGGATCGTGGTCGCAGACAGCCTCAGCTTAGTGAGACCCTTTGCAACTCAGTGAGACCCTGTTTCAAAATAAAGAATTAAAAACAGGGCTGGAGCCAGACGTGGTGGCTCACGCTTGTAATCCCAGTACTTGGGAGGCTGAGATAGGAAGATTGCAGAGGTTTGAAGCTAGCGTCAGCTCTGAGTGAGGCTCTCAGCAACTCAGTGAGACCCTGCTTCCAGATAAAGAATAAAAAATAGGGCTGGGGGTAGCTTGGAGGGAGAATGCCCCTGAGTTCCATCCCCAGTACCACAAAAAAAAAAAAAAGAAAGAAAGAAAGAAAGAAAGAAAAGAAAAAGAAAAAAAGAAGAAAGAAAAGGGGGGAAAAAAAGCCTTGGGCTGAAGAGAAAGTCAAAATGTGGCCGCTATCAGTGCTTCTCAATCGATGTAGTAAATAGCGTGTCATGTAGAACACAAGGAAGCCTTTGTTCCTCTTGGTAACAAGCTGGGCTCTTGTATCTCACCTTCTCAACAATTTCACTCCGGTGACTCTAAATAGATCAGGATGCTCGACATCCCTCCCTTCTCTGCCATGCGCAGTTCGCTGCTGCAGTCTCTTCTTTGCCACATCATCCTCCATCTTGAAATGTCCCCCTCTTGACAGCCAACTCAGTAGCTTTTTTTATCTTGAAAACACTGACATGAGTTCATTTGAAGTAATCTTCCTGGGCTAACTTCTTGTTCTGATCATCCATTTCCCCCTGTATCTCTCACTACTGATGGGCAGAAATGAGGTCACTTTTTTTTCTGACTTTAAAATGTTTATTCTTTTTTTAAAAAAATGGTTGTTTTTTTATACAGCTATAAAAATTCATAATGTTTCTTTGGCAATTAAATATAATAAAATTTTACAACTCTATAAAAAGGTTACTTTTGCCTAAAAAACAGTATGTACTGTGTGTATTGACATGATAATGTTATTCTGGATTTCTCTGCCTCTTACTTACAATCCTACTAACCAATCCCTGGGCCAAATTTCATAAAGAATGGTTCTGTCATGTCATTTTCCCACTCAAAGAGATGCCAGGGACTATAGAAAAAGCTTTTGAAACTTTTAAGTCAGTACATTCCAGTTGATCCCTCAGTCTACCCCACACACACATACCGCCTCAGTTTGACTGGGCGTGGTGGTGCACATTTGTAATCTCAGTACTTGGGAGGCTGAGACAGGAGACAGGAGGATCGCGGTTTGCAGCCAGCCTCAGCTACTTAGTAAAGCGCTCCACAACTTGGTGAGACCCTGTTTCAAAATAAAGAATAAAAATGGAACTGGGGGTGTAGCTCGGAGGTAGAATGACCCTGGGTTCAATCCCCAGTGTTGCAAAAAGAAGAATAAATAAAGGAAGGAAGGAAGGAAGGAAGGAAGGAAGGAAGGAAGGAAGGAAGGAAAAGAAAAATCTCCAGTTCTTCCAATTGTTCTTCACATAGGATAACTTCCAGACACCCCATATGGACACACTAGAGGGCAGTGAATGCAGTCCAAGGATTTCGATTTGGTCTCACCGACTCTACTATTTGGGGTCTGGAATGTTCTTGTTAAAGGAACTATCAGCATTAGTTTTTGTAACACTCACACTGTGTGTGTTGGGGGGAGGGTTCCAGGGATTGAATCCAAGGCCCAATTTGATTTTTTAAATTTTGAAGCAGGGTTTCATTAAGTTGCTGAGGGTCTTGCTAAATTGCTGAAACTGGCACTGAACCTGTGATCCTTCTGTCTCAGCCTCCCAAGTACTGGGATTACAGGTATGTGCCACCACACCTGGCCAGTCACAATGTTAATATATCAGCATTGTATTTCCTCCAAATCCCCTAGTCTTTTCACTTAAGAGAAACACTGAAATGTCAAACTAATATGGGGTCCAGGGGAGTTCTAACCTCCATGAACAGTATAGTTTTTAGTTACAAAGTTTAGAGCTGAACATGGTGGTGCATACCTGTAATCCCAGTACTTAGGAGACTGAAACAGAAAGAAAGCAGGTTCAAGGCCAGCATGTGGTAATTTAACAAAACTATTTCAAAATAAAAAAGAGGGTTTTTTTTTTAATTTTGAAAAACTGAGTTTTTGAAAAGCTGAGTCATCTGGCTGTGTCTGTCGGGGTCTGCGGTGCGAGGGTCCCCAGTGTGAAGTGCCCCAAGGACAGGTCCGCTCTATGCTCAGACCTGGCCTGAGCCCCCAGGGGATGCCATCTTGAGAACCCTGCCGTACTTCTGCCGGGACCAGCTGATGCAGGGCTTCCAGTGGGGCTCCAAGCAGCTAGGCATCCCCACAGCTCATTTTCCTGAAGAAGTAGTTGATAATCTTCCTGCTGATGTATCCATCGTCATGATGGTCCACTGGTGGAAGTGGAGATGTCCATAAGATGGTTGTGAGCACAGGATGGAACCCATACTACAAGAACATGAAAAAGTCTATGGAAACTCACATCATGCCTACTTTCAAAGAGGGCTTCTGTGGGGAAATCCTCAGTGTGGCCACCCTCGGCTACCTCCGACCAGAAAAGAACTGTGATTCTTTAGAGTCACTTATTTCAGCAATTCAAGAAAATATTGAAAAAAAAAATAAAATAAAATTAGATTTACTAGAACATTTGAAACTCAAAGATGACCATTTCTTCCAGGTTCCCAAAAGCAAACTAATGAATGCACACTGAAAAATCATCTTAGTTCTCATCCCACTGTTCACGACTCTGCAGTCTCATCTTCTTTGTACTTTAAAAACCAAACATGTTTCTGTGGCCGTAAATTAGGCATACAAGGTAGTTCACTCTATTATGCGTCCCTGTTAAACCCATCATAGAGTACTTAAAAGATTCATTTAGAAATCAAGGTTTTTCATAATAGGTTTAATAAAATGAATCACTAGAAAGATACTAAGCATCTTACAATGGGAAAAATGTACATAAGTAAAGGTCAGAAAAGTAAATTCCTAATTTGAGCAAGAATTACTATTCTTAGCCTGGCATGGTGGCACACACTTGTAACCCCAATACTTGGGAGGCTGAGATAGGAGGATCGCAGGTTTGCAGTCAGTCTCAGCTACTTAGTGAGGACCTCTGAAACCTAGTGAGAACTTGTTTCAAGGTAAAAAATAAAAAATAGGGCTGGAGGTGTATCTTGGAGGTAGAATGCCCCTGGGTCCCACCCCAGTACTGCAAAATACAAAAAATAAAGAATTACTTGGTAAAGTACCAGCATGTATGTAGCTGTATAGCAAATGCTGCTAAACAGAGAAGGCTTAAAAAAAAATAAAAATAAAAAAACCTTCTACCTCTGGGCTACACTCTCAGACCTATTTTATATTTTTATTTGGAAACAGGGTCTCTTAAGCCACTGCGGCTGGTTTTGAATCTGCGTGATCCTCCTGTCTCTGCCTCCCAAGTGCGGGAATTATAAGTGTTGGCCACCGCATCCGTCTGAAACACAATTTTTAATGTTAGAAATCCCATACTGGAAAGAAGCCTCAATTATCAGTAGCTTTAAAAAAGAAACAAAGTTTAAAACATGGAACATGTAAAGAAAGACAGATTTGTGGGGGGTTTTTTTGTTTGTTTTTTTTTTTGCGGGTCTGGGAATGGAACTCAGGGACATTTGACTTCTGAGCTACACCCCCTGCCCTATTTTTTATTCTTTATTTTGAAACCGGGTCTCACAGAGTTGCAGAGGGCCTCACTAAGTAACTGAGGCTGTCCGCGAACCGCGATCCTCCAGGTCTCAGCCTCCCAAATGCTGGGATTACAAGTGTGTGCCACCACGCCCGGCTCAGATTTGTGTTTACTTAGTCTGAATACCTTGCTGCTGATTATGTTCCCGTTCACTGTGTAGTTCTTTGATGTTTTATTTTTTGTTAAATGCCATTGCTTTAAAAATTGTACGCTGTCTTATTTAGGAGTTAGTTGTGTCTACCTTTTTTAAAAAGTTCTATATTAAGTTTCTATGTATCTAGTTTTATTTTGATTAATCTAAATGTTTTCAGTCCTTAAATAAATCTTGACTAAGTGAAGTAACTAAATAAATAAATCGGGCTGGGAGTGCCATTCAAAGATGGAATGGCCCCGGGTTTAATCCCCAATACCACACAACAAAAAGTTTGAAGCAACACCAGAATAAGAAATGAGAGTCTACCAAAATGCCTTGAAAAATATATGGAAATTAAAAACAACACCATATTTTTTTGCAAAAATACCATTTCATCTTGTCTGGGAGTGTAGCCTGGAGGTAGAAGGTCCCTGGGTTCCATCTCCAGTACCACAAAAAAAAAAAATCTCAGGTGTGGTGGCATACACCTGTAATCCCAGTACTTGAAGACTGAGCCAGGAAGGTTCAAGGCCAGTCTGAAGTAATTTTGCAAGACGCTGTCTCAAAATAAAAAATAAAAAGGGCTGGGGGTGTTGCCCAGTAGTAGAACCTGCTTGTATTAAATCCCCAGTGTGTACCCTCCCCCACACACACACAACCTCAAGTTAGGAATATACTTGGTCTTGAAATGAAAATTACCAGTTTTTAAAAGTTTTTCTCCCTTGCAAATTTGTGGTTTGAAATACTCATGCATCCATTTTATATCCCAGGTTCCGCCTCCATTTGTGAGTGACCCCTCTGTGACTGCCTGCCCTTCAAGGATCTGTCTGCAGGAGGCGCCTCTTCCCTTTAGTGGCTTTGCAGAAACTTCGAGAGGAATGGGATGGGCACTGAAGTAGTTCCGGTAATGGAAACAAAGAATATTTTATGTTAGAAAATAATAACAAGGACAGAGACCTAGGGACGGGACAGACTGGAAAGGGCAGAGATGAAACTCACATTTCTGCTGCTCTTTCTCTGGGCTTTTAATTACTTTTTTTTTTTTTAAATTTTTGAGACATGGTCTCGCTAAGTTGCCCAGGTTGGCAGCTGGCCTCCAACTTGGGATCCTCCTGCTTCAGCTTCCCAAGCATCCAGGGTCGCAGGCGTACCCACCACGCCTGTGCCGGGACTTGAGTTTCCGTTGTATTTCATTTGTTGCTCTCCCACTTCCTCGTCACTTTCAGGAACCAACGGAACCATCCAAATGGATTTCCTCCGACACATAAGATGAGGGAATGCCTTTTGGACTCGAAACAACGGTCAGGTTGGAGAGAGAAAGTTTAAAGATTTACAACCCATTAGTTCATATTGGACTGATAACCCCCTTCAGGCAGCGTCAGGCCAGTGCAACCTCCTTGTTGAAATGCTTATAAGAAAGCTCTTATTTCAAAGGAGATCGTTATTTACTGTACAAGTAGTGAGCTCTCTTCAGTAAGCTATCACATAAATGACTGATGTGATAATAACCTTCCACATAGCTTCCTTGGTCCCCCAAAGTGGCTTCTCCTCCTTGGTATTTCTGGACCCTTCTGATATCAGAGAATTGAAAGGAAAGAGATCATTCATTGCCTGTCGTTCCTCTTTCTCTGCAACTGCCCTCCACAACTCCTTGGATCAGGAGTGGACCCCACTTCAACTGGGGCAGTCAGATAGTCTCATCTGAAAATCTGGAGCTTACAGTAGGAGATGACCAATTCACATGCTGCGGCAGCAGCAGTGAATTCACCGAGTCCAGTACAGCTACATCTGCGAACTCAAGAACAGTGAGTCCAATTGCGGGCCACAGAGGAGAAATCCCAGTACTGTACTCCCTGGGACTTGACCCAGTGGGGGAGTGGCGGTGGCAGAGATATCACACCATAGGAGAACGTGCAACCTGGCACCCCCCACAGTCTAAAGCAGCCTCTATCGACTCCCTGCGTCGGAGACTCTGTGATACAACCCAGTAAAGGAGTAGTGGGGTCAGAGATACTACAGACTCGAGATCCAGAGCACCTTAAGCGAAGTCATAGTGACCCAAGGGAAGAACCCAGAGAAGGCACAAACTTCCGAAATCATGGGAAAGAGGAATAACACTGGAGCAATAAATGCCCACAACCCCACAACATCAGAACCCGATAAAACAGAAAATCAGAGATTTCTAGAAGATCAAATCAGGAAAATAACTGTAGAAATAATAGAGGTGCTTCGAAAAGAATTCAGAGAGAGCCAAAAAGAGATAAAGGATGCAATTAATGAAGTAAAGGCCTCAATTCAAAGCATGAACAACCGATTAGACCACATGGAGAACAGAATCTCGCTCTTAGAAGATGATCATTCCAAAAATGAACGCATAGTTTCTAATCTAGAAAAAAATATCCAACAGCAGGAATCTGACATTGAAGAAATATGGGCCCATTTTAAGAGAGCTAACCTAAGAATAATTGGAATAGAGGAGGGAAAAGAAAGTGAAACCAAAGGGATCAACAATCTCTTCAAGGAAGTAATAGCAGGAAAATTTTCCAAACATAGAGCAAGAGTTTAATACACAGGTCCAGGAAACTTATAGAACTCCCTTTAGACAGGATCGGAGAAGAGGATCCCCACGCCACATAATGGTCAAAATGACCAATGTGGAAGCCAAGCAGAGAATCTTAAAGGCAACAAAAACAAAGGGCCAAGTGACATTCAGAGGCAAACCAATTAGAATCACTCCAGACTTCCCAAACCAAGTCATGAGAGCCAGAAGGACTTGGACTAACATATTCCAAACTCTGAAAGAAAACAACTTCCAGCCAAAAATTTCCTACCCAACAAAACTTTCTATCAAATTAGATGGAGAAATAAGAAGCTTCCATAACAAACAGAAACTGAAGGAATTTATGTCTTCAAAACCAGCATTAGAGAAAATACTCAAAGAGATTAACTACAAAGAAGAAATAGGTAACACACACCAGAACCAGAGAAACAAGATTTTCCATCCAACAGACAAGTAAGATTGGTTATCTGTGGAGATTCATTACTTATGTTAGTCTTTTACATATCTCTAAATTGTATTGTTTGCCTTTATTGTTGTTAATTTTTAGGATGTCTAGTTGGAATATTAATATACCTTCAGATATAGCATTTGGAAATATTTTATCCCATTCTATTAGCAACTTTTAACTCTGTTTACATTGTCTTTGGATATACAATATTTTTTTATTTTTTAGGGAGTTTTTATACTCTTCTGTTGCCTATGCCATTGAAATCATATCCAAGAAATCACTGCCAATTTCAGTGTTGTGAGGTTTTATGACCCAGATTTTATTCTAAAAGTTTATAGTCTTAAGATTTATATTTAGGTCTTTTATCTATTTTGAGTTAATATTTGTATATGGGATTAGGTAAGGGTCCAATTTTATTCTTTTCCATGTAAGTATTATTTTTCAACAATATTTAGTTAAAAGATTATTATTTCTACCACCAAATGTTCGTGGAAACCTTGTCAAAAAAAACTTGACAATATAGGGAAGAATGTATCTCTAGGCTTTTATTTAACTCCAATGGTTTATATATCTGCCTTTAGAACAGTACTACACTGTTTCAATTATTGTAGCTTTATATGGTTTGAAATCAGAAAATATATATCTTCTAGCTTTGTTCTTTTTTAAGATCGTTTTGGGTATCTAGGGTCCATATTCCATATTAGGATAAATTTTTTTTCTGAAAAATAGATATATAAATATATGATAGTTCCACCTAAAAAAAAATAGAAAAAAATAGTCTCTGGTAAGAAAGAAAGCAAAAAGAAATATTGAAATGTTATCT
Source organism: Muscardinus avellanarius (assembly GCF_963383645.1). Lineage (NCBI taxonomy): Eukaryota > Metazoa > Chordata > Mammalia > Rodentia > Gliridae > Muscardinus > Muscardinus avellanarius. The sequence continues at coordinate 69,359,654 of NC_137790.1, read as the reverse complement.
TTAAGTCATCAAAAGCTTGGTATCAGACAAATGAAACTGTTATGTGAAATTATCATTTTTAATTTTGGATAAATTGCTATAATACTAGATGTCAACCACTAAGCCAAGCATGGGAAGGAGGGATGGGGAGGGAATGGGGTGGGGATCGGGTGGGGGCTGACTGGGCGATGTGTGCATGTATGTCTACAAAAGTTTGTATCCCACTATGATGTATGAATACAGTGCACCAATAAAAAAAAAAAGAAATTTTTACTTCTCTCTCAATCAGGGTTGTCCCCTTCACCTGGCGGTGAAGCCACCTCCATTTCTCTTTCCCCACTTAAAGCTATGACTGATGGTCTGGTCAGCATTCTCGCAGCTATAAAGATTTGACCATGTATCTTAGAGGAAGGAGGATTTGTTTTCTAATGGTTTGGGGTTCCATCCATGTGAGGCCAGGGACAGAGATCTCAGGGCGTGGCGGCAAGAGCCAGAGAGAGGGAGAGCATATGGGCTGTGCGCCTCACATCATGGAGGCCGAAGCAAAGGCGGAGTCAGGGGAGGGAATCATATATAATTCCCAAGACTGCACCCCAGGGACCCACCTCTCCAGCCACCCCCTACTGGTCTGGGTTGGTACCATCACAATGGATTTACCCACTGCTGGGATTACGACTCAATTACATCAACTCCAAACACCAATTTATGAGCTCTTCAAGGGGCCATTCTATATCTAACTATTAACACCTGGATATAAGTGAACGCGCTGTACCATAACAGACCAGACACATTTGTCTTTCCACAAAGCCAGAATTTATTGAATAACAATAAATTCACAAGCTACATCACTCTCATCATTTGTAATTCCCCAAGCACTCAGGGGTCACCAGGTAGGCATAAGCCGGGCAATTATAAGTGCTTTTATTCCAGTCTTTTCTTTCTCTATGGTACTGGGGGTGAAACTCAAGGGCCTTCTACCTCCAGGCTATACCCCCGGCCCTATTTTATTTTTTATTTGGAAACAGGGTCTCGTTAAGTTGTTGAGAGCCTCACTAGGTTGCTGAGGCTGACTTTGAACCTGCAATCCTCTCAGCCTCCCAAGTATTGGGATTATAAGCATGCATCACCACACCCAGCATTCCAATCTTAATTACTAATATCTGTAACACTCAAATTACACACCATACCCTATACAGCGTAAATATGTACATAGATATATAGAACAGAAAAGCTAAGAAAGGGGGTTAAGGTGTTTGCAATCCCAGTGACTTGGGAGGTTGAGGCGAAAGGATCACAAGTTTGAGGCCAGCTGGGCAACTTAGGGAGACTGTCTCAAAGTAAGGGCTGAGGATGTAGCTAAGTGGACGAGCACCTGTGAGCTCAGTCCCCGGTAGCACACAGAAAGGGTTAGGAGGATGCATTGAGTCGAGGCAGAGAGCAGATACAAATGCAAAGAGTCACTGCACGTTGTCAGGTAAGATTTAGAAGCAAGCCAGCTTTAAAACTTAGTCCAGAACAGAGCTATCAGAGAACAGAGCTGTCAGGGTATGGGATTTATTCTGGGCAGGGCAGAGAGGGCAGGCAGTTTTGAAGCAGGCTGCATCAGGCAGGGAGATAGAGCTGAGCTGAAGCTCGGGGACAGAGTAGGGGGGTCATCGCCTGTAGATGTGATGCACTCACTGGATGGGGTGATGATGGGTCAGCGTGTGCCACTGTAATCGATTTTGAGGTGCTTTCCTTTTATGGGTTCTAGGTGAGGGCAGTTACATCTGGTGAGGCTGGTAAGCTCATGGACGTGTTTTTCTGATATGAGTTTGACATATGCAGGCATCCCTGTGCTTCTGATTTGACAGGCTCAGCAGTGGTCCATTTTATTAATTTACCAGTTTGTATCTGTGGTTTTGTGAAGGTGGTTGTTCACTTAGACAAACAAGGTGTAGCTATTCTACCATGGCAGTTGTACTCAAAATGGAGTAACTTGCCAGGCATGGTGGCACATGCCTGTAATCCCAGTACTTGGGAGGCTGAGACGGGAGGATTGCAGGCTCGAGGACAGCCTCAGCAAATAGTGAAACTCTCATCAATCCAATGAGATCCTGTTTCAAAATAAAAAATAAAAAATAGGGCTTGGAGGCCAGGTGTGATGGCGCACACTTGTAATCCCCGTGCTTGGGAGGCGGAGACAGGAGGATCGCGCTGGTTCGAGGCCAGCCGCGATGGCTTAAGAGACCCTGTTTCCAAATAAAAAAGTATAAAAATAAAAATAGGTCTGAGAGTGTAGCCTGGAGATAGAAGGGTTTCTAGGAACCCCAGTACCACCAAAAAAAAAAAAAAAAAAAAAAAAAAATAGGGCTTGGAATGTAGTGCAGAGGTAGAATGTCCCTGGGTCCAATCCCAGTACAAAAATAAATAAATAAATAAATAAATAATAAAAATAAAGTAACTCCAGACAGACTACTGCTTTACTAAATGGAACAAATCAGAGGACACAGCCTGCATAGAATTTGACTCAAATTCCTTTTTATTGTTTCATTTTCGGTGCTGGAGATTGAACCCAGAAGCATGCTATCCCCCAAGGTACACTCCCAGCCCCCTTTTTGTTTTAAAAAATAACGGTCTCATTAGGTTTCTAAGAATCTTGCTACTGGCTGAAGCTGTCCTCAAACCTGTGATCCTCCTGTCTCAGCTTTCCAAGTGCTGGGATTAAAGTCATACACCACCACACCCAACCCTTTTGGTTAACGTTGTAATGGCAAAGTGGGTTCTTTCCCTCAATTCAAATAGATATGTTGAATCGGGAAAATTAGAGAACTGATAGAAAGCTCAGTTGTAGCTTAAGCAAGTCTTTATGACAAAGCAAGAAAGAAAAGGAAAGAGAAAAGGCAGTGCTAAGAGACACACTGGAGAGTCCAAAAACAAACCTCTCCTTTCTCTCAGACCCCTGGCCCTTAAATAGTTTTTGGCTGGTATTCTCTTATCAGCATTACCATATCAACCAGCAACTCATTTCCCCACGTATTATCTTATCTCTGGACAGTCCACTTAATAAGTGCAGATGCCAATGATCTCTCTACCTCTGCTGTATCAGTTGCCCCACCAATTATGAGTGCTTTGAAGTTGCATTCCAAGGTAGGATAACAGAGAAAAGGGGAGACTGAGGCACTAATTGCAACTGGTGCAGCTGTGTGTCATCTCCAACAGTGAAGCATAAGGCTCTTGTTATCCTTACAGCTTTAAAAATGTGCTAGGCAGAGCTACATGCTATTTTAGGGCTTCTAATTGTTTCTACATTCTCCCCCCCACCCACCCCATGCAGGTCTGGGGATGGAACCCAGAGGCATTCAACCTCCGAGCTATACCCCCTGCCCTATTTTTTATTCTTTATTTTGAACCCAGGTCTCACTGAGTTGCAGAGGGCCTAAGTAGCTGAGGCTGTCCGCGAACTGTGATCCTCAGGTCTCAGCCTCCCAAATGCTGGGATTACAAGCGTGCGCCACCATGCCTGGCTGCTTCTACATTCTTAAGGCTCTAAGTGCTTCTACATTCTTACTATGGGTTAGCATTTGGGCAAAGGAGGGGAAAGAAAGTTCTGAAATATAACAAGCAAAGCTGCAGCCTTTCCCTGCACAGCATCCAGGCTTTGACCACCTTTTATATTTTCATTGGGAATCAATACTGGGGCAATTTTCCAATAGTGGGGTATATTTCATTTTTAATTTTGAAAGCGTGTCTCACGAAGTTGCTGAGTCTCCTAAATTGCTGAGGCTGGCCTTGAACCTGCAACCCTATTTTGGTTTCCCAAATACATGGATTACAGACATGCACCACTGCACCCTACAGATCCAGCTATCTGAAAACTCTCCACCTATTGTCTTTTTGGGTTTCATGGAGGCTTCATTACATATGCATGACTAAATCCTTGGTTATTGGTGATCAACTCCACTTTTGGTCTTCTTCCTTACCAGAAGAGCTTGTGGGGTGGGGCTGAAAGTGGCTATCCTCCAACTCTGCTTTGGTGTTTTAGGGTCCCATTCCCTATGCCCTGCTGGGAAGCATGCCAGCCACCATTCAACTCATAAGCATGCAAAAGGACACTATGCCATGGATGGTGGCACACACTTGTAATCCCAGCACTGGAGAGGCTGAGACAGGATTGCAGGTCAGAAACTTAGTGAAGCTCTATGACTTAATGAGATCATGTTTTAAAAGAATAGGCTGGGGGTTTAGATCAGAGGTGGAATGGCCCTGGGTTCTATCCCTAGTACCACATGCTCGCACGTGTGCATGTTCTCTCTCTCTCTTTCTCTCTCTCTCTCTCTCCTACTTTGGAGATCCCAATGATTTTTGAAGTCATATGTCAGGAACAAAGAACAAGTGTGTATTTTATAATATCATACTTATACTTTACATAATTTCACTTAGTAGCCACTCTCAAGTAGATACTACTTCACTTGGCAGGCACAAATACTGAGACTTGAAGGAAAATGGCCTTGTTATATAGAGGTCATGTGGCTGCTAAGCCACAAGGCAGAGGCAGGAAGCCCACCGTTTCAGCTATTACACTACACTGTTCCATAGTACTCAACCCTACTGTGGAACAATGTGGGGACAGGGATCCCAACACCAAAATAGCAGTTCTTCCCCACATTATAGTAGTACCCTATTATTTAAGAGCGATACATTTCACGACCCTACAGTGGATTCCTGAAACTGTAGACAGTATAGAACTTTCTCTATGCCACTGAGAACTTTGACCTTTTAGCTAAAGGAAGCACATCACATTATCTCTTTGGCATATCTGAATTGCCAGCTTCGCCACTCCTGCATTTGGGGGACATTAGAAAGTAAAATAAGGGCGACCTGAACTCAAGCACTGCGATATCTCATCCACCTGATCTGGTAACCAAGACATCTACCAAGAGGGGAGTGCGCAGCGTGGACGTGCTGGATGAAGGACTGATTCCATCCCAGAGGGGATGACATGAGCTTTTACCATGCTAGTCACGGAAGCCACAACTCAAAACTTAGGACGTGTTCACTTCTGAAATTTTGTTTAGTATTTTCAAATCACAGTGGGTAAGTGAAATGGCAGAAAGAGAAACTGCAGACAAGGCAGGGGCTACTTTGCACTTAATCCAGTCATTTGTTTCCTCCTCATTTAGGAACAGTTGAGTCTGCAGGGCAGCATCCATCCTGAGCAGCAAGCTCCTAAGCGCAGGGACGGTGTTTCCTCTTGGTGGAGTAGAGATGCTTTGTCAGCAGAACCGAAGGGAACTGTCGGACTGGTTAACAGCCCTGACTACTTCAGCTCCTTGTTAAATTTGTGTTTTATTTCAAATGGCATAGGAGGCTCCTTTGATTCTTAAAATAAAACTAAACACTCTACCTTTAGGCTCACAGTGGTTCAAGAGTCTCACAGGCCATTTGCTTTTACCTGGTTCTTTCATCTCCTCTCAGTAATTCCTAGAGTACCCTGGTAGGTTATTGCTTTTTCTTTGTTTTGGTGGAGGAAGGGGGTGGTACTCAGGATTGAACTCAGGAACTCACTGCCACTGAAATACATCCTACCCACCCACCCCCTGCTTTAAGAGTCTTGCTAAACTGCCCAGGCTGGCTTTAAACTTTTGATCCTCCTGCCTCAGCCTCAGGCAGCTGGGATTCTAGGTGTGTGACACCAGGCCCAATCCAGAGTACACTTTTATTATTTATTGTGGTACTGGAGATCAAACCTAGGACCTGAGACATGCTAGGAAAGGTAAGCACTCTACCTCTGAGCTACATCCCCAGCCCTAGAGTATCCTTTTAAAAGATGACATGAGAGCCGGGCATAGTGGTGCATGCTTGTGATCCCAGCACTTGGGAGGCTGAAATAGAATTGCAGGTTTGAGGACAGCCTCAGCAAGTAGTGAAACTCTCATCAACTTAGCGAGACCCTGTTTCAAAACTTTGTTTCAAAATTAAAAAAAAATAAGGCTGGGGTGTAGCTTAGAAGTAGACTGTCCCTGGGTTCCATCCCCAGTACCACACATATACACAAGACTAAGTGAAGAATCTCTAACCTGTAGAATTAGACTTTAATCTTTGATTTTTTTTTTTCTTTTGTGATACTGGATCTACACCCCTAGCCCTATTTTTTACTCTTTATTTTGAAATAGGGTCTCACTAAGTTAAGGTAGGTGCCATTAAGTAGCTGAGGCTTTCTTCGAACCTATGATCCTTATATGTCAGCCTCCCAAGTACTGGAATTACAAGAGTACGCCGCTATACCCAGCTCTTTGAGGAATGTTTCACTTACTTTTGTAAAACCCAGAGTAAAGAAATATCAGACCAATCAGTTGATCAATATAGATGTAAGTACATGTTTACAATTAAGGATAAGTAAAATGAAAGTATAATAGCCCAGTTCTTGTTTTTTTAAAAAAAGAACACGTTCCTGCCACCACCGGTGCCAGCCCTGCAGCGTCAGAGGCTGGCCAGCGAGGCCTGGCACTGGTGTTCTGCGACACAGCTCTCCGACTCTCCTGTGAGCTTGCAGTCCAGAGCATCTCAGTCCTTTTCAAGTCTATCTGGTGATGAAGGGTTTCTGGGGAGGTTCAGCAGTGCTTCAATTTTCTTCATATCCTCCACAGACTGATTGTTCTGTAAACTACTTTCAATCTCCTCAGGGACAAGCTCAGTAACTTGCAGCCTGGCTTTCCTGTAATCAAAGAGTGAAAAGAGTCTATCAAGTTCTGCTCCACTTCTTTACCTCTTGCAGAGATTTAAAACAAAAAGAGGGCGTGTCACTCACTCAGCATGGTGGCACATGCCTATAATCACAGTACTTGAGAGGCTGAGACAAAAGGATTACAGGTTCAAAGCCAGCCACGGCAACTTAGCAAGACCCTTTCTAATGACCTGTCTTGCTCTCCTGCTCTGTTCTGACATCTTATAAGCAAACACTGCTCCTTGCACTTCAAATCCCAAGACTTTCTTCTGTCTACTTGCCTGATCCACTCACACAAGCCAACCATGACCAAAATGGATGCTGTCATGGTTAAGGAAGGCGCAGTCGCTAACCTAACTACATTATTTTCCCTCTCTGACTCCATTTGCCTTTGTGAATTTCTTTTCCTTCTGGGCCATTCTCTTCTACAGTTACCTTGGACTGCAGGAACTATAGGGATCTTTAGAGGGAAACAACCCCCCCAAAACTAAGAGCTTCACAAAACATATCAGCCATGATGCTTCTCCCTAAGCAGAAGTTAACTACTCCACGACAGAACTGAGGCTGTCGCTAAGCAGGATCAATCATCTCACCATGAGACCTGAACCACTCCCCTAAGCGATGATGACTTTCCTGGAGCCTCACAGACCCAGACCTGAGAAAATGACCAGCCAGACCGTGGCCTGATGGGAACAACTTACTCTGCCAACTACACAACCCCCAGCCATGTGGGCCCAAATCTGGCATTTGTTCCCCTTTTCTATAAAAGCATAAAGTGTCTGCGCATCCCTGGAAGACAGGTCTTTGGTCACTGTGCCCCTGTAACTGCTCTCCCCGGCCCGACCATGCTGATTTAAAGCCCCTTTCCTGCCCACTGCCACGGTTTGTCTCTTGATTAACACAAGGGTATGGGTGGCCCAGCCTGGTCTTTTGGGGTCACTGATGCCAGGCCTTCTCCAGGGACTCCAGTAATAACGGCAGCAACTCTGATCCCTAAGATATTCCAGAACACTGAGTCCCAGAATCCTCACAGGGGTGATGTGTGGGAGAGGACACATCCTGTACCAATGTGTAGGTCTCCAAGCTGGGATGTCCTCTTGCTCTCTGGATGTGAGTACACAACAACCCTGCAAACTTCCTCAACAGACCCTGTAGGAACCGGACATAGACTATACCAATGGTGACAGAAAATCCAGATGGGGCAACATGTATTTATAAAGAGTGAGAATCTAATTTCCAAATAATAAATTAGCTCTTTTTGGGGGGGGGGGGGGTATTGTGGACTGAACCCGGAGGCATAATTATACTGCTGAGCTACACATCCAGCACTCAGGCACTTTTTTTTCCCTTTTAATTTTGAAACACAGTTTTGCTAAGCTGCTGAGGATCTCATTAAACTGACAAGGTTGACCTCGATCCTGTGACACTCCTGTCTCAGACTCCCAAGCACTTGTATGACAGGAACACACCGCCATGACCACTTGCTAAGTTCTTTTCTCTCTTTCTTTTTTTTTTTTTCTCTCTCTCTCTCTCTTATTTATTTATTTATTTATTTATTTATTTATTTATTTATTTATTTTTGTGGTACTGGGGGTGGAACTCAGGGACATTCTACCTTCAAGCTATAATACCAGCCCTATTTTTTATTCTTTATTTTTGAAACAGGGTCTCACCGAGTAGCAAAAGCCCTCACCAAGTAGCTGAGGCTGGAAGTGAGCCGTGATCCTCCTGTCTCAGCCTCTCAAATGCTGAGATTACAAGCATGTACCCAGCTTGATCAGTTCTTTTCTAAATCAAGTACTAGCATTCATTTCTCTAAGGGATTAACAAGGACACCTGTAACTTTCGTCTCAACTCAGTTCGCCCAGATTTGGCCATTTCTTCTTCCACATCTCTATAGTTAGTTTGCCCTACTTTCTGCTAAGGCAATTTTTTTATTTTTAAAAATTTTTCTAGTAAAGAAACAGACACACAGAAAGTAAACTAACACATTAAACTAACTCTCCTTAGAAATATCTGTGTGTGTTTCTATGTGTGATATTTCTATGATAAGCCATGCATTTTAACTATTTCTACTTGGTAAAGTATTCTTTTGTGATTAATCCAAGCTTTGCTTTTACCCATTCTTAAGCCTTTCCATCTCTAAATCATGAATCAACTTCTATAGTTTCTTCTCATTTCTTTTCCTTACTGTAATATAGTTACTATTTGTTTATACTTCTCCAAATGTTAATTCTTCCAATAACATCCTATATCAGAGTAATATACTCAACATACCTTCCATTTCTAATCTTCTCAAAGCTTCCTTTTCAAAAAAGAAGTCCCTTGTGACACCTAGAAAATTGGGAAGAAGCTAATGTGTTCCTTTAGTGTGTGTGTGGTACTAGGGATTGAACTGAGGGGCATTCTATCTGTGAGCTAGCCCTTTCTGTATTTTTATTTTGAAATAGGGCCTTGCTAAGTTGCTGAGATTGGCCTGGAACCTGCAATCCTTATGTTTCAGCCTCCTGTGTCCTAGGATTACAGGTATGTGCTACTGTACCTGGCTCTTCCATTTACTCTGTCTCTGTTTCTGTGTATGGTACTGGAGATTGAACCCTGAGACACTCCACCTCGGAGCTGCATTCCCAGCCCTATTATTTTTTGTCTCCTCACTAAGTTGAGGAAGTTCTTGCTATATTGCTGAGGATGACCACAAACCTGCAATTCTCCTGTCTCAGTCTCCCAAATCCTGGGATTATAGGCGTGTGCCACCACGCCCAGCTCTTCCGTCCTCTTTAAGTAGATTATGAGATCATGAAGTGTGTGCATTAAAGGACTCAGTGCAAGTAAGCTCTTCTTTGAGCAAGTGGCCATTTCGAGTACTTGGGTTAGCAGAGCACCAGCAACTAAGGGTGCAGCGAGGAGAGCCAGAGCCCTCGGGCTTCCCATGTTCCGTACCATTCTTCCAGCTTCAGCTCATGGAGTGCCTTTCGATCCTTCTGTTTCCTCTCCTGAACAGTCTCGCCATAGTACTTCTGCAGCATCATCAACAGGCCTCCGACAGGAGTGCTGAGGGGGAAGAGAGAAAGCTTAGGGAGAAAAGTCCCCAGGTGCCAGGACTGCTAAGCAGCAACGCTGAGCCACTGTTCACCAGCAGCCACAAGAACACTTGACGAGTAAAGTATCTTTGTTGAAGAGAGAAAATAATATTGAGACAATTTCCTTCCTAGACTGAACAACAAAGAAACACAATCATTGAAATTTCCTAAAATTAACTGGTACTAAAAAATAAAGCTCTAGAAATTGACTGTTTTTTTTTTTATCATGAATAAGAAATTAACACCAAGAGGGAAAATACACACACACACACACACACACTTACTTTTGTTATTTGCAGTACTGGGGATTGAATCCAGGAGCATTACACCTCTGAGCTCATCCCCAGCTCTACTGTTTATTTTTTATTTTTATTTATTTATTTTTGCAGTACTGGGGATAGAACCCAGGGGCATTCCACTTCAAAGCTACACCCTCAGCCCTATTTTTTATTATTTTGAAACAAGGTCTCACTAAGTTGCAAAGAGCTTCATTAAGTAGCTGAGGCTGTCTGCGAACCAAGATCTTCCTGTCTCAGCCTCCCGAATGCTGGGATTACAAGTGTGCGGCACCGTGCCTGACTTTTCCATTTTTATTTTTTACTGGTGCACTATAGTCTCATATCATAGTGTGAATCATGTTGACAATGGCATATATTCACTTGGGGCCCCCACCTCTATTTTTTATTCTTTATTTTTGAAACAAGGTCTCACTAAATTTTGAAGGGCCTAAGTAGCTAAGGCTGGCCACAAACTTGCAATTCTCCTGTCTCAGAATCAACTCCCAAGTACTGGGATTACAAGCATGTGCCACCATTTCTAGCTATGAAAATATGTATTAATGATCTGTTCTAGTAAGCAACTCCAAACTGAAAGTTTTTCAGAAAAAAAGATTACTAGTTCAGATCACTAGTTCAGACCCCACTAGAGATCAGTAAATGTGGAAGATATCTTTCACTGAGAGAAGGATGCTATTGGCTTTCAACAGTGGAGCCACCAAAACATCTTAAAATTCAAGAGTTCTGCATAGTCAGGCCATGGTGACACATGTCTGTAATTCCAGTAATTGGGAGGTTGAGACAGGAGGATTGCAGGTTTATGGCCAACCATAGCAACTTGGCAAGCCCCTCTCTAACTCAGTAAGACTCTGATTCAAAATAAAAAATAAAGTGAATGTGGTGTCACATGCCTGTAATTCTAGTACTTAGGATACTGAGACAAGAGAATCATAGGTTCGAGGCCAGCCTCAGCAACTTAGTGAGATCCAGTTTCAAAATAACAATGAAGCCAGGCGTGGTGATGCACACTTGTAATCCCAGTACTTGGGAGGTTGAGACATAAAGACCACAGGTTCATGGCCAGCTAAACAGTAAGGCCCTCTAAAACTTAGTGAGACTCTGTCCCAAAATAAAGAATAAAAAATAGGGCTAGGAGCTCAGAGGTAGAATGCCTCTAGTTTCAATCTTCAGTACTGGAAAAAAAAAAAAAGGGTAATAAAAAGGACCGGGAAGGTAGCTTGAAGGTAGAATGCTCCTGGGTTTTCAATCCGCAGTACTATACACACACACACACACACACACACACACACACACACACACACACCACACACACACACACACACACACAATAGGTAGGTAGGTTGGTAGACAGACAGACAAGGAAGGCTTGAGTATAGTTCAGAAGTAGAATGCCATTTCCAGAAAGATGGCAACCAAGGGAAGCAGCACATATCATTCCTGCTGACACTTGATCTTTATTGCCATGAAAACAAGTGTCTTGACAAAAGAAAGAAACCAGCATAAATTTGAACAGAGCAAGGAGAATTGAAAGGCGAAGGAAACAAAACTAGAAGAGAAGAAAGAGAGCAGAAAAGTATCCTGCCTGTCTCCAACAGTTGTAGCCATGGCAGCGTCATCTAGCTTCACTGCACTGGGACTGCCGGCACCCTGCCTCCAGAAATCCCCAGCAAAAAAGCCAGTGACTTGAAACGAAGTAAGGGGCTGCAGCGCATCAGATTTGCAAGCGGCTGGTTTCTCCTGCGAAGATGCAGGATCAATAATCTCTTCAAAGAAATAATATCAGAAAATTTTCCAAACACAGAGAAAGAGGTTGATACACAAGTACAGGAAACGTATAGAACCTCTTTTAGACAATATCAGATAAAAGGCTCACCATGCCATATAATACTCAAGCTGACTAATGTAGAAACCAGAGAGAGAATCTTTTTTTTTTTTCTTTTTCTTGTTTTTGATGTACTGGGGATGGAACTCAGGGGCATTCTACCTCCGGGACTGGCAATGAACCCCAATCCTCCTGGTCTCCACCTCCCATATGCTGGGATTACAAGCATGTACCACCACGCCTGGCCAAAGAATCTTAAAGGCAACAAAAGCAAAAGATAAGTGACATTCAGAGACAAACCAATTAAAACCTTTACTCTAGATTTCCCAAATCAAGTCACGAAAGCCAAAAGGAGCTGGAGCAACATAGTCCAAACTCTGCAAGAAAACAATTTAGAGCCAAAAATTTCCTACCCAACGAAACTATCTCTCAGAATTAATGGGGGAATAAAAATCTTCCACGACAAATAGAAGCTAAAAAAAATTATGTCTTCTAAACCAGCACTAGGAACATACTCAACGAGATTAAGAGCAAATAAGAAATAAGTAATAAATGCCAAAAACAGAGAAACAACAATTTCCATCATATCAACAACTAAGCTAAAAAGAACAAACACTATCTTAAACAGAAGTTAACTGCAAAATCTTAGGAATTAAAACTCAGCCCTCAATAATCATGCTGAACATAAACAGCCTCAACTCCCCAATCAAAAGACATAAGGTGGCAAAATGGATTAAAAACTAGAATCCAGCCAGGCATGGTGGCACACCCTTGTAATCGCAGGATTTGGGAGGCTGAGACAGGAGGATTGTGGTTCGTAGACAGCCTCAGTTACTTAGTGAGACCCTTTGCAACTCGATGAGAACTTGTTTCAAAATAAAAAATAAAAAATAGGGCTGGGCATTAGCTCAGAGATAGAATGGCTCTGGGTTCCATCCCCAGTACCGCAAAAACAAAACAAAATAAACAGAATCCATCTATATGCTGCCTGTAAGAAACATACCTTACAAATAATGATACAAACTAAAGATGAAGGGTTGCAGCAAGGTAATCCATGCTAATGGAACTTGAAGACAAGCAGGAGTAGCAACTATGATATCAGACAAATTAGATTTCAAGCCCAAGCTTATCAGAAGAGCCAAAGTAGGTCACTTTTTACTGGTAAAGGAACAATCCAGCAAGAGAAAATGATAGTTAACATTCATTCCCCAAACATAGGTGCAGCCATTTTCAAAAAACAAATTCTTTGTGACATTAAGTCACACATAGATCCCAATACAATAATACTGGAAGACGTCAACACTCCTCTCTTACCGCTAGACTGATCCTCTAGACAAAAGGTCAAAAAAGATGCCTCAGACCTAAAAAAATACCCATACAAAATTTAACACCCAACTACAGCTAAGTTCACCTTTTTCTCAGATGCTCATAGAACCTTCTCCAAAACAGACCACAACCTGGGCCACAAAGTGAGCACTAGCAAATTCAAAAAATGTGACATACTCCCCTGGATCTTTTCAGATGACAATGGAATGAAACTAGAAATCAACTATAAGAAGACCCAGAGTAACCACATAAACACGTGGAAACTAACCACAATGCTGAACGAGGAATAGGTCACTGAAAATGTAGGAGGAGAAATTTAAAAAAACCCTAGAAACAAATGAAAATAGAAACACAACTTATCAAACCTCTGGGACACCTTGAAGGCAGTACTAAGAGGAAAATTCATAGTAATGAGTGCCCACATAAGAAGAACAGAAATCACTAAATAAATAACCCAATGACACACCTCAAAGTCCTTAAAAAGACCCTATTTCAAAACAAAAATAAGATAAGGCTGGGAATGTAGCTTGGAGGTAGAATGCCCCTGGGTTCAACACACACACACACACACACACACACACACACACACACACGTGCAGTATTCTCAGTATAAGGCCAGAGATCTATAATATACTCTGAATTAAATATGTTCTTTGGAAATGAATGATTTTTTTTTTTTTTTTTTTTTTTTTAGTGGTACTGGGGTTCCTGGAAGCCCTTCTACCTCTGGGCTACACTCCCAGACCTATTTTTATTTTTGGAAACAGGGTCTCTTAAGCCAGCACGGCTGGCTTCAAACCTGTGCGATCCTCCTGTCTCTGCCTCCCAAGTGCGGGATTACAAGCGTGCGCCACCATGCCCAGCTACATGATAATTTTTAAGTAAATATTTTTATTGGTTCATTGTTGCTATACATCTTTTCTTTGTGTGTGTGGGTTTGGGGATGGAACCCAGGGGTATTTGACCTCTGAGCAATACCCCCTGCCCTATTCTTTATTTTGAAACAGGGTCTCACTAAGTTGCAAAGGGCCTAAGTAGCTGAGGCTGTCCGCGAACCGCGATCCTCTGGTCTCAGCCTCCCGAATGCTGGGATTACAAGCGTGCACCACCATGCCTGGTTGTTGTAATACATCTTAATGTGGAAATGATTATTTTAATAGGCAAAGCATTAATGAAAGTTTAAAAGTTTTACCAATTTATAATCAAACTATGTTTTCACTTACCCCAACAAGGCTCCAATTATGCCACCAGCCACCAGGCCTCCCATACCTAAGTTAATTCTGAAAAGACCTCCTGTGACAGCTAATTAAAAAGAAAAAAGAGTAATATTTAATAATCTTTTTTGTGTGTGGTACTAGTGGTCAAACCCAGAGGCATTCTAGATCTGAGATATGTCCCTAGCCCTATCTTATTTTTTATTTTTAAAGAATTTCACTAAGTGTGGAAGGCCTCGCTAAGCTGATGAAACTATCCATAAACCTGCAAAATTCTTGTCTAAGCCTCTCAAGTACTTGGTATTACAGGCATGAATCACCATTCCCAGCTTTAATAATCTTTAAATACAAGAATTCTATTTTTAATTTTTTTCAATAACACACTCCTGAGTGAGCTTTCTGAATCCACCATTAATATGCCACTACAGATAAATAGTAGTAGTACTACAGAGTATAGCCCATATGGTACCTTCCCACCTCCCCTCCAGATTCAAAGAAAGAAATGTCCCTTTTACAAAAATAAATCCTGTCTGTTCTAGGCATCTAATTTCCTCATTCTGCTGATTTTTCCCCAATTTTTCTTTAAAAATGTACAAGTTATTCCCAACTATCTCTCTTATTTCAATCTTCAAGGAAAACTTCACAAAAATTTAAAAAGCCCTCGGCAGTTTATGCCTTCACGAGCCTTTCTCTCTCTCTCTGCTGCTGCAACCAGAGCTCAGGCCAACCAGAAAAGCATTTGGCCTACAACACCCCCTGGTGGGTGATGTGAGGGCTACACCTCTGCTTTTCCACTGGGACTGCATACCCATGCTACTCATTCATTTTCCTCTTGCTTCATGCACAATGGAACTGATACATCTAGGGTACATTTTACAAAGAATAACATTTCAGGTTTATATTTTCATTTAAATATTATATATCCTGGGGGGGGGTTGTGCTGGGGAATCAACCCAGGGGCATTCTATCTCCAAGCTACACTCTAGGCCCTAAACTTTGTTTGTTTTGAAAGGATCTCACTAGGTTGCTGAGGTTGGTTTCCAACCTGCAATTCTCCCGGTCTTAGCCTCCCAAATACTGGGATTACAGGCATAGGCCACACCACCTAGCACTAGCTGAAAGATTTCCCTGCTCTGGATATTTCAAATTAACAGAATTGTGCGTTATGAAGTCTTGTGTGTTTGGCTTCTTTCACTTATCAAGGTGAAGTTTATTCATGTAGTAGCATATATCAGTTCTTTGATCCTTTTTATTGGTTAAAATATTCCATTGGGAGCAGGGTGTGGTCAAGTAAGCTTGTAATTCCAGTACTTGGGAGGCTGAGACAAGAGGATCACAGGTTGTCAACCAGCCCCAGCTACTAAGTGAGGCCCTCCACAGCTTAGTGAGACCCTGTTTCAAAAGAAAGAATAAAAAATAGGACTGGGGGTATAACTTGGAGGTAGAATACCTCTAGGTTTAATCCCCAGTACTGCAAAAAAACATTTTTTTTAAATTGAGTAAATATACCTTATTTTGTTTACTCATTCACTAGCTGATAAACATATGGGTTGTTTCCAGTTTGAGGCTGTTCAGAACAATGGTACTATAAAAATTCACATATAAGTCTTTGTGTGAATGTGTTCATTCTACTTGAGTAGATTCTTAGGAGTGAAATTGCTGACTTACATGGCAAATTATGCTTAGGTTTTTTTTGTTTGTTTGGGTTTTTTTTCTGCGGTACTGATGATTGAACCCAGGGGCATTCTATCTCTGAGCTACTCCCCCAGCCCAATTTTTTATTCTTCATTTTGAAACAGGAGCTCACTAAGTAGTTAAGGCTGGCTGCGAATCCAGATCCTCATGTCTCAGCCTCCCAAGTACTGGGATTTTAAATGTGCGCCACCATGCCCAGCTTATTTGCTTACCTTTTTAAGGAACCACTAATCTCTGTTCCAAAGTGATTGTACCAATTTACATTGCCACAAACAAAGCAGGATATGGTTTTACAGCATCCTCACCAACACTTGTTTTTTTAAGTGAGTACAAAACATTATCTCATTGATGTTGAGATAAGGATCTCACTAAGTTGTTGAAAGCCTTACTAAGTAGCTAAGACTGACTTCGAACCTGCACAATCCTCCTGTCTCAGCCTCCCAAGCACTGGGATTACAAGCGTGCGCCACTATGCTTGTTTTTCATTTTCTTAATACATTTCTTTTAAAATGTAAAATTTTAAATTTTGATGAAATACAATTTATTAATGTTTTCTTCTTTTCCAGTATATAAACTATTTATTTAGAGGCGCGGCCCACAGACTCATTTCTTCTTGGACACACCCACGGTGTGGCCCCGGCGGCCCGTGGTCTTGGTGTGCTGGCCTCGGACGCGAAGGCCCCAGAAGTGGCACAGCCCCCAGTGGGCTCTGATCTTCTTGAGCCGCTCCAGGTCCTCGCAGAGCTTGTTGTCCAGACCATTGGCCAGGACCTGGCTGTATTTCCCATCCTTCACGTCCTTCTGTCTGTTTAAGAACCAGTCTGGGATCTTATACTGTCGTGGGTTCTGCATGATGGTGATCACGCGTTCAACCTTGTCCTCCGTGAGCTCCCCAGCCCTCTTGGTGAGGTTGATGTCAGTTCTCCTCAACACCACGTGAGCATACCTTCGCCCCACACCCTTAATGGCGGTGATGGCAAAGGCTATTTTCTGCCACCCATCAATGTTGGTGTTGAGAACTCGAAGAATGTGCTGGAACTTCTCAGGGATTACTAGCAACATGGCGGTGGCAACACAGCGGCGTGTAGGCCTCCTGTGGAAGCTAATGTTTTCTTAATGATCTGTGCTCTGGCTTTTTTTCTCTTTCTTTCTTTCTTTCTTTCTTTCTTTCTTTCTTTCTTTAAGTTGCTGGGATGACACCTAGGGGCATCTACCTCTGAGCTACACCCGCAGCTCTCTTTTGTTTCTTATTTGAAAATAGGTTCTCCCTAAGTTGCTGATAGCCTTGTTTAAGTTCCTGATAGCCTCACTAAGTTGCTGAGTTTGGCCACAAACCTGTGTACTTCATGTCTCAGCCTTCCAAGTACTGGGATTACAAGTGTGCACCACCACACCTGGCTATCATTCTTTGTGTGTGTGTTTGTTTGTATGTGTGGTACTGGGGATCAAACTCAGGGGCATTCTACCTCTGAGACACCCCCAAACCTATTTTATTTTTTATCTTGAAACAGGCCTCATTAAGTTGCTAAGGCTGGCGGTGAATTTGTTCTTGCCCTCCTCCTGTCTCAGCCTCCCAAGTACTGGGATTACAAGAGTGCACCACCAGGACCAGCTCATCATCCTTTTAATTGACATAATTTCAAGCCATTTGTCAGCTATGTCCATTAGGCCCCACCAGAGTCAACTCTCATTGCTTTTTTCCTTGTTTTTCAATGTCTTGTGATTTTGCCGTATTTGTTAAAAATTAGACATTTTAAATTATTTATTTTTTTTGGCAGGTCTGGTGATGAAACCCAGGGGCATTTGACCTCTGAGCTACATGCCCTGCCCTATTTTTTATTCTTTATTTTGAAACAGGGTCTCACTAAATTGAGGAGGGGCTCATTAAGTAGCTGAGGCTGTCCGCGAACTGCAATCCTCCGGTCTCAGTATCCCGAATGCTGGGATTACAAGTGTGCACCACCACGCCCAGCTAAAAAATTGGACATTTTAAGTAATATTTTCCAACAACTCTGAAGTTGAAACATGCCCCTCTTGGAGCATTATTGTGGTTCTTACTTAGGTAGTGACTTGCCTAGACCAAATCTGTGCAGTTTATTTTGCTATAGAGTACGGCCACTGATACTTGCTCTTAGTGTTTGTCTTTATCTCTGGATTCCTGGAAATCACATTGATTCAGAAGTCAGTCAATGATTCATCAGAGGTTGTGCTTGAACATCTTAAGCCAGTAAGGCTTCTACTCTTCACCAATGTGTTTGTGGCTTAGGGACTACATTGAAAGTTTAGTCATTTTACATATTTTTTCTGGCTCTTACTTTCTGTGTTTATAAGGACACATATGACCAAGGACAAGTAGGTAGGAAGGGCCTTCATTAGTCTCCCCTGTGTAAACATGGATCATTATGTATGTGCACGTTTAGGAATACCAGGAATAAGTATGATCTTATCCTGGCCCTCTTTGGCTTGCTTGCTTGCTTTTGTTTTTTAAGCAACAGGGTCTTGCTATGTTGTCCAGGCTTGCCAGCAACTCCTGAGCTCAAGCAATTCTCCAGTCTCAGCTTCCTGAGTAGCCAAGACTACAGGCATGTCACTACACCTGGCTGGCTCTCTGGTTTTGTTGTTCCATTGATATCTTCTTTAAACTTCTGCCTGGTCTGTTGGTCTATAGCGGGCCCCAAACAGTATCAAAACCTTAGGCTAACTGCCCAAGCGCGGTGGTGCACACTTGTATTCCCAGCATTCAGGAAGCAGAGACTGGAGGATCGCGGTTCTCAGATAGGAAAGGGACCCTGCAGAGTTCCTTAGCGAGGCCCTTTGCAACTCAGTGAAGACCTGTTTCAAAAAAATAAAAATAAAAAAGACTAAAAAAGAGGACTGGGGATGTAACTTGGAGGTACAATGCTCCTGGGTTCCATCCCCAGTACCACACATACACACACACAAGAAAACACCTTAGGCTAGCTGTACGATGTTATAATTCCTTGTTTTTTTTTTTTTTTTTGGTGGTACTGGGGTTCCTGGAAGCCCTTCTACCTCTGGGCTACACTCCCAGACCTATTTTTACATTTTTATTTGGAAACAGGGTCTCCTAAGCCAGCGTGCGCGGCTGGCTTCGAACCTGCGCGATCCTCCTGTCTCTGCCTCCCAAGCGCAGGGATTACAAGCGTGCGCCACCACGCCCGGCTTGATTGTTTTACAAATGTTTTCAGCAACTTCCCTAGACCAGGAATTGTCAGTGCTCCGCTCCAAAGAGAGTTAGTCCCATAAGTAACAAAACTACTCATCCTCTTAGCCTGCCCTGCCTTTCTGGATGCTTGGAGTCCAGGGTGGGACAGTGTCACAATGAAGTGCCAACAGACTACTGTCCTTACCGAGATTCAGTAGACATCCTTCAATAAATGCTTCTAGATTTGTTGTGTGCCTTGGTCAGTTTCCAGCATCTTTAAATGGTTGTTTCTGATAAAGCTATCCAGTTTTATTGGTGCTTTTAGAAAAAAGGGTTTTCCAAGTTCCTTACTCAGCCATTCCAGATGTCAAATATATTTTTACAAACGTTCAGACCAATGCCAAATAATTATGATGATGACAAACATTCCTGACATTTTTGACCTTTGGAGAAATTACTCTAGTGTTATATCACTAAGTGTAATGTTGGTTGCTGGTTTGAAATAAAAAATTTATATTGTATCAGAATAAAAACTTATATTGTATCAGGTATACTTTTCTGTGCTGGTATTGGGAAAGGGTTTCAAAATATATTTTAAAATAGCGTTGGTATTAAAGTACCAGTATTGAGGATGGCTTCAAAATGTATTTGAAAATATCCTTGGTATTAGAAAGCCACAGCATGGGTGTGGGCAGGCACTCAGACAGGAAAGGGACCCTGCAGAGTTCCTGGCACCAAGGATGATCAGTAAGAAAATAGAAGGAGCCCAGGGCCTCTGAATTTTAAAAGCAAGTAACTTCTAGCAGACAAGCAAAAATTCCCCAAGTTGGTGGGAGGATGCTACAAGCCTTCAAGAGATCTCTGATAATCAACTAACACATTTTGAGGCATAACAAAAGGCTTGTATGTACTGGAGACAAGGCAGGCCTATAGGAAAGAATACCCACATCAAATGACTTGCCCCAGAGAAAGGGCGGATCTAGTCGGGTCAGGAAGATGGTTGGTTAAGCAAAGATCCGGGATAAAATCCTTTATAAAAACTTCTGTACCCAAAAACTTCAGTAACATATTTTCAAGTTACTCCCCTACACCTGTCTTTGTAATAATAAAATTGCTTGAGCTTACAGCAGAAAAAGAGTTCGGGCTATTCTTTTTCTAAAATAGCTCAGAACAAGAACCTGTGGTTACATCTCACACCGGCACAGTGGTACTGTACAACCGTAACATTTTCTTGTTTTACAAAGAGTTTTTATATTCAATCAAGAAGCAACTATTCTATTTGACTATACATCTAGTGACTGAAATATGAAAGGCAAATACTTTGTCCCTAAGTATATGTGGACTCTCTCCCTCGCTACTCTATCACAGGTCAGTTGAGTGGGGAAGCAAAACAAGTTGACAGCTATCATGTGGTGTTATAAGTACTATTATAAAATGATTTAAGGTGAATTATAGGACCGCAGGGGAAAAACACCTAAGCAGAATTAAGATAGAAAAATTAGGGCTAGAAAAGAGTTCCTAGGGAAGCTGAGGCTAACAAATGATTTGGGCATTGAAAGACAAAGTTCAGTAGAAGCTGAACAAAATTAGCTGCAGAAGTAGGAAGGGGCATTCAGGAAGAGCAATCAGTTCATGTAAGTCAAGACTATGCTGGATTTGGGAAATCCAAGGAGATTTATGAGGCTGAAGCAGAATGGTAGCGTACAGAGGTCAGATCAAGAACTGACATTAAGCCAGATGTGGTGGCGCATGCTTGTAATCCCAGTACTTGGGAAGCTTAGACAGAAGGATCCAGATTCCTGGACAGCCTCGGCTACTTAGTGAGGCTCTCAGCAACTCAGTGAGACCCTGTTTCAAAATAATAAGCCAGGCGTGGTGGCACACCCTTGTAATCCCAGCATTTGGGAGGCTGAAACAGGAGATTTACAGTTCACAGATAGCCTCAGTTACTTAGTGAGGCCCTTTGCAACTCAGTGAAACCCTGTTTCAAAATAAAGAATAAAAGCCGGGCGTGGTGGCGCACGCTTACAATTCCCGCGCTTGGGAGGCAGAGACAGGAGGATCGTGCTGGTTCGGAGCCAGCCTCACTGGCTTAAGAGACCCTGTTTCCAAATAAAAATATAAAATAGGTCTGGGAGTGTAGCCCAGAGGTAGAAGGGCTTCCAGGAACCCCAATACCACCAAAAAAATTAAAAAATTTAAAAAAAATTTAAAAAAAGAATAAACTGGGCGTGGTAGTGCACACTTGTAATACCAGCGCTCGGGAGGCTGAGACAGGAGGATTGCACAGGCTCAAAGCTAGCCTCAGCAACTTAGTGAGACCCTGTAGCCCAGAGGTAGAAGGCCCCTGGGTTCCATCCCCAGTACCACCAAAAAAAGAATAAAAAATTGGGCTGGGGATGTACCTCAGAGGTAGAATGCCCCTGGGTTCCATCCCTAGTATCACATAATAAGAAAGAAGAAAGAAGAAAGAAGAAAGAAGAAAGAAGGAAGGAAGGAAGGAAGGAAGGAAGGAAGGAAAGAAAGAAAGAAAGAAAGAAAGAAAGAAAGAAAGAAAGAAAGAATAAAAAACAAGGCTGGAACAGTCAGGCATGGTGGTGCACTCTTGTAATCCTAGCATTCGGGAGGCGGAGACCGGAGGATCGCAGACAGCCTCAGCTACTTAGTGAGGCACTTTGCAATTCAGTGAGACCCTGTTTTAAAAATAAAATGATTTAAAACAAACAAACAAAAATAGGGCTGGGGGTGTAGCTTAGAGGTAGAATGCCCCTGGGTTCAATCCCTAGCACCATAATTTTATTTTATTTTATTTTTTTTTTATTTTTTTTTTTTTTTGGTACTGAGGTTAGAACCCGGAGGCCTTCTACCTCTGGGCTACACTCCTAGACCTATTTTATATTTTATTTGGAAACAGGGTCTAAGTTGCTGACAGTCTCACTAAGTAGCTGAGGCTGGCTTTGACCTGTGCAATCTTCCTGTCTCAGCCTCCCAAGTACTGAGATTACAAGCATGTGCCACCATGCCCAGCACACACAAAAAATTTTTAATTTTTTTTAAAAAATTAAAAAAAAAATAATTGACATTAAAGTGATGGAAAATTTCAGAAGAATTTCAAAGAGAAAGTGTTAAAATCACATATTTCAAAACACTAAGAGTGCCAGGCGTGGTGGTACCCGCTTGTAACCTCAGTATTTGGAAGGCTGAGAAAGGAGGATTGCACAGGTTCGAAGCCAGCCTCAGCAATTTAGTGAGGCTCTCAGCAACTTAGTGAGACCCTGTAAATAAAACATAAAATAGATCTGGAAGTATAGCCCAGAGGTAGAAAGTCATGGGGTTCCATCCCTAGTACCACAAAACAGAACAAAATACTAAGAGTGAAGGTGGAGCACACCAAGATTAGAAATAGGGAAGGTGAAGCCAGGTGAGGTGACACACGCTTGTAATCCCAGTCTGGGAGGCTGAGATAGGAGGATCACAAGTACTCTACTAGCCTCAACTACTTAGTGAGGCCCTCCGCAACTTAGTGAGACCCTGTTTCAAATAAACAATAAAAAGTAGGACTGGAGGTATAGCTCAGAGGTAGAATGCCCCTGAGTTCAATCCCCAATACTGCAAAATAAATAAATAAATAAATACAATAAATAAATAAATAAATAAATAAGGAAGGTGTATTGGGAGTAGAAGCACACACTTGTATTCCCAGGATTTGGGAGACTGAGACAGGAGGACCACGGTTTCACAGCCAGCTTTAGCTACTTAGTGAGGCCCTCTGCAACTAGTTCAAAATAAAAAATAAAATAGGGCTGAGGGTATAGCCTTTGGGTTCAATCCCCCCACATACACACACAAAGAAATAGGGAAGATGTGATAGTCTAGCAGTGGGAATAAAGAGAAAGAGAGTCTACATCTACTTAAGGAGTAAAATTAATCAGACCGTAAGTTTGAAAAGAGAAAAATAAAGTACAGGATGGTATCATCCCTTGGCTTCTGACTTGGGCACTTCCCAGGGTAGGTGGCAGAGAATATAACAGCAAGAGCAAGTAAGAAAATGGAAGAAGGAAGAGATTGGTTTGAACCTAGAGAAAACTTAAAAGGGTACATTCTAGCTGCTGTACTGTTATTAATGCCTCTTTCTAGTTTTTTATTTTAAAATGTTTCTACTAAAATGTTATGGCTGCTGGGCGTGGTTTGCACACTTGTAATCCCCACACTTGGGAGGCGGAGACAGAAGGATCGCGCAGGTCTGAAGCCAGCCATGCTGGCTTAAGAGACCCTGTTTCCAAATAAAAGTATAAAATAGGTCTGAGAGTGTAGCCCGGAGGTAGAAGGGTTTCCAGGAACCCCAGTACCACCAAAAAAAAAAAAAACCAAAAAACAAAAAACAAAAAAAAACTCAACAACAAAAAAAATGTTATGGTCAAGCTGAGCATGGGGACACATGCCTATAATCCCAGTACTTGAGAGGCTGAGACAGGAGGATAGCAGGTTCAAGGACAGCCTCAGCAACATAGGGAGACTCAACAACCTACCAAGACCCTATTTCAAAAATCAAAACAAAACAAAAAAAAAGGGCTAGAGGTATAGCTCAGAGGTAGAGCATCCCTGGGTTCAATTTCAAGTAACACACACACACACACACACACACACACACACACACACATCCTAACTATTAGCATGAAAAATCTGGTCCCTTGCTACTTCGCGTCACCACCTTATCTTAAGCCGCTCTTCCCTTCCTTAGGTCTGAGCCACAGTGACCCCCGTTTGATGACATTTCTTGTCACAGAGCCTTCCTCCTAGATACTCCCACTGCCTGGTCCACTCTTCTCTGCACATGTTGCTCTTCTTACTCTCCAGTGTCAGCTTAAATGTCACTCAGAAAGGCCTTCCCTGACTACCCAGTCCACTTTATTTATGTGGTACTGGGGATGGGACACAGGGGCATTCTACCCCCAAGCTACATTCCCAGCTCTAGTTTTTATTCTTTATTTTGAAACAGGGTCTCACTGAATTGTAAAGGGCCTCACTAAGTAGCTAAGGCTGGCCGCAAACCCAGATCCTCCTATCTCAGCCTCTCAAACAATGGGATTCAAGCACGCACGTGCCACCACGCCCAGCTTACCTGGTCCACTTTAGATCCCCTTGCCCCAGGCATTTGTTACTTACTATCTTTGGAACCTGTTTCTCCCCCACTTTCATTAGACTCTGGAATTCAGTAAGAGCAAGGATCTTGTCTGCTTTATTTACTAAATAAACCAAGGGCCGAATGTGATTCTTTCTGTAAATATGTTTTGCATGATTACTAAATGAAATTCAATGCAAAGCCAACCAAAGAATTCAGTAATTGTGATTTATAAGTTCTTACATATTTTCTAAGCCATATTTAAGACTGAAAAATGAAAATAAGAACAAAAATGTCTTACCTCCTGCAATGACAAAATGGCTCAGGGCATTCTTATTTCTGTACACATTTAGTCCGGTGTGCACTGTGCTGGAAGGAAAGGCAGAAAAAGAAAACAAATGATTCAAAGCATATCCCATTTATCTCTTGACTACTATTTTCTCTTCTCTTCTTTTCTTTCTCTTTCTTTCTTTCTTTCTTTCTTTCTTTCTTTCTTTCTTTCTTTCTTTCTTTCTTTTTTTGTGGTACTGGGGATGGAACCCACCAACATTCTACCTCCAAGGTACACCCCCAGCCCTATTTTTCATTCTTTATTTTGAAACAGGGTCTAAGTTTCAGAGTGCCTCACTGAGTAGCTTATGCTGGTTGCAAACCTGAGATTTTCCTGTCTCAGCCTCCCAAGTACTAGGATTACAAGCATGCACCACCACGGCTCACTTTTGACTGCTATTTTCACTAAAATGATAAAATTATAAGAGCCTGCTATATCAAACCCTGGTCCTGGTGCAGGCCACTTCAGTGTATTTGAATGCTAATATGCCAACGGGCTTTCTAAATTGGCCTTCTGTGCCGGGATTGGAGCCTGCCGTGAGGCAAGGCCGGTGCGGGGGCCTCCAAGGCCGGGATTGAAGCCTGCCAAGGGGTTAGGCTGGTGCCGGGGTCAGCAAGGCCGGGATCGAAGCCTGCTGTGGGGCAAGGCCAGTGCTGGGGCCTCCAAAGCCAGGATCGGAGCCTGCCGAGGGGTTAGGCTGGTGGATCGGAGCCTTCCATGAGGCAAGGTTGGTGCTGGGGCCTCCGAGGCCAGGATCGGAGCCTGCCTAGGGGTTAGGCCGGTGCTGGGGCCAGCGAGGCAGGGATCGGAGCCTGTCGTGAGGCAAGGCCAGTGCTGGGGCTTCTGAGGCCACGATTGGAGCCAGCCGAGGGGTGAGGCTGGTGCGGGGACCAGTGAGGCCAGAATAGGGCCTCCCATAAGGCAAGGCCGGTGCTAGAGCCAGCGAGGTCAGGATCAGAGTCCTCCAGGTGGCCAGGCCACTACTGGGGCCATCAAGAGTAGGATCGGAACTTGCAATGTGGCATGCACAGAGAAATATCACAGAAAATAAAAACCAGATGCTTCCCTTAATTAGCAAAAACTAGGAGGAAAGGGGTAACAGGAGGAGGTAGAGTTGTAGAAAGGGCCCTATAGAGAAGCAATTAAGGTGACCAATCAGAGGATGGGACGGGGGAGGATGAAACCTCTTTAAAACTCAGAAGGCACGTAAACAAATTTATTAAAGATAATCACCAATCAAGCATGGGATGGAGAGAAGGGGAGGGAATGGGATGGGGACTGGATGAGGGCTAATTGGATGATGTATGCTTGTATATCCTCTCATGTCTTGTATTCCAATGTGATGTATGATTACAATGCACCAATAAATATATAAAAATAAATAAATTTCTGCATATGCAATAAATAAATAAATAAATAGGCCTTCCGTGGAAGAATGAACCAAAGAACAATCAAATTTCTAGAATATTAACTTAGAAATAGAAACATAAAGGATTTTGCAGAATTTCTCTTTCTTAGAAACCTATCTATTTTGATCCTAGCTGGAGGACCTCTATGATGTATGAAAATAACTAGATGAACTTCTTGCTTAGATATGCAAAAATTCTTAAGGCATTATGAATCATGTTCATGTATGTTTTTAGTTTTTTATAATTCCACTTACTAAAATCATGCACTTGTTGTGTATGTACGTGTGGTACCGGGCATTGAACCCAGGGGTATTCTATTTATGAGCTACACCCCCACCCCTACTTTATTTTTTTATTTTGAAAGAGAATCTCACTAAGTTGCTGAAGCTGTTTTGGATCCTGTGATCCTTCTGTCTCAGCCTCCCCAGTACTGGGAGTACAGGCATGTTCCACCATGCCTGGCTTGGCTGAGACAGGAGGATGATGGTTTACAGACAGCCTCAGCTACTTAGTGAGGCTCTTTGCAACTCAGTGAGACCGTTTCAAAATAAAGAATAAAAAATAGGGCTAGGGGTGTAGCTCAGATGCCACCGTCCCCCTCGGCAAAATGCAAGCATGACAAACGCTTGCATTCAGCAAGGCCCACAGAGGCCACGCCCCGAGGAAGGAGATGTCATTTCTGGCAAAAATACTCCCTGCTCTTAAATTTCTACACTAATAAGCTCCGATGATCTAAAACTGGATCCCAAGAATTAGGACTGTGGAAGAAGTTGAGTCCATGAAAAATAAATTTTCTAGTAAAGGGCAGCCAGAATTCAGGGGCTGCAAAAATTCCTTTTGGTTTTTTCCGCAGGCAGGCCCTTTGATCTAAAGATTAGCTCCCAGCACCTCTCTGCCATCAGGGGAAGCTGCAAACCCACCTCCTGCCCCATTTCCCAAAGAGATGTAAAACTATCTCTGAAACCTGGACCATTTGTTTTTCCTCTTAAAAGATGCTAATAAGCTCTTATCTGGCCTTAAAAAGCCTATCATTAGTGACTCAGCAGCAGGACAGTAAAAAACTCAAAAATCTGCCTCAAAATCATGCATTACAGAATAATTATAGAAATCCAATCACCTGTGTTATAATGTTTTT
Source organism: Muscardinus avellanarius (assembly GCF_963383645.1). Lineage (NCBI taxonomy): Eukaryota > Metazoa > Chordata > Mammalia > Rodentia > Gliridae > Muscardinus > Muscardinus avellanarius. Next base: position 69,332,373 of record NC_137790.1, on the reverse strand, counting down.
GCCCTGTCTACTAACTGTAATATAAGTATTGCCTTATAGGGGATGGCAGAGCGACAGGACTGGACAAATCTGCAACACAGCCCATGGATCTTGATAAAGGAGGGCCTGGACTAAGCCTTAGAGACAAAAAGACTCTGGAAGGATCAAAGGAGATCCTAGAAGACTGAATTTCCCCAAAACGGACTTTGGGTGTAACCCAGGCAGACTCTGGACCTTTCCCCCTAGGGCTCACCTGTGAGGCCAGAAACCTGATTCCAATGACAAAGGCCAAGAGGGCTGACTTCAATCACCTATTCCCAGATGAATCTTAAACTGTGACGCCATGGATCTTCTTTTATCCTGTTTATCTTGTTTATACTTAATGCCTCACTATTGTCCTTTGGTGCTTACCCGGGGTATAGGGTATAAATACTGGTGATGGAAATTAAAACATTGTCAATTGCACAGAAGGCAGTTGTCCAAGTCAATTATTTCAGATTTTTTCCCGGAGAGGAATCTCCACTTTTAGATAGCGCCGTGAACAGGAACTTAAAGGAGTTTATTTCATAAAAAGGGAAAAAACTCGCTGCAGATAAGTGGCTGCAGAACTACAACCAAAGCCCTTGTCCATCTTTCTGAGGATCTCGGTCCCAAACGGACTCAGTGCCAGATTTATTGCCCCCAGGACTGAGCAAGTTCATTGCAGCACTCAGAGGTAGACACACACACACACAAAAAAGAACCTGCCTGACAATTCAGAGACAACTTACTTGAATATAGTCACAAACACTGCAGTCCTCCAGCTCCAGCGCCAGCCATAGCGAATGAAGCCCCGTGTGGCAGCACGATGTGCACATTGCTAAAGTTAATAAAAAAAAAGCTGTGAGATTCCACCCTTGATGCTTTCCTTACTTGAATACTGTAGTGGAGGAATGTCAACTGTAAATTAGGTAGACCTGAACAGACATAACAAAAAATCTCTAGAAACATCAATCTTTAGGTATGGAGGCTTAAACAAATCACAAGTGCCTTTTTTTTTTACATCAGATGAAAAAGGAATTAAGAACTGATAGTGTCAACCAAGTAATCCATCATTTAAGTATCTAAAGAGCATTTATGATAGACAGAAAACCAGCATTAGACATGCACTTTTTTATTGTTGTTGTTAGTACTGGGGTTCCTGGAAACCCTTCTACCTCTGGGCTACACTCCCAGACCTATTTTTTATATTTTTATTTGGAAACAGTGTCTCTTAAGCCAGCAAGGCTGGCTTCAAACCTGCACAACCCTCCTGTCTCTGCCTCCCAAGCACAGGGATTACAAGCACGCACCACGACACCCGGCCACTTTTTATTTAAAAAATAAGCCAGGTGTGATGGCACATGCCTGTAATCTTAGTAACTGGGGAGCTGAGACAGGAGGATCACAGGTTCAAAGTCAACTTCAGCAACTTAGATTCTCAGAAACCTAGTGAGACCCTATTTCAAAACAAAAATTAAAAAATAAATAAAGAAATGAATAAAAAGGGCTAAGGATACAACTCAGAGATAGAATGCCTCTGTGTTCAATCCCCAGTATCCTCCCAACACACACACACACACACACACACACACACACACACACACACACACACTCTCTCTCTCTCTCTCTCTCTCTCCATATATATATATATATATATATATATATATATTTTTTTTTTTTTTTTTTTTTTTAATGCTGGGAGCTAGGCATGAGCTGGGCATGGTGATCCCGGTACTGGGAGGCTGAGATAGGATGATTGTAGGTTCAAGGCCAGCCTCAGCTATGCAGTGAGATTCTCAGCAACTTAATAATAAGACCCTGTTTCAAAAAAAAAAAAAAAAAAAACTGAGAATGCCTCTGGGTTCCATTTCCAGTAGCCCCTCCCCAAAAAAAACCCTGGGGAAAAGAAACACAATGAACAATGAACAACTACTGGGTAAATACTAAATTAAGGAACAAGATTAAAGTAATACAAGTATGTAGGAAAGATACCGAGGAAAAAATTAATTTTATGTAAAAAAACAAACATTTAACATATTACCTCATTTACTCTTTTTTTTTTTTTTTTTTTTTGGTGGTACTAGGGGTGGAACCCAGAGGCTTTCTACCTCTGGGCTATACTCCCAGACCTTTTTTTTTATGTTTTATTTGGAAACAGGGTCTCACTAAATTGCTGAGAGCCTCACTAAGTAGCTGAGGCTGGATTTGAACCTGTGCGATCCTCCTGTCTCAGCCTCCCAAGCGCAGGGATTACAAGTGTGCGCCACCACGCCCGGCTACCTCATTTACTCTTTATAACACTCTCTTTCAGGAAGGTGTTTTAATTTTAACTAAAGCTCAGGAAGAAGTTTATCATCAACACCACCCAGATTGTAAAGAATAAAGCCAGAATTGGAAGATGTGTTATCGGCCTCCACGGCCTATTTTCAGTAGCCCATCACAGAGGAAGTCTGATAAAATAACATGAGGTAAAGTCTGGGCTTTTAAAGAATATGAGAGAAGCCTCCACATATCCTACCTATTATATGATTTTGGCAAGTCAAAACTTTTCTGAGAAGTACTAGCATGAACTCATGGCTTTTAAAAATTTGGCAGCTAGCCAGGCGTGGTGGCGCACGCTTGTAATCCCAGCATTCGGGAGGCTGAGACTGGAGGACTGCAGTTTGTGGACAGCCTCAGTTACTTAGTGAGGCCCTCTGCAACTTATTAAGACCCCGTTTAAAAATAAAGAATACAAAGCCGGGCGTGGTGGCGCATGGTTGTAATCCCCGCGCTTGGGAGGCTGAGACAGGAGAATTGTATAGGTTCAAAGCCAGCTTCAGCTACTTAGTGAAGCTCTTAGCAACTTAGTGAGACCCTGTTTCCAAATAAAGTTTAAAATAGGTCTGGGAGTATAGCCCAGAGGTATAAAAGCCCATGGGTTCCACCACAGTACCACCAAAATAAATAAATAAATAGGTAATAAAGAATACAAAATAGGGTAGGGGGTGTGGCTTGAAGGTCGAATGACCCTGGGTTCCATCCCCAGACCCACAAAAAAAAAAAAGAAAAAAAAGAAAAGAAAAGAAAAATTAGGCAGATAAGCCAGGTGTGGTGGCCCATGCTTGCAATCCCAGCATTTGGGAGGCTGAGACAAGGAGGAATGCGGTTTGCAAACAGTCTCAGCTATTTAATGAGGCCCTTTGCAGCTCAGTGAGACCCTGCTTCAAAATAAAGAATAAAAAATAGGGCTGAGGGTATAGCTCAGATGTAGAATGCCATTGGGTTCCATCCCCAATACTGTAAAAGAAAAAAAATATTAAGCAGACACTGATAGAGATGTGTGTGGATGTGTACATAAATTAGAAACTTACTCTGTGATGGTCTACTTAGGTCCTAGAAATAATGACATCCCAGCAGAAATGAGTATACTTAGGACCCAGATTTTGGTCTCTAAATATCATTCTCCACTAAAAGAAACTTGAGCTCCTTGGAGAAATAGCTACTTTCAGGAATGGTGTTTGGAAAAGATGAATCAGGAACACTTTACTGTGACCAAAAGTAAAGGCAACCTCAGAGAAGGACCAACAAATCATCCCAAGGACACAAGAGCTAAGTGAAGGACTCCAACTGTACAAATCCATGCCAATTTGAGTGCCAAAATAGGTAACAATAAGAGATTATAAACCTACAAAATAAAATAAGAAACCATGAGTATATTCTGATATAAATAAATTATAAATGCAGTCATGTACCCAGGTGTGGTGGTACACATCTGTGATCCCACACACACTTCTGTTTAATATTGCAGTAATGGTTCCAATCGATATAATAAGGCTTTAAAAAGCATAAAAAGATTGGAAAATAAAAAGTAAATCATTTTATTTGCAGGAAACATGATTGGGTATATGGAACATCCTAAATAATACTAAGGAACAACTATTGGAACTATTTAAAATCACAGGCCAGGCATGGTGACATACACCTGTAATCCCAGTACTTGGGAGACTGAGACAGGAGGATTACAGGTTCGCAGCCAGCCTCAGATACTTAGGCCTTCTACAACTTAGTGAGACCCTGCTTCAAAATAAACAATAAACAATAGTACTGAGGGTGTAGCTTGGAGGTAGAATGCCCCTGGGTTCAATCCCTAGTTCTGCAAAAATTAAATAAATAAATAAGTAAATGGAAGAACTTACATTAGAGCTAAAGATAATTGTACTGTATCAATGTTAATTTCCTGATCTTGATCGTTATAATTGTGATTATAAAAGAAAATGTCTTGCTTCTAGAAAATACACACTGAATTATTCGTTATGTCTGTAACTTACCCTAAAGCAATTCACGAAAAAATAAATAAGAATAGTAAAGCAAACATGGTAAAAAAAGCTTTGAGACCAAGGTAAACATATATGTTACAGCTTACCAGGCATGGTGGCACATGCCTGTGATCCCAATATTTGGAAGGCTGAGACAGGAGGATAGCAGGTTTGAGGTCAGCCTCAGCAAATTAAAGAGACTCTCAGCAACTTACCAAGACCTTGTTTCAATTTAAAAAATAAAAGGGCAGGGGCTCAGAGGTAGAATGGCCCTAGGTTCAATGCCCTGTACCAAAAATCAATGTTACAGCTTCATAATTTAGCAGGAAATTAGAAAGATGTTTCAGAAAGAGCCATAGTGATGATTCTACTTGTTTCAAAGATAAGTGGTCTAGGCTGAGACAGGAGGATCCTGGTTCACAGCCAGCCTCAGCTACTTAGTGCAGCCCTTTGCAACTCAGTGAGACCCTGTTTCAAAATAAAGAATAAAAAATAGGGCTGGGGGTATAACTCAGAGGTAGAATGCCCCTTGGTTCCATCCCCATTACTGCCAAAAAAAAAATTAATTTAAAAAATTAAAAGATAAGCGATCTGACAAGTCATGTGTAGACACCATAGCATTAGTACCTCTTTTTTTTTTTTTGCGGGTTTGGGGATGGAACCCAGGGGCATTCAACCTCTGAGCTACACCCCCTGCCCTATTTTTTATTCTTTATTCTGGAACCAGGTGTCACTGTGTTGCAAAGAGCCTCACTAAGTAGTTGAGGCTGTCCGCAAACCGTGATCCTCTGGTCTTAGCCTCCCAAATGCTGGGATTACAAGCATGCGCCACCACGACCAGCTACCTCCCTTGTTATTAAATAAAACTAATTTCTTTAAAATCCTCTCAAACCGCAATCTAACCAAATTGGTACATATAATATAAATAGGTAATCATGTACCCCTAAAAACTTTTAGATCACTGGTACTTACCACAGCATCAAAGCGGTTATGATAAATTTCTGCTTGGCTCTGCTCAATATAACGTTTTTTAGCATGAATAAAAGCTGGTATTCCCCCATATGCAAAGCCAATGATGCCTCCAGAAACAGCCGCCTTAGCAATGTCCACAACTTCCTTTGACATTCTCCCTTGCTCACTAAAACATCAAGAAGACAGTGTTGTTGGAACATTATATAAAACGCCATGTTCAGAATTATCCCAAATGCTAATAGCACATCTTTAAGTAAAGGCAAAAGTGACTAATTCCTTTAATGAATTAATGGTAAAGTTATATTAAAAACAGTATAAATCTCAGGCAAAACTGATCTATACTGTTGGAAATAGGATAGTGGTTACTATCCTATTTAATCCTATCTTCTTGGGAAGATAGTAATTTGAAGGGTCACAGAGGGGAGCTCCTGGGATGTTGGTAACAACTTCTGATGTTGGCTACACAGCTACATTCTGTTTGTAAAAAAATCATTAATAAATATACTAGGCTAGGTGTGGTGGCACAGTCCTGTAATCCTAGTATTTGGGAAGCTGCAACAGGAGGATAGCAGGTTCAAGGTTGGCCTCGGCAACTTAGGGAAATCCTCAGCAAGTTAGTAATATTCTGTTTCAAAAGAAATGAAGGAAGGAAGGAAAGGGAGGGAGAGAGGGATGGACAGGCTTGGCATAGAGCTTGGAGACAGAATGCCCCTGGGTTCAATCCCCAGTCCTATAAAATAAATAGCCTATATAAACTTTTGTGTGTGTATGTGTGGTACTGGGGATTGAACCCAGGGGCATTCTACCTCCGAGTTAAACTCTCAGCCCTGTTTTTTATTCTTTATTTGAAACAGGCTCTTACTAAGTTTCAGAGGGCCTCACTAAGTAGCTGAGGCTGGCTATGAACCTGTGATCCTCCCATATTAGCCTCCCAAGTACTGGGATTACAAGTGTTTGTTACCACACCTGGCTCTATGTAAATTTTAAAATACTCCAATAAAGTTGTTTTAAGGGTACTTTTATTTGAAGATTATTACCATAACATAACCTTAGGAAATCTTTTAAGCTAAAAGAGGAAATCAGTATTTACCTTTTAAAACTTTAAGTTCACTTCAGAAACCACACAAATTCATGAGATTTTAGAGCAATGCATGAAAGAATGGAACATGCATATAAAAATGACAAAATATTACCCTCCTAAAACACTTTAATTTTATGACCTACTCAGACTGGTAACTGCAAAAAGTATTGGGAGGTGGATGTGGCAGCATTCATCAGTAGTCCCAGTTCTTTAGGAGGCTAAGAGGGAGCTCATTTGAACTCAAGTTCAAGGCCAACCTAAACAACACAGTGAAACCCAGTGAAACCCAGTGAAACCCTATCTCCCAAAAAAAGACATTTAAGCTGGACGGTACCCCCAGTAATGTAAAAGCAAAACAATTAAATTCAAGTCAGCCAATTTCCTTGCCCCAACTCAGCAACTTTTTTTTTTTTTTCCTGGACTAAAGATAGAACCCAGGGGCATTCTAGGCCGATGACTTTTTTTTTTTTTTTTTGGAGGGGGCAATGGGGATGGAAGCCAGGAGCATTCTACCTCCAAGGTACACCCCCAGGCTGATTTGTCATTCTTTATTTTGAAACAGGGTCTCACTAAGTTGCAGCTGAGGTTGGCTGGTTGGCTGCTAACTGCGATTCTCCTATCTCAGCCTCAATTCTCCTATCTCAGCCTCTCAAGTACTGGGATTACAAGCATGCAACACCACGCCCAGTTTCTCAGCAACATTTTAAGGCTTCAGTTTTTAATAGTGTAGTATCATAAGTTACTTCATGAAAGGCAAACTTTTCACCAGTAATTAATGTTAGTTAATAAATATCCTGAGCCTTCATTAAATAAAATTAGTTCAAGCCGGGCGTGGTGGCTTGTAATCCCTGCGCTTGGGAGGCTGAGACAGGAGGATCACACAGGTTTGAAGCCAGCTTCAGCTGGCTTAAGAGACCCTGTTTCCAAATAAAATATAAAATAGGTCTGGGAGTGTAACCCAGAGGTAGAAGGCCCCTGGGTTCCATCCCCAGTACCACCAATAAATAAATAAATTAATTAATTAATTAATTAATTAAATTAGCTCAAATGAAAGGGTTATTCTAAAATAATATCCTTTATTTTAAATCTAGCTAGTTTTTCTTATATAAAATGATGAAAAAGCCGGGCGTGGTGGCGCGCACTTGTAATCCCCGTTCTTGGGAGGCTGAGACAGGAGGATCGCACAGGTTCGAAGCCAGCCTCAGCTACTTAGTGAGGCTCTCAGCAACTTAGTGAGACCCTGTTTCCAAATAAAAGTAGAAAATAGGTCTGGGAGTATAGCCCAAAGGTAGAAGGCCTCTGGGTTCCACCCCCAGTACCACCAAAAATAAATAAATAAAATAAAATGATGAAAAAGAGGCTGGGGGTTTAGGTGTAGCTCAGTGTTAGAACGGTGCCTGGTATTCCTGCAAAACAAGACAAAAGACGGGGTGGGAGGATCGTTGCTATTTTAAATTCCTTATTGGCAAAATAAAAACTCACAGCCGGGCATGGTGGCACACACTTGTAATCCCACCATTTGGGAGGCTGAGACAGGAGGATCGCGGTTCGTGGGCAGTTTTGGCTACTTAGGCCCTTCGCAAGTCAGTGAGACCCTATTTCAAAATAAATTAAAAAAAAAATAGGGCTGGGGGGTGGTGGCTCGGAAGTAGAATGTCCCTGGGTTCCATCCCCAGTACCGAAAACAACAACAAAAAAACCTGACAACTCGGTCGCGAGAGGAGGAACCAAAGTTTGGTATCAACTGAAATACTAAAAATACTTAAGTGGATTTCTGCAGACATGGGTTTCAGGAGTTTTTGCATGGGGACGACTAGCTCGGCCCGATTATTTTCTAATCTGTAAAATCAGTGCGTCGACTTCACTAAGATTATATTCCTTAAGAGCTCTTTCAATGAGTCTGATCCTTACCATTCAATAACTGCCTGTCAACTACCAGATGGCAATGCCAGCATATGAGCTCGGGGCACAAAGCTTTTAAAAATCAACCACGCCACCCCCGGGCCCTTCACCCCAGGCTGAGCCACGCTTCTGCCAGGTCCTTCCCGCCCTCCCCACAGACCCTGGGCACTTTTACTCTTTAACAAACAGCTCCCGGAGGCGGTTCCATCCGGATTCCGGGTAATAGGGCTCTGGGACAATGAGAGGCAGCTTCCGTTTCTCCACCACGGCTTCGGAATCCGCAGCCGCGGCTCCAGCAGCAAAGACTCGGGGGAAAGGACGCAGTGTCCAGCAAAGGACGCTCCGAGGCGCCGGCGGAGGCTCCTTCATGGCTCCCCGGACCTGCGGACACACTCGAGCGTCAGAGCCCCAAGGCCGCCCGAAGGCGGTGTGGGAGAGGGTGAGGCCGCCGCACTGAACTGAGTCCCCGAACAACACGCCGGGCTGCTCCGCGGCTCAACCCGCGGCCGCCAGGGTCCACATCCCCGCCCCCCGCGAGCAATCCCACCGGGGAAACCCTTGGACACACGAGACCGGAAGTCTCGCCTTTACGTCAAAGGTAAGAGGCGGGGCGAACGTGAAACATGCGCCGGTAGTACTTCCGGCTGGGTCAGGAGCCCTGCTGCCGTGCCAGACCCGCCCCGGAAGTGAGTTGGCGACGCGTGGCCACGCCCAGGATCTTCCCTCGGGATTTTGCAAGGTGTTAGTCGGGCGAGGTCGCTGCAAATTCTGCTCAGCTCGAGGTGGTCGCAATTTGAAGAAGCGCACTTAAGAAGAAGAACGCACAGCATTTAAAGCAAGTGGAGTATGCTGGGTAGAAAGGCGATTTGCTTTAAAAGAAAGTCCCACCCACGCCTGCTGGGCTCCCGAAGCCCTCCACCCTGAACAAGTCTGACTTTTATTTCTGGAAAGGACTGAGTACTGAGGATGGGCCCAAAGTTTCGATAATTTTTTTTTCAAAAATTGGCCTTGGGCAGTTTTTCACAAAGTGGATTTCACTCTTCCTAGTTCTTGTGCCTGCAGCTTCTCAGGGGACAGGAGAATTTCTTAATTTCTATTTTTGTGTCACTGAGGATTTTGAACCCAGAGACATTCTACCTTTGAGCTACACCCCCAGCCCTATTTATTCATTCATTCGTTCATTCATTCATTTTTCATTCATTTGCAGTACTGGGGATAGAACCCAGGGGCATTCTACCTCCAGGCAACACCTCCAGCCCTATTTTTTATTATTTTTGAAACAGGGTCTTACAGAGTTGCAAAGGGCCTAAGTAGCCGAAGCTGTCCTCGAACCATGATCCTCCTGTCTCAGCCTACCGAATGCTGGGATTACAAGCGTGCACCACCACGCCCGGCCCATTTTATATTTTGAAATGACTGAGAATTTTTTTTTTCTTTTTCCTCCTTTTTTCTTGTGAAGGGGGGGGGGGTACTGGGGATTGAACCCAGAGGCATCCTAACTTCGAGCTAAACCCCAGCCCTAGCTGGCTGTCCTTGAATCTGCAATCCTGTCTCAGCCTCCCAAAGTGCTGGGATTTTAGGTCGTGCACCACAACGGACTTCCTGCTGATGATATTTTCTATCAACTGATAATCCAGCAATAATATCCCCATCACTATAGCCTCTGCTAACATAAGCTTGAGGTGGTTTTCACTAAAATATTCATTTTGTCCAGCACAGTAGCACATGCCTATAATTCCAGTATTGGGAAGGGGACACAGGAGGATTGCAAGTTCCAGTCCATCCCGATCAATTTAGTGAGACTCTTTCTCAAAAAAAGGGCTGAGGATGTGCCTCAGGTAAACCGCTTGCCTCTTTGTAAAAGGTCCTGAGTTCCATCCCCAGTAGTGCAAAAAAGTACTTATGTAAAATATTCTTATAGTGGTTTTTGTAATTCCCTCTAATCCTTGTTAGTTATCAGATACATTCCCTATTTTTGCCAATCCATTCACCTTTCTTTCTTTCTAGTTCTAATTTACAATTACTAGCCGGGTGTACTGTATCACTGCTGTAATCTCAGTATTTGGTTGGCTGAAGGTTCGAAGGTTCATGGCCAACCTCAGCAATTTAAGTGAGGCCCTCCACAATTTAGTAAGACCCAGTTTGCAAATAAAAAATAAAATAAATCTGAAGGTGTAGCGTGGAGGTAGAATACTTCTGTGTTCCATCCCCAGTACCACAAAAAAGAAAAAGCTAAATGTTAAGATGATCCCAGAATCATTCTGGGGTGAGGGAAGACTTTGGAATGAGGATAGGGTGAGGTTGGGCAGGCACTGATTAAATTATTTGCATATAACTCAAATATCCCCAGGGTTCTCTAGCCTGTAGGCACAAATGAGGTCATATAAAGAGGCAAATTTCACTAACTCCATAGCTGATTTCTACTTTGGGTAACTGATGAGTCTTTTTTTTTTTTTTTTTTTTTGGTACTGGGGTTCCTGGAAGCCCTTCTACCTCCAGGCTACACTCCCCGACATACATATATATATATATATATATATATATATATATATATATATATATATATATATATATATTTTTTTTTTTTAAACAGGGTCTCTTAAGCCAGCGAGGCTGGCTCCGAACCAGCACGATCCTGATCCTCCCGTGTCCCCCTCCCAAGAGCAGGGATTACAAGCGTGCGCCACCACACCCGGCCTGACCAGTCATTTTTAAGACTCTTTGCCACTCAGTATCTCAAGAGTCCCCAGTCATGGCTACTGCTGCTGATCCATCTGAACTCTCTTTTGTCACCCTCCCACACTACCCACTTCCCCAAGCCCTCAAAAGCTTACCTTTTTTTACCATTAAGCCATTAAGGAAATACTCTCCCTTCTCTGTGGTCTGGTCTTTCTTATCTCGTGTGTGTGTGTTTGTGTGTGTGTGTTTGTGTGTGTGTGTGTGTGTGTCTCTTTCTCACTGGGGATTGAATCCAGGGGCATCCTACTTCTGAGCTACGCCTCCAACTCTTTTTATTTTGAAACAGGGTTTCTCGCAGTTGCTAAGGGCCTTGCTGAGATGCCAAGGCTGGCCCAGAAGCTATAATCCTATCCCAGTTCCCAAATATTAGGATTACAGCTGTGTACAGCCATCCCTGTGTGCTCTGGTTTTTATTTTTTGAAAGGTCCCAGAGCAATACTATCCAAGCCAAAAGGTGTTACAGGTTTTAGCTGGATCACATTGTAACACATACAGCTCTTTCATCCTCAGATATTTATCTGCCAGCAAAGTAACTGATCAGGAGAGGATTTCACACTACCGGGAACCTGCACTCTACCCTCAGCCTTTGTTGCTGAGTTCTACCCATAGAATGCAGTAGTCAGCAAGTTCCCTTCTCTACCCAGGCTCACCAAGTACATATATTACATTTGGTTATATGCAACATAAATGTTTTTCATAGATCTAGAGAATGAATGTGTGTGTGTGTGTGTGTGTGTGTGTGTGTGTGTGTGTGTTTACTGGAAAAGTAGACTCCAGGCTATACTTCCAGCCCTAGTTTATTTTTTATTTTGAAACAGAGTTTCACTAAGTTGCTGAGAGCCTCACTAAATTGCTGAGGCTGACTTCAAACCTGTGATCCTCCTGTCTCAGCCTTCCAAGTTCTGGGAGTGCAGGTGTGTATCACCATGCCCAGCTAGAAAATGAATTATTTTATTTTATTTTATGTATTTATTTATTTTTGGTGGTACTGAGGTTCCTGGAAGCCCTTCTACCTCCAAGCTACACTCCCAGACCTATTTTATTTTTGGAAACAGGGTCTCTTAAGCCAGCGCGGTTGGCTTCAAACCTGCGCGATCCTCCTGTCTCCGCCTCCCAAGCGCGGGGATTACAAGAGCGCGCCACCACACCCAGCGAAAATGAATTTTTGAAGACTGAGTTTGGGACTAAGCTAATATTAACAACAACAACAACAACAACAACCTTCAGACATTGTAGGTATACAAATTATTTTCAAAAACATATTTTTACATATTATTACACATCATCATCTACGAGGTAAATAAGTATAAAATCTGAATAACTTTTGATGTATTTAAAGACAAAGATGCCCTTGCTGACTTTGGAGGGCAAATGAGGATTCACTTTGATCCAATTCTTAGTCTTATCCCATTCCCCTTAAAATTGATGGCTGGGCAATCCATAAACAGGATCTAGTTAAACTGTCCCCACCCATCCATCCGCCATCCATCCATCCAATTCCTCAGTATTTACTCTGTATGAGGCACTGTGCTGGGTAATGGAGACCTCAAGATCAGTGAAACATGATTCTCACCCATCAATAAGCTCACAGAACAATAGAAGAAACAGTTAACTACAGTACAATATGACGTCCTGTAACATAGACATGAGCAAAAGCGTTATGGTAGCCCCTAACTATCAAGAAGAATGAAAGGTGTCAGAGACAGAAGGTCGTAGCTGAGGTGCAACTTGAAACAATGTGGGAAGCATCCCCAAAGGAATAAAGCTTCAGCTCCTAAAGGACAGCAAATTTTGTTCCTATTTTAGGATGAGGAAAATTAAATTCTAGAATGATTATACCTAGTAGGGCCTCGTAACAAGGCAAAACCCAGTATAACTTGGAACACTGGACTGCCAGTTGTCACACTTCCAGCAACTAAAAACGATCCCTGTGAGCAGTCAGTACTAACACAAAAATCAACTCTAAACATTTACCTCATTCCATGCAATGAACTTATCAGGGATGTTCTCCTCTAAGAAGGTCCTTAGACTTGAAACATTGTGGAAGGGACTTAAAAAGGCAAATGCTTCTGACAAGTGGAATAAAATCTGACTTTATGTGACTGAATCACATATTGACTAATTTTGAAAACAGTCAAGTTCTTAAGAGGGAAAGGATAAAAGTTGTTTCCTCTGTGGAAATGTGGTACCTAAGAGAAGAATGGTTCTAAATTATCAGACTAGGGTATTAGTTTAAACATTTTTCTTAATTTTTTACACTGTTACCCTGAGACTAAACTACTATTTAAATGTCTTTTTTGAAAACTGGAAAAGCACATCAACAATGATTTACACTAAAACAAGTATCTCCTACATAAATGTTGAATCTCTGAACTACCAACTTAATGATGTGTTCCTTTAGATGTGAAGACTCCTGTGGTCTCTGCACAACACTGACAGACAGCCCTGCTGCTGACAACTTATGAAGAAAAAAATACTAGCCAAGCCGGGCGTGGTGGCGCACGCTTGTAATCCCCGCGCTTGGGAGGCTGAGACGGGAGGATCACACAGGTTCGAAGCCAGCCTCAGCTACTTAGTGAGGCTCTCAGCAACTTAAGTGAGATCCTGTTTCTAAAAAAATATAAAATGGGTCTGGGAGTATATCCCAGAGGTAGAAAGCCTCTGGGTTCCACCTCCAGTACCACCAAAAAAAAAAAAAAAAAAATACTAGCCAAGTGCGGTGGCTGTGGTGCCTGCAATCCCAGTAATTGAGTGGCTGAGATAGGAGGATCACAGGTTCAAGGCAAGTGCACAATAACTTAGTGAGACCTTGTTTCAGAATAAAAGATAACTAGGACTATATCTCAGAGGTAGAATGCCCCTGAGTTCAGTCCTCAGTACCGCACTCAAAATATAAAAAAATGCTGGACATGGTGGTGTATGCTTGCAATCCCAGTAGTTGGAAAGCTGAATAGGAGGACCACAGATTCAAGACAAGCACTCAGAAAGCACTTGCCTTAGTGAGAACTTGTTTCAAAATAAAAAAAATAATAAAATAAAATAGGACTGGAAGTATAACTTGGAGGTAGAAATGCCCTTGGACTGAATCCTCAGTACCACCAAAAAAAGAAAAAAAAAAATACTAAAGATGTGCAAAGCGTGAGGGAGAGCTGTTCTTCTAAACACAGTTCAATAAAAAGGGCATGAAGGCACAAGATGGGAACTTAAAATCCAATTGCAACAATTACTCATGCAATTGGCCCTTTTCTGTTTGGCACTGTGAAAATCTCCTGAGTACCAAAGTGTATGCTTTTACAAAAGAGAACTCCTGCATCAGTGCATGAGATAGCTGCTGCTTCCCTGGGCCTTTCAGGAAATGATCCCCAGTCTTTGCAAACTCCATTAGGTTTTCTACATTAAAATAAAGCAACAGAGATCAAGGCTTGAGTAATTCAGAATTGCAGTGATGAGTGGTACTAGTTCCAAGTGATGATCTGCTCCAAATAACGGATCAAAGGCATCATCACATGGAAACAGTTAATTTCACAGTGATGACATACGCAGGTAGATGATCTGAGGCACAAGCTGTGACAGGTCATAAGAAAGTGAAAGTAGAAACAGATCCAAAATCCACATCGCATGATTTCTGGTCCGTATTCAGTCAGAGTGGAGCTGCTTCACATCTGTGTATTAAACACATTTCAGATCTTTCTCAAGAGTTGCTCTGGGGGCTGCATGATAAGGAAAACCAAATGTTTGGCTTGGTAAAAGGTGCTCAAGGTATAGGTGCCAGGCTCACGGTAAGGCTCTCACCACAGGATATCTGAGATCGGCTGCCATAAAGAGGACTCCGGTCCCACTGTGAGTACTACAGTTCAGTTTTCAACATTTTGGGAATAATCTGATCGTAGCCTTTCCTTCTTGTTACATTATAGGACAGGAATTTAGAGTATTCTGTTAAGAGGTTTCTCCAGTAACAGGTGATGTCATCCATCTGCAAGTGGTTGATAATAAACTGGCTTCCCCTAGAGGAAAGATTGACAAGAATATTTTAAAGCACAGAATTTAATAATCATTATAGCCTACCTATGAATAGGCTTCCTTGTGCCAAGCCCTGTTCAGAGTACGTTATGTGAATTAACTCATTTGACCCTGAGAACCGACCCTGAAGCTTTTATATCCATATACAAGCATTTAGCAATAGAATTTAACCTTTAAAACAAACAAACAAACAAACAAACACAATGCCTGGCATGGTACTTGGGAGGCTGAGAGAGGAGGATTGATGATTCCAGGCAAGACTCAGCAATTTAGCAAGGCCCTCAGCAACTTAGTGAGACACTGTTTCAAAATAATAAAGAAAATAGGGTTGCAGGTATAGCTCAGAGGTAGAATGCCCCTGGGTTCAATCCCTAGTAACACACACACACACACACACACACACACACACACACACACACATTAATTGCCAATGATCATTTTTTAAAAGTACTTGTTTAATTACCCCAAAGATTCCAGTCTATTTCCATAAATCTTGGGACATATGTGAGTTGTGTATGTATTTTCCCCAGGACAGCTTTAATTCTGAATAATCTCCATATGATGAGGATGAAGTACAGAGATTATCAAGGTAACAATATTCAAATCACTTCAAGTAAGGCAAAATGGGGATAAAGTAACAAAAGGGAAAATGAGCAGAACTTACCTTTGAGCAATTTCCTGAGCTACCTCATCATTTGCTTTTACAAACTGCAACAGTTCCCTAAAATGAAAAGAATTATTGGACTCCAAAATGTAGACAAAGATCATCAGTATTAAGTTAGAAAAACTATAGCTTGATCTCTAAATAGGTGGGCTATTTCTTTAGAGCAAAGATATCAGGGTCCTTACATGAAAAACATAATAACAAAAGAAGCCCACTTTAAGTTAAAGGCAGCCTATTATAGATTTGGGACATATCTGAGAGAAAAACAAAGAAAAAGCAATGTTCAATGATGTGCCTAAAAAAAAGGAGTGAAAAAAATATCAACCTGTCTCTTGCTCTAACCTGCACAAGAGGGAACTGGGCTCATATTTCTGGCCTTTCTCCATACGGCTACCTATCTCTCAGCTTCACAAGAGAAACTTGCCTAAGCTTCCCTTTATGAGATCAAATATCCCTATCTTTAGCATTAGAGAGAATAGAGCTTTTTCATTTGATCCTGTCTGAATGTTACGAATTGGAACTAGCATTAAAGCACTGTTTCAAATTAAATCCCAGGTATAGCCTTTTTGGATAATAATGCAACCCTGTGGCTGGAAGTGGGTGGCACAGGTTTGTGATCCCAGTACTTGGGAGGCTGAGACAGGAGGATCACAGTTTTGCAGCCAGCTGCAATTTAGTGAGACTCTGTTTCAAAATAAAAGAATAAAATTGGCTGGACATATAGCTCGGAGGTAGAATCTCCCTGGGTTCCATCCCCAGAACTAAACACACACACACACACACACACACACACACACACACACACACACACGTAACACTATATAACATGTGCAAACCAAATGAGAGGGGGAAAAACCCCTTCACTGGAAGAAAAATAAAATCAAGAGTAAAAGCACTGTAATCCCAGTGAAACAGGAAGGAGGTTTGGAGGAAAGGAAACTTGGAGGCTGAAACAGGAAGGTCATAAATTCAAGGCCAGACTTGGAAACTTTAGTGAGACCCTAACTAAAAATTAAAAAGGAAGCCGGGCATGGTGTACATGCTTGTGATCCCAGCATTTGGGAGGCTGTGACAGGAGGATCATGGTTCGCAGACAGCCTCAGTACCACAAAAAAAAAAAAAAAAAAGAAAGAAAGAAAAAAAAGAGGGGCGGTAGCTGGGGATGTAGCTCAGTAATAGAGCACTCCTGGGTTCAATCCCCAGTACCACAAAAACAAACGACAAACAGAAAAAAAGAATAAATGTATTAAAAGGCTGGATTCAGCCAGGCATGGTGGCCCATGGTTGTAATCCCAGTGCTTGGGAAGCTGAGACAGGAGGATTGCAGGTTCAAAGCAGCCTCCCCTACTTAGTGAGACCCTTTTTCACAATAAAGAATAAAAAAATGTGGCTGAGGACATAGCTCAAAAGTAGAATGCCCCTGGGTTCCATCCCCTGTACCACAAAAAAATAGATAAATTGGGGGGGGGGGGACTGGGGCTGGGCATGGTGGCACACCCTTGTAATCCCTGCACTTGGGAGGCAGAGACAGGAGGATCGCGCAGGTTTGAAGCCAGCCACGCTGGCTTAGGAGACCCTGTTTCCAAATAAAAATATAAAAAAATAGGTCTGGGAGTGTAGCCCGGAGGTAGAAGGGCTTCCAGGAACCCCAGTACCACCCAAAATTAAATAAATAAATAAATAAATAAATAAATAAATAAATAAATAGATAGACTGGGGGTGTTGCTCAGAGATAGAATGCCTCTGGATTCAATCTCTATTAATACACACACACACACACACACACACACACACACACACACACAGGCTGGGATTCAGAGTCAGATTACTCTTAACTGGGGACAGCTACTTACTGGACATTGGAGAGATCTGTTTTGACTGGAATATAGTGAACCCATGGCTTCAGTTGC
Source organism: Muscardinus avellanarius (assembly GCF_963383645.1). Lineage (NCBI taxonomy): Eukaryota > Metazoa > Chordata > Mammalia > Rodentia > Gliridae > Muscardinus > Muscardinus avellanarius. The sequence goes on along the minus strand of NC_137790.1, from coordinate 69,314,787 downwards.
GAATAGAAAAATTCTAGCCACTCATCCCCAACATGGAAAACAAGTGAACCACAAAGGAAGAGGTGTTTGAACCGGAAGCTTGCAGCTACGCCTCGAAAATTAAACAGATACCTAGGAAATTAAAGAGAGAGGAAGAGAGAGAGAGAGCATAAAATATTTGATATTCTGTTCTTGCTGCCACAAGTAAGACCTTTCTTTTTTTTCTCTCCTTCCATCACCCCCTTTTATGATACTCTCCTTTTCCCTTTTCATTTTCAGTTTTGAAGACACAGTATGATCTCTGTAGGGTTTCCATAAACTCCTTGCTTTTCCGTGGCTGAGACTACAGGTTGCTCTGGGAATATCAGGATAAGGAAAAAGGGAGGATACGTGCTCCAGACAGGGTCAGCAGCTGGGTGCTGGGTTAAAAGGATAAAAGGCTCAGAAGGAAATGAGAGCCTATTGTAGATTTGAGTCATATCTGAGAAAACACTGAAATGTTCCACCAAAAAATAAGAGTGGGAAAAAAATATTTCACAGGCTTATCTGTTGAGACCCAATGTCTCTAACTAGTTCCTGGCCCCCAAAGCCTTACTCTCCCTCTAGCATACCTCGTCTGGCCAAAGGCACCACTGTTCCTTGGATAGCACCCTTTTCTCCTAAAGTCTAATCTAATCAGTCTTCAAAGAAATGCTCCTTGGGAAACAGGTACTGTAGAAAGGACATTTTCTTCTCAGCATCTCACACACACATACCCATGTCTCTGCCCAGAGTTGCTCATACACTGTATGTATAATTAATATTCCTACTTCTGAATCCCTCAATTACCTTCCTCCAACCCTGGGCTTCCTGTTCAACTAATTCTTCACCCTGGCATTTTCTTTATTTATTTAGAGATTTACTTATTTGCTTCTTTATTTTTTCAGTGCTGCAGATGGAACCTGGGCCTCATTGCATGTTAAGCATGTTCTACCATGGAGCCACATCCCCAGCCTCTCATTATATTTATTAACCTGGTAAACAATCTAATTTCCACTATTGAGTGGGCGGGGAGAGAAGTAATCCCATTAATTAAATTAATGGCAGGTTTTCTGGAAGCAGGGACCAGGTTTCTCTCCTCGCTACATTCCCCCACAACTCAGGCCAGTGCACAGAAGGCCTCAGTAAAAGCCAGGTAAATCAATTAGGGCGTGGTGGTGCACGCTTATAATTCCAGTACTTGGGAGTCTGAGAAAGGAGGATCACAGGTTCACAGCCAGCCTCAGCTACTTAGTGAGGCCCTCTGCAACCAGGTGAAACCCTGTTTCAAAATAAAGAATAAAAAAATAGGGCTGGGGGTATAGCTTGAGGTAGAATGCCCTGAGGTTCAATCTTCAGTGATGCAAAAAAAAGAAAAAAAAGTCAGGTAAACCAAAGCTGTACACTAGTATTAAAGTTCTCACCCAAAGTGAAGCTATTTCAAAAGCAATATGGAGATCAAGAGTCAGAAATTTTAGAGGTCTTACTTGTATTTGCAGTGATCCACAAGATGGACATCCTTAGCAGCTGGCTTTCCCAAGGTATCCTTTGTGTTAAAAGAAATTATTACTATTAGTAATAATGTTAATGTGCAATCATTATGCAGCAAGTATTGTTAAACATTCCCTCAAAATAACTTCATGTATGCCTCCTAATAAACATGCTCAGAAAACATTATTATACTCATTATATAGATGAGGAAGCTAAGGGTTTGAGAAGTGAGAGGCTTCTTCAGGGTCATCTGACCCTAACTAGAAGTGCTACACAAAAGGCCAAAAGTGCCAGGCGTGGTGGCGCACACGTGTAATCCCCGTGCTTGGGAGGCAGAGACAGGAGGATCGCGCAGGTTCGAAGTCAGCAGCACTGGCTTAAAACCAAAAGTTCTAGTTGGTGGGCTTAGGGTTACTGTTGAGTGTGGAAAGTATTTAAAAATAAACATTGAAAGCTGGGCGCAGTGGCACACGCCTGTAATCCCAGTGCTTGCTTAAGAGGCTGAGACAGATGGATTTCGGGTTTGCAACCACCCTCAACAAACCTGTGAGGGCCTCCCCAACTTAATAGTGACACTGTTTCAAAATAAAAACTAAAATAGGGCTAGGGATATAGCTCAGAAGTTGAATGCCTCTCTGTTCAATCCCTAGTAGCAAATATTAAAATCTTTGTCAGCCTAGCCCACGCCCATAATCCCAGCTACTCGGAAAAAGAGGTGAGAGGACCACAAATTTAAGGCCAGTCTGGGCAAGTTGGAGACACTCTATTTCAATTTTTTTTTTTGCAGTAATGGAGATGGAACCCAGGGGCATTCTGCCTCCAAGCTATACCCCCAGCCCTGTTTTATTTTTATTCGGAAACAGTCTCAGTAAGTTGCTGAGGGCCTCACTAAGTTTCTGAGGCTAGCCTTGAACCTGTGATCCTCCTATCTCAGCCTCCCAGGTATTGGGATCCTCTGGTCTCAGCCTCCCAAATGCTGGATTACAAGCATGTACCACCATGCCTGGCTAAGATAAATATTTTGACATGTGAAAATTCCATAAGTGAAGTTTGATTAGGCTGCAGTCATAATCAGTTGTTTACCTATTGCCTATGGATGCTGAGACCCTGCTACAGCACAGATAATAACTATGATAGAGACCATGTAACGCATAGAGCCCCAAAACTGACTATATAGATTTTTACAGAAAAAAATTCCTGACCTCTGTTTAAACCGTCAAAGTAGTATAATACACTAGTCATACCGGGTGCGGTAGTGCATTCTTGTAATCCCAGTACTTGGGAGGTGAGAGGAGAATCCCAGGTTCAAGACTAGCCTCAGTAACCTCGCAAGACTCTGAGCAACCTAGCAAGACCCTGTTTCATAACAAAAAATAAAAAGGACTAGGGGGGTGTAGCTTGGAGGTAGACTGTCCCTAGGTTCAATACAGTAACACACACACAAATAATAACAATAGTAATAATAATAATAACAGACTAGTCATAATATGGCCAGAAAAACAAGGTCAGGTTGTTTGTTTGTTTGTTTGGTTGGTTGGTTGGTTTGTTTGTTTTGTGGTACTGGGGATGGAAGCCTTCTACCTCTGGGCTACACTCCCAGACTTATTACATACTTTTTATTTGGAAACAGGGTCTCTTAAGCCAGCAAGAGTGGCTTTGAACCTGTGCGATCCTCCTGTCTCTTTCCTCCCAAGCGCAGGGATTACAAGCGTGCGCCACTACGCCTGGCACAAGGTCAGCTTTAAAGGAAGAATTCACAGCTATGCAAATATGGCTCATGGAACTTTCTTTACATTCATCTCAACACTGAGCAGAAACCTAATTTCACATTCTACTCAGGTGGCAATGTCCTTTGGGTGAGAACAGTCACTACTGTAGTTGTATTCAGATGACGGATGATTACTTTCATAGATTTCCAGGCCTGGTTTTTGGTGTACTCTGCATCAACAAGCTTTGGATTCTTCCGAGAGAGAAGAATGAGAGGATCCCGTTCTGGACTTGTCCTATAAAAGAAACACAGGACATAAAACATGTGGCTTGAGCTATAAAATTTCTCTAATCTCTGAAAGGTGAGCAATAGTAGCACCTTTGCAATGGCTACTGCACAGGACATTCACTGGTTTCTGTGACAGCAGAGGAGAGGCATCCTGTACCGCAGCACTGCAGCATCTACGTGGTCCAGGCTGTTCCCCACTTTTCCCTTCAGGATGGGGAGTATTTGGCCTTTGTTTGTTTGCATCTGGCCTTTAAGGATATGTTGTTCAGGTCACTCCACCTGTATTCCAGGGAATGGCTTCTGTTTTGGGAAGGTTCATGTCACAATCACTAGTACTCATCGCTGGATGACTAGGTAGTCACCACTCACCAAAATCGCTACATGACCTTGGTTGGGTATGCTCCATAAAGTCCAGTAGAAAGAGCAAAACAAACACAAAAGACTAAAGAGCTCAAAAACCTGAAACTATATTGGAAAAAAAAATTCTAGTTATGGTCCAAGTAGCAGAGGGTGGTGATGTATAAGATGTCATGGATCCCATGAGAATCTGAAACATGTACATATCCCCATATAATTTCAAAAAGGTCCTAAAATTCTTGAAGCCTAGATATAGGGCTGTGATCTCAATAGAATTAGAGAAGTTGGTAAGGAGCAGCAAGTGGTGTGTTGTAGCCAGCTATAGACTGCAGTCACTGCCAAAGCAAAGAGGAGCAGAGAGAGAAGGCAGGATCTCTGATAAACAGCATAAAAACTACAGGACGCTCTGCCCTGTGTGGGCTTTTCCCTTCGTCTGCTGCACAGGACCTTCCTGTGGGTCTGCGCTCCAGGTTCTGTTCTCAGCGCTGGGGATGTGGAGCTGCATAGCACAGAAAGGGCCCTTCCACTCCCTGTTCTACTTCTCTCTTCTCTCCACGTCCTCTCCATCTCTATGAATGGCAGTCTGTGCTGGTAAGCACTATTTGGCAGCCACAGGGTCTGATTCCAAAGGCACTCGGAAGACCTGGTGATGATTCTTGCTTTCCATCAACCAACAGAGAGTGACAGAGGCAGGGTGACAAGCTGCTGCTAGGAAACCATAAAGAAGAAGACATCCATCTGTTCTGTTCATCACTGTGTAGTCAGTGCCCAACAACCAAGGCGCTCTACAAGTAGCTGTTGAATGACTACTGGATGAACTTTACTTCTCTGAAATTCAGTGTAACTAAGAGTGAACTGGGCAAATAATTCTCTAGTCTAAGATTCTGTTACTCGACGTTTTCTTCTCAGTTATTTTAGTTTTCCCTTTGAGCCACAGAGTCTGTCATACCCTCAGGCTAACTTCTATATTATACATTACTCTGAAGAATCTTTAAGAGGTTAGAAAATAAAATCACCTTGATCCTCGGAAATATGCTGTGGAATTTTTCTTTTTCCATGGCCATTGTGCTGCTGACCTAAAAATACAGGTGTTGGTTAGTTTTAAGGCTTTCCCTTCAACTATATGAGAATGTGTTTTAACCTTTTTTAGTGTGTGTGGCACTTGGGATGGAATCAAAGGGACCTTCTACCTCCGGGATATACTCCCAGACCTACATATATATATATATTTTTTTTTTTTTCTTTTTTTAATTTGGAAACAGAGTGTCACTAAGTTGCTGAAAGCCTCACTAAGTAACTGAGGCTGGCTTTGAACCTGCACAATCCTCCTGTCTTAGCCTCCCAAGTGCTGGGGTCACAAGCGTGTGCCACCACACCTGGCTATTTTAACCATTCTTAATATTAGTTCAGAGCTTTATATTTTTAAATAAATCTGATCATGGTTACTCAAAAGAACAAGCCCCACAAGACACACATTCATTATATCAAATCCAAAAGCGAGCCAGGTGTGGTGGTGCGCACATGTACTCCCAGCACTTGGCAGGCTGAGACCTGAGGATCCCAGGTTTGAGGCCAGACTCAGCAATACAGCAAAACTCTGAGCAACTTAACAAGGCAATATAGCTGGTCCAAAAGAGCCCAGGTTACAATCTTTTTCTAACATACTGAGTTAGTATGTCAATATGTTAGTATAGTATAGTTAGTATAAGACAGTATAGTGTAGGTAGTATAATTAGTATGTTAGTATAGTATGTTATTGGTTATCAAAAGTACTCATAAGCAGGGCGTGGTGGCGCACGCTTGTACTCCCAGCATTTGGGAGGCTGAGTCTGGAGGATCGTGGTTTGTGGACACCCTCAGCTACTCAGTGAGGCCCTCTGCAACTTAGGGAGACCCGGTTTCAAAATAAAGAATAAAAAATAGGGCAGGGGGTATAGCTTGGATGTCAAATGCCCCTGGGTTCCATCCCCAGACCCGCAAAAAAAAAAAAAAAAAAAAGTACTCATATAGCAAGGGACTGAGACAGTAATGATCACATTTGAGGACAGCCTCAGCAACTTAGGGAGACCCTGTTTCAAAATAAAAACTTAGCTTGGCATGGTAGTGCATGCCTGTAATCCCAGTACTTGGGGGGCTGAAATGGAGGATCACAGGCAGATTCAAGACCATCCTGAACAACTTAGAGAGACCTGTTTAAAAATAAAAGGCTGCCCGGCATGGTGGCATGCTTGTAACCCCAGAATTTGGGAGTAGGAGACAGGAGGATCCCAGGTTCAAGCCAGTCTCAGCACCTTAGTAAGACTGTTTACAATTTAGTAAGACATTGTTTCAAAATAAAGAATAACAGTGAACTCATTCAAACTACCCTCCATGCCACTCCTGAGTGGCATGGGGCTGTAACTGTCTTCTGTAATTCTATCTTTTAATAAACTCCTTTAAATCTTAAAAAAAAAGAAGAATAAAAAATAGATCTGGGGGTGTAGCTTGGATGTAGACTGCCCCTGGGTTTAATCCCCAGTTCTGAAAAAAAAAAAAAAAAAAAAAGCTGAGAATGTGCCTCAGAGGTAAAGCACCAACTCTGGGTTCAATCTCCAGTACCATAAGAACAAACAAAAACAACTCATGTTGTTTTATGATTTTGAATTAGTAAATATTCATGGTGTGTGAAAAAGCATGATACACATTATATTCTTAATATGCAAAATGGGATGCTGTTTATGTATTTGCAGGAACTAAACGGTCCAGCTGCTTGTGACTGGATGGTTTTGTTCTTTGCTTCTTGTGTTTTTCTGCTTCTTGTGATGCACACATTAACTTCTAAAATGTTAAGGTTATTTAAAAAATATTTAACTGGGTAAAGAATCCTGAGCTAACCAGACCATTTAAATCCTGAAATTGAGCCAGGCGTGGTGGCGTACACTTGTAATCCCAGCATTTGGGAGACTGAGACAGGAGAATCCTGGTTCATGGACAGCCTCAGCTACTACTTAGTGAGGCCCTTTGCAACACAGTGAGACCCTGTTTCCAAATAAAGAATAAAAAATAGGGCTAGGGGTGCAGCTCGGAGGTAGAATGCCCCTCGGTTCTATCCCCGGTACTGCAAATAAATAAATAAATAAATCCTGAAATTGTGTCAGGAAGGAGTCAACTGGTCAAGGCATGCTTCAGTCATGAATAGAGAGAGTCTGCAATAAGCCTGCACCTGAGATACCTATGGGATCACTATGCCCCACATTCCTGCCTAAATAACCTAGCTCTAAATTATTAGTATATTTATATTCTTCTAAGTAATTTCCTACCCTCTAATACCCACCACAATATAGTCATTCATTTTCTCTTAAAAAAAAAAAAGAATTCACTCTTTGTGTATGTATGTGTGATGCTGGGTATTGAACCTAGAGGCATTTTACCTCCATTTATACCCTATTTTATTTTTTATTTAGAAACAATGTCTACATTGCTGAGAGCCTAAGTTCCTGAGGCTGGTTATGAACCTGTGATCCTCCTGTCTCAGCCTTCCAAGTATTTGGACTACACAGGCATGTGTCACCATGCCTGGCTAATTCACTCTTTTTTTTTTTTTTTTTTTTTTTTGGTGGTACTGGGGTAGAACCCAGAGGCTTTCTACCTCTGGGCTATACTCCCAGACCTTTTTGTATATTTTATTTGGAAACAGGGTCTCACTAAGTTGCTGAAAGCCTCACTAAGTAGCTGAGGCTGGCTTCGAACCCATGCGATCCTCCTGTCTCAGCCTCCCAAGTACTAGGATTACTAGCGTGCGCTACCACGCCCGGCTTGGCTAATTCACTCTTAAAGAATCTTTAAAGTAAATATCAAGTGGGGTGTGGTGGCACACGCTTGTAATCCCAGGACTTGGGAGCCTGAGACAGGAGGATCACAGATTCATGGCCAGCCTCAGCTACTTAGGGAGGTCCTCTGCAACTTAGTGAGACCCTGTTTAAAAATAAAGAATAGTCAGGCATGGTGGCTCATGCTTATAACCCCAGCACTTTGGGAGGCTGAGAAAGGAGGATCACACGGGTTCAAAGCCAGCCTCAGCTACTTAGTGAGGCTCTCAGCAACTTAGTGAGACCCTGTTTCCAAATAAAGTGTAAAATGGGTCTGGAAAGATAGCCTGGAGGTAGAAAAGCCCCTGGGTTCCACCCAGTACTACAAAAAAAAAAAAAAAGGAATAAAAAAAAAATTTAAATAGGGCTAGAGGGGGCGAGTGTGGTGGCGCACACTTGTAATCTTAGCATTCGGGAGGCTGAGACTAGAGGATTGTGGCTCGCAGACAGCCTCAACTACTTAGTGAGGCCCTCTGCAACTCAGTGAGACCCAGTTTCAAAATAAAGGATTAAATATACGGCAAGGGGTGTAGCTCGGAGGTCGAATGCCCCTGAGTTCCATCCCCAGACCCGCAAAAAAAAAAAAAAAAAAAAGGCTGGAGGTATAGCTCAGAGGTAGAATGCCCAAGTTTAATCCCTAGTGCCATAAGATAAATAAATAAATAAATAAATAAATAAATAAATAAATAAATGATGCTGGGGTTATACCTAGAAGGTAGAATGTCCCTGGGTTCAATCCCTAATACCACAAAACAAGACAGTCCTATAATCCCTCCCACAGAAGCACTGCTGACACTTCAAAATAGATTCTTTTGTCCTTTTTAAGGACATTTAATTACTTGTATATACATATAAAATTGCCTATATAAAAAGTTTTATTTTTAACTAAAAAGTCATTTTTAAATAAATAATTATATTCTACTGCTTTTTTCAAGAAGAAAACATTGAAACTTCTTTAAAGGACCTACTTTACCAGGTCTTCTCTGAAGAGGTCCCACCGTCCAAGACCTGAAGGATAAATTGGCCAAACAGCAGGTCCTCCTTCCCAAAATGTCCAAGCAGGATACATGATATCATGATACTCTGATGTCTTCAACAGAAACAGAAAGGCCATTGTAAATATGTCTTAAAACAGAGAAAGAAAAAAAACTGCATTTATGACACAGGATACGGACAAAGGCCTTGCTTTCATGTCAACTTGCCAAAGATATATTTTCCCTAGTCTACAAGGTCCACACTGTAGACATTAAAAGGTAAAAGTGAGCTTGTCGTGTTAACGGACACCTGTAATCTCAGTACTTGGGAGGCTGAGAAAGGAGGATCGCAGATTCAAAGCCAGCCTTTGCAATTTTGCAAGGCTCTTGGCAATCTAGTAATACCCTGTTTCCAAATAAATACAAAATTGAGCTGAGGTGGAGCTAGGAGGTAGAATGCCTCTGAGCTCAATCCCCAATAAAACACACACACACACACACACACACACACACACACACACACACACAGATAAAAGTGACCATAGGTTAAAATTCAGACTTACTGAATTCCAGAATTTAGACTTATATTAAAGGTCAACTTTTTCTAATTCCCTAAAATTCTGTTTTTTCTAGAGAATATACACTGTTAAGGCTTTTAGTTGAAGGAAATAATATATGCAATTCCGAGTAATCACAGAGTTCTCTCATAGTTTAACCGCTATTACCCTTAGAGGGTTCACTGCCTTATCAGGTCTTGGTTATTTCCCAGGGGGTCTTTTGAGAGCAAAACCCAAGAAATACAGTGCAATGGTGAAATCTGACACACTAAAATCTCTCCCTTGGAAACTAGGAATCACTCATTTAATTTAAAAAATAAACAGGAGGGAAATATATATGAAAGGAAAGTTAGTATACTGGTTATAGTTTATTATCCACAGAAACAACAGGTAAATAATAGACAGAGTCCTTGCTGACTTACATGGGAGCCTCTGTCTGTTCTTCTGGGAGAATTTCACGACAAACAATGGGACCAAGCACTTTTGAGAAATGGTGCTAACCCATAGGTAATGCAATGCAAATGTGGCCTCAGCCCACTCACAACACGGGGGATAAAGAGTCTAGAGAGAAAGTAAACTGTGATAAAGAACAAGTGGGAATAAAGGGTCTTCTGCTTTGGAAAAAAACAAATCAGAGATGGTGTCCTGTGCCCAAAATTCATATGGTTTTCCTAAATCAACTCTTCCCTGCAGAGTATCTTCAATCTACTTTCTTTTAGTCTTTCCATCCCTTCCCCCAACTGTTTTCATACCTGGTCTCTCAGAAGCCAAGGCCCATCCCTACCAATACACTGCTTGCATGGACCTGAACCCTGACAAGATGGTCACTGCCCCAAGTTCTCACACCCACAGAGGTGTCCTGGCTGCTCCTGCCTGCCATAGCGAGAGCCTCTCTTTTTTTTTCAGTAAAGGGAACTAAACCCAGGGCTTTATATATCCTTGGCAAGCACTCCACCACTAAGCTTTATCTCCAGTACTACAAATACATATTTTTAATGTATTTCTTAACTACAAGCCAATCAGCTTTCTTGGACTCTTCTTCACAGGTTCCTTAGCCTCTTCCCCCCTAGCCTCCATCCCTGGCTACACAGACACATAAGCGATCCTACTCCCGTTACTGATGGGTCCTCAACTCTATCTCTTCAGTCTTAATGCTCAACAGCACCGTGAAATAATAGGAACACAGACCCATTCCCAGGCCTCAGGACTCAACTTTGCCTTTACCCCGCAGACTTGGCCATATGACAATAATCTTTTGCTCATTCCCTGGAAAACCACCCCTCATTCTCCCATGGCAGCTCTTTTTGTACTTACCTTACTGAAGGAGAAGACTGGGATGGCAGGCTCCATCCATTTAGGAACCTGAGGATAATCTCGTACATTGATCACCATCTCCATGTCAGGGAGGCTTCTGATAACTTCTAAAATGAAGTGCTCAACACCACTACACCTGTCAGTGAGAAAACCACAAAGTCACCAGAGTAGTGCCTGCAGGTTCTAGGATAAGGAAGGGTCCCAATTGCACTTTTTTTTTTTTTTTTTTTTTTTTTTTTTTAGTATTGGGAATTGAACCCAAGGACATTTTACCTACAAGCTACACTTTCAGTCTTTTTTTTTTTTTTTTTTTTTTCCTGTACTGGGGAAGGAACCCAGGGGCATTCTACCTTCAAACTATACCCCCAGCCCTGTTTTTTATTCTTTATTTTGAAACAGAGCCTCACTGAGTTGCAAAGGGCCTCACTAAGTAGCTGAGGCTATTATCGAACCGTGATCCTCCTGTCTCAGCCTCCCAAATGCTGGGATTACAAGTGTGTGCCACCACACCTGGCTTTTATTTTTTATTTTGAAACAGGGTCTCACTAAGTTGTAGGGGGCCTCACTAAGTAGCTGAGGCTGGCCTGGAACCTGAGATCCTCCTGGTACTGGGATTACAAGCATGCGCCACCACGCCTGGCTCCAATCATGCTTTAAAGTGAAACAAACCAGTATTTGTCTCAGAGAATCAGCCTACTAGTCAGGCGTGGTGGTGCACACTTGTAATTCCAGCATTCGGGAGGCTGAGACAGAAGGATCAAGGTTCATGGCCAGCCTCAGCTACTTAGTGAGGCCCTCTGCAACTGAGTGAGACCCTGTTTCAAAATAAAGAATAAAAAATAGGGCTGGGGGTATAGCTCAGAGGTAGAATGCCCCTAGGTTCTATCCCTAGTATCGCAAAATGGGGGGGGGGGGGAGTGAGAGAGAATCAGCCTATTGCAAAGTCTCCTGAAATCAATGCTTCTAAAAAAGATTTCTCGCCAGGCATGGTGGTGCATGCTTAAATCCCAGCATTTGAGAGGCTGAGACAGGAGGATCGAGGTTTGAGGACAGCCTCAGCTACTTAGTGAGATTCTTCGCAACTCAGTGAGACCCTGTTTCAAAATAAAGAATATAAAATAGGGTTGGGGCATAGCTCAGAGGTAGAATGGCCCTGGGTTCCATCCCTAGTGCCACAAATAAATAAGTAAATAAAAAATAATAAAAAGGATTTCTCTACTTCTTTATATTGTGCAAGTTGTCATACCAGCTGCTCTGGTTTGTAACACTTAATAAAATTTTCTAGAGCCGGGTGTGCTGGGGCACACTTGTAATCCTAGCATATGGGAGGAGGCTGAGACAGGAGGATCATGGTTCGAGGACAGCCTCAGCTACTTAGTGAGGCCCTTTGCAACTCAGTGAAACCCTGTTTCAAAATAAAGAATAATTACCTGAGCTTTGGAGGTTTTGTTGAGAAAGTTACTGCCTGTGCCAATATGTTGTAGTGTTGAACCTATACTCTCCTCTACTAACTTCACAGTCTCAGGTCTAATTTCTAAGTCTTTGATCCATCTTGAGTTGATTCCTGTGTTTGGTGAGATATAGGGGTTTAGATTCATCTTTTTACAAATGGTTAGCCAGTTCTCCCAGCACCACTTGTTGAAAAGGCTGTCTTTTCTCCAGCGTATGTGTTTGGCCCCTTTGTCAAAGATTAATTGACTAAAGATGTGTGGGTTTGTTTCTGTATTTTCTATTCTAATCCACTGGTCAGTATATCTGTTATTGTGTCAGTACCATGCTGTTTTTACTACTATTGCTCTATAGTATAGTTTGAAGTCTGGGATTGTAATGCCTCCTGCATGTTTCTTTTGTTGAGAATTGCTTTGGCTATTCTGGGTCTTTTCTTTCTCCATATGAAGTTCATGATTGATTTTTCTAGGTCTCTGAAGAATGTCACTGGTATTTTAATGGGAATTGCATTGAACCTATAGATCAGTTTTGGCAGAATGGCCATTTTGATGATATTTATTCTGCCTATCCATGAGCACGGGAGATCTTTCCATCTTCCAAGGTCTTCTTCAATTTCTTTCTTTAATGTTTTATAGTTTTTGTTGTAGAGGTCTTTTACATCTTGGGTTAGGTTTATTCCTAGGTATTTTATTGGTTTTGAGGTTATAGTGAATGGAATTGGTTTTTTGTTTGTTTGTTTGTTTGTTTCTTTCATTGTGGATTCGTTGTTGGCATAAAGAAAAGCCACTGATTTCTTTGGTTATCTTTCCAAAGGGGTTGAATTCAGTGAAATACAGCAACATATGCATACCTATGTTCATAGCAGCACAATTTGTAATAGCCAAAATATGGAACCAACCCAGATCACCATCAACAGATGAATGGATAGCAAAACTCTGGGAAATACACACAATGGAATTCTATTCAGCCATAAAGAAGAACAAAATTATATCATTTGCAAGAAGATGGAAAGCCCTGGAGAACATTATGTTAAGTGAGATCAGCCAAGCACAGAAGGAGAAGGTACATATGTTTCCTCTAATATGCCCAAACTAGGAAACACAAAGGATACCAGTGGGACTCCAGATAATGGAGGGGAAATATCAGCAAAGCTTGAATGGAAAGATAGGAGAGGAGGAAGGCTGATCTTGATTAATGAGGGTCTACATCTGAACATGTGTAAAATTATGAACATGACATGGTTAACCTGGTCAACCATTGGTGGGAGAGGGGAAGGGAAAATGGGGGTGGGGGGGAGAGGGCACCAAATATAGTTTAAATGTATACTATTCATGTTCAATAAAAAAATTGTTAAAAATAAAAAACTTATAAAATAAAATAAAAATAATAAGATTAAAAAATAAATAAAATTAAGAATAAAAAATAGGGCTGGGGTGTAGCTCAGAGGTTCCCTCCCCAGTATTGCAAAAGAAAAGAAAATTTCCAAATAAAACATTGTAACTTTGAAGGGAATAAGATTTCTACTCCCACCATTTCATCTCTATTCAGTCCCAGTTTTTTTGTTGTTGTTATTTTCCTTATATGGAATAATTTAATTAATAGGCAAGATACAAATACTGATAGACACTAGAAGAGTTAATTTTCTTTCCTTTTCTGTGGTGCTAGGAATTCAACCTAGTGGCATTCTGCCTCTGAGCTACTCCCCCAGCCCTATTTTACTCATTTCTCAGTATTGGACAGGGCCTACTAAGTTGCTGAGACTGGCCATGAACCGAGTTAATCTCCTAATCACACTCTGTGGGTGCTGCTTCTCATGCAGACACTGCTGCAGTTTGGATCTGGAGTGCCCCCAAAGGCTCATGTGTTAAGGGCTTGGCCTTCAGCTTGGCACTATAGGGCGGTGGTGGAAAACTTTAACAAGTGGGGCATAACTTTAGCACATTGTAGGTGAGTTCTTGAAGATTTGGGATAGCATACCTGTCTCTTGCGTGCCTCCTCCCTCCCTCTCTCTCTCTCCCTCCCTCTCTCTTATTGTTTTCTGGGGACCATGAGCTGAGCATCTCCCTCTAACTAGTAGACTCCCATCACGGTGTACGCTCACCACAGGCCCAGAAGCAAAAGGGCCACGAAATCAAGGACTGAAACCTCTGAAACTGTGAGCCAAGATAAGCCTTTCCCCCTATTCAGTTAATTATCTCAGGTATTTGGAAACAGCTAACACAGATACCATTTCTATTTCTGTCATAAAAGTCTTGTAGTTAATAAAGTCTTATAGTTAGGAAAGACAGAAACCTTTCATTACCTTCAAACTAAATATAGAACTCTATTAAAATTAGTTTTGCAAGCCGACTATGGTGGCACACACCTATAATCCCTGTACTTGGGAGACTAAGACAAGAGGATAGCCAGTTTAAGGATAGCCTCAGCAACTTAGTGAGGCTCTCAGCACATTAGTGAGACCCTGTCTCCAAATAAAAAATAAAATAGGGCTAGAGGTATAGCCAGAAGGTAGAAGGCCCCTGGGTTCTATACCCAGTACCACAAAAAATAAAAAGTAAATTAATAAAAAACAAGCTAAGCATGGTGATGCACACTTGTAATTCTAGTATTTGGGAGGCTGAGACAGGAAGACAACCTCAGCAACTTTAGGGAGGCAATCTGCCACTTAGTGAGACCCAATTTTTTTTTCCAAAATAGGACTGGATATGTAGCTCAAAGGAAGGAAGAGGAGGAGGAAGAGGAGGAAGAGGAGGAGGGGGAGGGGGAGGAGGAGGAGGAAGAGGAGGAGGAGGAGGACAACACATCTACTTCATAACACTTACCTTGAAGGGAACATGCAGTCACTTTCTCGGTATAGTCTGTTCTTAATGATCTGATAGTGGGTCCCTACCTTCCGTCTGACTACCTCCGCCATCATCTTCCTGGAGATACCTCCTCGAAAAGGCGTCAGATCCTCTTCTATGACACTGGAAGGAATAAGAATCGTCATGGAGAGTGGACCAAGAGGGTGGTACCATTCCATCTACTTCCGAAGTGCACTTACATTCAGTGCAGAGAACACAACAAGCTGGGCAGAGTAGAGGGCAGGGGCTGGGGTGCAGCCTGCCTAGCAGGTGTGAGACCCTGGATCCAGTCACCAGCCAGACACACACACACACACACACACACACACACACACACACACACACACGTAGAGAGCAGGATAAGCAACTCTCCCCAGAAAGACCATGGGGAATCAAAAACTTCAAGCACAACAAAACCCAAAAAAGTATAAGAGCATGTAAAGGCAGTGTCTTTTCCTCCCTTCCTCTGGGTGCCCCTTCCTTGTCTGATCCATTTAGTCCTTCTTACTATTCATGCCACACCATGTCCTCCCAGCCGCTGTTCTCCTACCCTTTGTAGGACTTTGTAGGATGCAGACATCCCTTTGACTGGAATCCCCCAGAAATTATGGCTCATGCAGCATTGTATAACACTGCCAGCCCACACATCCTGTGGGAGCCCAACATCATTACCAAGAAAATAAACTATTTTGTATCTCTTTAAAGTTCAATACATAGTTTTAAAAAGTATCATAAGCATTACATACATTTTGGGGTGTTTTTTTTTTTTTTTTGGTGATACTGGGGATTGAACCCAGAGGTATTCTATTTCTAAGCTATACCCCAGCCCCCTATTTTATTTTTATTTTTATAACAGGGTCGTACTAAATTGTAGAGGGCTGGCAGTGAACCTGCGATCCTCCTGCCTCAGCCAGTGTGTACCACCAAGCCCAGCTCAGGTAAATTTTTGAGGAGTCAGAACTATCAGGAGGTGGAGCTAAAGGACTCTGCTATTTATTTTATTTTACTTTATTTTATTTTATTTTTGCGAATCTAAGACCCAAAGAAGTGTCTATGTTCAATGTAGTTATCACCCTACCATACTAAATTCCAGCCTTAACCTTACAGTGCGTGTGTGTGTGTGTGTGTATGTGTGTGTATGTGTGTTACTAGAGATTGAACCCAGAGGCATTCTACCTATTAGCTACATCTCCAGCCCTATTTTATTTTATTTTTTAATTTTGAAACAGAATCTCACTAAGTTACAGAGGGCCTAAATTGCTGAGGCTGTCCTCAAACCTCAACTCTCCTGTCTCAGCTGCCAAAGTACTGAGATTACAGGCACTGAGATTACAGGCAGATTATACCCCCCAGCTCCTAATTTTCGTACTTTAAACATAGGAACAACAGGAAATTAATGATTAGATTCATTAGTATGTCCATTCATCAACAGCATTTACTGAGTGTACTCACTGAAGTCCTGAACAGTGAATAAAACATAGACCCAGAACTCTGGGAGCTTTCAATGGGGGGGGGGGGGGACAAATAGGCACACATGCTAAATGCCACAGGGTCCTGGGGTAATGTTGAGACCACCATTTGCATTCCTTAGCGTTAAGAGAACCACCTCAGGCATCCTTTCTGCTCTTAAGTCTTGCCGGGCTCTCTAACCACCACCACCAAGGTCTCTCAGGGATCTGAAGGAATAGCCTTGTGACAAGAATTTGGCTCTCAAAGACACATCAAAGAACTCACCCACGGTAGCAGCTGCAGTTTTGACTTGAACATGGTTCATAGTTTTCCAAAGACCTGTTAATTTGGTCAATGAATATTTTCCATTTTGAACCTTCAAAAAGTGAAACAAATGAGTTAGCAAAATATCCCCAAGCATTTTCATTTGCTAGCAGGAAGCAGGACCAATATACGGTCCAAACTTCCAGAAATCCCCTTCCTCTCACAGTTGCGGAAACAAAACAAAGATTCTTTTTGTCAAATCTGTCCGGGAAATTGGAAAATCCAGTTTAAAGCTCCGCCCTTAGAAGGTTATGGAAACTTGAACTGAGACATGGATTCTCACTTCCTAATCAAATTAAGTCCCATAAAGAAGAAGATTAATAGATTAAAAGCCATCCTCCCTTACACACACACACACACACACACACACACACACACACACACACTCTCTCCCCGCCTGCTCCCTGTGTGTTCTAGGGGTACAGAAGAGCCCCGCGACGACCCCTCCTGCGGGCCAGGGCATTTCCCTCTCCCCCCCATCACTCCCGATGGCGGAGGATGGCTCACTCCCAGGGTCCTGGGCAGCAGCAGCACCTGAGGACACCCAGCCCTCCCCAGGCGCCGTCCGGCTGCCCGGCCCAGCGCGGCGCCGCAGCATCCTCCAGGACGGCCAGCCCCCAGCCCCGGCAGGCGCGCCCTGCTGCAGCCCACCTGCCTCCTTCTGGCGGCCCGGCGCGGGCGGCAGGAGCAGCAGCAGCAGCCAGAGCCGAAGCGCACCGCTCGCCCTCCGCTCCATGGCCGGCCGACTGCTGCAGCGGACTCCCCGCAGCGCGCGGGTGGAAGCGCGGCCCGCACGATCAAGGAGGCCGGCCCAGGTGGGCGGCGCCCCGCACAAACATGGCGGTGGCCCAGCGTGGGAAGGCACCGCCCCGCACAAACATGGCCGCCGCGCCGCCTCCTCTCCCCTCCCCTCCCCTCCCCTCCTCTCCTCTCCTCCCCTCTCCCCTCACCCCGTCCCCCACAGTAGTTTGTGGAGTTTGTGTTTGTGGAGATTGAAGCCAGGGGTATTCTACCTCTAAGCTAGACCCCCAGCCTAGTGTGTGTGTGGGGGGGGGGGTACTGATGTTGTATGCAGGTTTAGCGAGGAATGAACAACTAGAGAGTCCAAGGGAAAATTCCAATTGAAGCCTTTATTAGTTGCCCAGCAGCCGGTACCCTCAGTCTAGAAATCTGACTAGTGGAGCATGCCGTGTGCCAGGGAGAGGGGCTTATATAAGGGAAGAAGAGAGAGGGAAACACACACACACACACACACACACACACACACACACAGGCAGGTGGCTTTGAGATGAGCCAGAGCAAGCAAGCCAGCCATCTTGCAGAAGCAGAACTGGTGCTTCTCTATATCTTATTTAGCAAGGGCTTAATGTCTCAACCTTGAGCAACACAATTTACTTTTGTACAGTGGGGAAGAAAGGGAGGGGCCAGTAAGTGAAAATGTAGAATGGCTGACAGAACAAAGTGGGGTTACTTTTGCTATTCCGTTTGGTACAGGCACAAGAATTTGTGGAGTAATCTTAAACTTAGCCAATTAATACAGACTATTACACTGGGGATGGAACCCAGGAGCCTTCTACCTCCAGGCTACACCTCCAGACCTATTTTATATTTTATTTGCAAACAGGGTCTCACTAAGTTGCTGAGAGCTTCACTAAGCTGCTGAGGCTGCCTTCGAACCTGCAATCCTCTTGCCCCAGCCTCCCAAGTACTGGGACTACACGCTTGTGCCACCACACCAGTTTCTATTTTTTATTCTTTAATTTAAAATAGGGCCTCCAGTTACTTAGTGAGGCCCTTTGCAACTCAGTGAGACCCTGTTTCAAAATGAAGAATAAAATATAGGGCTGGGGGTATAGCTCGGAGGTAGAATGCCCCTGGGTTCCATCCCCAGTACCGCAATAAAATAAAATAAAATAAAATAGGGCCTCACTAAGTTGTGGAGGGCTTTACTAAGAAGCTGAAGTTGGCCACAAACTTGTGATGCTCCTGTCTCAGCCTCCCAAGTACTGGGATTAAAAGAGTGCGCCACCACACCTGGCTTCATCTACAACATATTGAAAATTTAATTTTCTGTAGCCAGAAAACTGAAGATCTGAGAGGATGTATTTCTTGCCTGCAGCTATACAGTCAGCAAAGCTGGCAACCAAGGTTTGGCAGAGAGTTCAGGCTACATCTTTCCAGGACCTTGAAGGGCTGCTTATTAAGTAGCACAGATGTGTTAAGCATGTGAATGCATATAGCATGGTTAGACCCCAAAGGGTTGCAAATAGAATAGCACAGGTCCCTTATAATAGGAATTTAGAACAGTTAGGGTGACTTGGGAAAAAAAAATCAACCAGCCAGGCATGGTGGCACATGGAAGCTAAGACAGGAGGATCGCAGGCTTGCCGCTAGCCTCAGCAACTAAGGCCTTTGGCAACTTAGTAAAACTGTTTCAAAAATAAAAAAAATAAATTAGGTCTGGGGGAATAGCTGAGAGGTAGAATGCCCCTGGGTTCAATTCCCAGTACCACACAAATAAATAAATAAAATAGGGCTAGAGGTGTAGTGCAGGGGTAGATCACCCATGGGTTAAATTTTCAATATCCAACACATGAAAGAGAAGAAAGAAAAGAAGTAAAAGAGAAAGGAAAAGAAAAAATTTATGGTGTCAAAGTTATAGGAAACCATTGTTTTTTTTTTTTGAAGATTTAAAGAAGTTTATTAGAAAGATAGAAATACAGAAAATAGAAATACAGCTCCATACCAGACTGGCATGAAGGGGTGACTGGAATGAATACACCTGGAAACCATTGTTTTGAACTGAGTTCCTGCAGTACGCTCCAACAGATCAGACCAGACCAGTAGAAAATCATTAATCCCAAGTGTCTGAAATCAAACTGAACTTTAAATGGCCTAGTTTTGTTTTGTTGTTTTGTTTTTATTACAGGAGATTCACAGCAACCAGTTATCAGGGGCCCTGTCTTCTTGAGCCATTATGATAAAGAAATTTCCCCTGTTTTAATCCACTAAGAAGAGTATCATTCATCCACCTTTTGTTCCTTTTTACTTCATTCTTTTTCTGCATGTATAGCCAATCCTTTCTCTTCAGATCATTGGAACACATATTTCATGGATGAGATAAATAACAATAGATTCATGAAGCACTAGTGAAAGCCAGTTACTTAGATCTTTAAACAAATTTGTTTTGAGGCCTTTTTTTTTTTTTTTGGTATTGGGGACTGAACCCAGGGGCATTCTATCTTTGAACACACCCCAGCCCTGTTTTAATTTTATTTTGAAACAGGGTCTCACTAAGTTACTGAAAATAGCCTCAAACCTGCAATTTTCTCAGTTCAGTCTTTCAAGTATTGGGATTACAGGTATGCGCCACCAGCGTGGCTATGAATTTGTTTTTCACACTGAGTAATATAAAACTGGACAATATAGTGTGTGCATGTGTGTGTGTGTGTGTGTGTGTGTGTGTTAAATAGGCAACCTATCTATTATAATGATTGTACAATTCCTTATCCATCGCATAAAGTGTGTAGTAACATGCTAGATTTTGTGGAAAAACACAGAAGTTCAAAATCAAATCTGTGTCCTCTAAAGTTTAGAACTCTTAGAGGAAACAAATTCTGCTCAGGAGATCATTTACAATTTAAAGTTATATGTAAATGTTACCAGTTTTGAGACAGGATACAAGAAATAAGAAAGAGGTAGAAAGGACTTCAAGACGGGCCTCTGGCCCCGACCCTGGGTGGGTGGGCAGGCGTTGGTGGGGATTGGAGCCTGCCGAGGGGTTAGGCCGGGATTGGAGCCTGCCGAGGGGTTGGGCCGGTGCTGGAGCTAGCGAGGCCGGCATCAGAGCCTTCCGTGAGGCAAGGCTGCTATTGACGCCTCCGAGGCCAGGATTGGAGCCTGCCGAGGGGTTAGGCCAGTGCCGGGGCCAGCGGCTGGCATCGGAGCCTTCCGTGAAGCAAGGCCACTACTGAGGCCTCCGAGGCCTGGATTGGAGCCTGCCAAGGAGTTAAGCCGGTGCCGGGGCCATCGGCTAGCATTGGAGCCTTCCGTGAGGAAGGCCGGTGCTGGGGCCTCTGAGGCCGGGATCAGAGCCAGCTGAGAGGTTAGGCCAGTGTCGGGGCCAGCGAGACCAGAATCGGGGCCTCCCATGAGGCAAGGCCGCTTCTTGAGCCAGCGAGGTCTGGATCAGTCCACCGGGTAGCCAGACCACAACTGGGGCCATCAAGAGTGGGACCGGTATTTGCAATGTGGCATGCACAGAGAAATATTGCAGAAAATTAAAACCAGATGCTTCCCCTAATCAGCAATAACTAGGAGGAAAGGGGCAACAAGAAGTGGTCGAGCTATAGAAAGGGCCCTATAGTGAAGCAATTAAGGTGACCAATCAGAGGGTATGGAATAGGGGAGGATGGAGCCTCTTTAAAAAGCAAGAGGTACATAAACAAATGTATCAAAGTTAATCACCAAACAAGCATGGGATCGAGGGAGGGGGAGGGAATGGGATGGGGACTGGATGAGGGCTAACTGGATGATGTGTGCTTGTATATCCTCTCAAGTCTTGTATTCCAATGTGATGTATGATTACAATACACCAATAAAAATAAATTTTAAAAAAAAGGACTTCAAGAAGCAGGACACAAGGTAGATGTGGTGACACATGCCTGTAATCTCAGTACTTGAGTGACTGAGACAGGAGGATCATGAGTTTGAGGACAGCCTTGGCAATGTAGCTAGACTCTTATCAACCTAGTGAGACCCTGTTTCTTTTCTTTTTCTTATGGTACTGAGAATTGAACTCAGGGGCATTCTAACTCCAAGCTATACCTCCAGACCAATTGTAATTCTTATTTGGAAACATAGTCTCACTAGGTTGATGAGAATCTCACTACTTGCTGAGGCTGTTCTCAAAACTGCCATCCTCCTGTCTCAGCCAAGTAGTACGATTATAAGTGTGTGCCACAACACCCAGAAAGACTCTGTTTCTAAACAAAAGGTTAAAAAAAAAGGCTGCTGGAGGTGTAGCTCAGAGGTAGAATGCGTCTGGGTTCAATCCCCAGTAACACACACACACACACACACACACACACGATAGGGACATAGAAATAATGGCATACACCTGTAATCCAAGTACCTGGGAAACTGAGACAGGCAGATCTGAGGTTCAAGACCAGGCTCAGCAATTTAGCAAGACCCTCAGCAATTTGTTTGTTTGGTGTTAGGGATTAAATCCAGGGCATTTTACCTCCAAGCTACACCCTTAGCCCTATTTTATTTTTTATTTGGAAACTAGGCCTTACTAAAGTTGATGCAAAAGGTGGGCAGGAGGATCCAGGTTCGCGGCCAGCCTCAGCTACTTAGTGAGGCCCTTTGCAACTCAGTGAGACTCTGTTTCAAAATAAAGAACAAGTTCGTGGTGGCACACACTTGTAATCCTTGCGCTTGAGAGGCGGAGACAGGAGAATAGCGCAAGTTCAAATCCAGCTGCACTGGCCTAAGAGACCCTGTTTTCAAAAATAAAAAAGTATAAAATAAGTCTGGGAGTGTAGCCCGGAGGTAGAAGGGCTTCCAGGAACCCCAGTACCACCAAAATAAATAAATAAATAAATAAATAAATAAATAAATAAATAAATAAATAAATGGCTGAGGTGTAGCTTGGAGGTAGAATGCCCCTGGGCTTTATCCCCAGTACTACGAAAGAAAGAAGGAAAGAAGGAAAGAAAGAAAGAAAGATAGTTGATGTGAGTCTCACTGAGTTGCTGAGACTGGCTTTGAACCTCCGATCCTCCTGTCTCAACATCCCAAGTACTAGGATCATAGGTGTGCACCACGAGGCCTGGCAAAGAAATATAATTTAAATACAAAATTCTGAATAATTTTCCAGGCCTGTCACTCCCCAAGCTAATCTATCTCCCAGACCTGTCCCTCCCACATTTCTTAGAAATCTGTAAATCTACCTGCCACACTGTTAATTATGCCACCAGTAAATAGTTTAAGCAAAGTGAGATAATGATATTTTGAGAAACTGATAATTAAGGACACTTTCTAGGGACCGTATCATAGAAGCCATGTCAGCTTAGGGATCTTAAGAATGACCAAACCACCATAAAATGTCCTGAGATCACCAAACTGGTGTCATCAGTACATACCTTCCCATACTCATGCTTCACCAAGTTTCCTTTAAAAGAAGGAACCCCCACAGTATATGCCACATGTGTGTAGGTGGGTGTGTACGTGCCTGTGAGTGCATGCACACCTGTGATACTACGGATTGAACCAGAGGCATTCTACCTCTGACTACATCTCCAGACACCCCCCCCTTTTTTTTTCTTTTTTTGGTGACACTGGGGATTGAACCCAGGGGCATTCTACCTCTGAGCTATACTCCCCAGCCCAATTTTATTTTTTGTTTTGAAATGAGGTCTCACTGGTTGCTGAAGGTCTTACTACTTGATAAGGCTGTCTCCAAACCTGAAATCTTCCTATTTCAGCCTCCCTAGTACCAGGATTACAGGCATACACCACCATGCCCTGTTTACTTTTTATTTGGCCTCAACCTGCGATCCTCCTGTCTCAGCCTCCCAAGTTCTGGGATTGCAGATGTGTGCCACCATGCCTGACCTGCATCTGTTACTCTTGATATGGCCCACATACTCCTTCAGTGTGTATTCTTTGTTTTTTTCCAAGGGTGTCTCACTCTGGAGATGGCCTGCATTCTCCTTCGAATGTACATTATACTATTGGTTTTTCCAAGTAAATCTCTGTGCCTCTTCTGATGCATACTGAAATTCTCTTCTGTCATGCATGTTAAAGGCCCCACCAGTCCTGAGTAGAATTCTGTTTGGGAACACCTTGAGACTTTCTTCCTGTCACAGAGAAAGATGATTCTGAGACGGGTCTAAGGGGTTCCTGGGGTGAGGGACTCAACTCAGGACCAGCGAGGTCCTTGGCTTACATGACTGAAAAGGATTTCAGCATGTGAGCCTAGTGTGGTGGTGCATGCTTATAATACCAGTTCTTGGGAGGCTGAAACAGGAGGGTCTTGGGTTCAGGGACAGGCTCAGCAACTTAGTGAGGCTTTCAGCAACCTGGTGGATCCTTTTTTCAAACAAGAAAATAAAACGTGCTTGGGATGTAGCTCAGAGTTAGAATGACCCTGGGCTCAATCTCAGTAACACACACACACACACACACACACACACACACACACACATGGGGGGGGGATTTTAGCATGTGCCAGTAAGTTGGAAACATAGAGGTTTATTTAGGAAATCAAGAAATACACATTCGGGGAGAACTTCAAGAGTTCTCCCTGAGAACTCTATTCTGGGGGTCCCCGGTATTTACATGTGCGCACACGCGCGTGTGTGTGTGTGTGTGTGTGTGTGTGCGCACGCGCGCGGGCGTGCGGTGTACTGGGAATGGAACCCAGAAGCATTCTACCTCAGTCTTGTTTTATGATTATTTTTTTGGAAACAGGGTCATGCTAGGTTGATGAGAATCTCACTGAGACTTGCTGAGGCTGTCTTTGAACCTGCGATCCTCCTATTTCAGCCGCCCAAATACTGGGATTACAGGTGTGCACCACCACGCCTGGCTCTTTCCAGCTCTTTTAAAAGAAACTTGATGAAGGGTGGGTGTGAGGATGACATCAGGTGGTCACAAGACTGTTTGTGATGGTCTACTCATCTTTGGGGTCCTTAGGCTGATGGCGGTCTTCACTAATATCTACACCATATCTCTCTTGTTTAAACTATTTATTGGTGGGATGATTCATAGTGCACAAGGTAACTTTTAACACTGGGTGCATTTGCAGTAACTTTAAGATTGTAAGTGAAGATTTGTAGACTTCCCAGAAATTTGAGAGCGATGGGCTAGGGGAGAGCCAGCTTGTGGAGTGAAGGCAGGAGGAACTTTAGCACAGGCTTTCACATTACAGTTATATTCTCCTCGTCCTTCCTTTATGCCGCCTTTCTATCTATTTATCTCGTTTATCCTACTTCATTCTGGAGATCTCCAGCACGGTATTCCTGTAACATTTTCCTTTCTCCACTCTCCTCCCTTTTTTTCCAGCTTATTTATTTATTTATTTATTTATTGGTGCTGAGGACTGAACCAGATCCTCCTGTCTCAGCCTCCCGAATGCTGGGATTACAAGAATGAGCCACCATGCGCAGTTTCATTTTCATTTTCTTTTTTTGTGGTACTGGGGATTGAACCCAGGGGTTGTTCTACCTCTTAGCTACACCCCCAGTCCTATTTTTTTTTTATTTTGAAACAGTGTCTGGCTAGATTTGCTGAGGCTGGGCATGGTGGTGCACACATGTAATCCCAGTATCTGGGAGGCTGACACAGGAGGATGCCAGGTTCACAGCCAGCCTCAGCACTTTGTGAGGCCCTCTGCAACTTAGTGAGATCCTGATTCAAAATAAAAAATAAGAGCCGGGCGTGGTGGCGCATGCTTGTAATCCCAGCGCTAGGGAAGCTGAAATAGGAAGATCGCACAGGTTCAAAGCCAGCCTCTTAGTGAGGCTCTCAACAACTTGGTGAGACCCTGTTTCCAAATAAAGTATAAAATAGGTCTGGGAGTATAGCCTGGAGGTAGTAAAGCCCCTGGGTTCCAGCCCCACTACCACAAAAATAAAAATAAAAAATAAAATAGGGCTGAGTATACTTGGGTTCAATCCCCAGTAACACACACAAACACACACACACACACACACACACACACACACACACACACTTCTATAAAGAATAATTGTGTCTCTGTTATTTGGGAAATAAATACCTATATAAATAGAAACCAGTGAGCATCATTTATTTACTCTTCAAAAAACTCTGTCAGCTAGGCATGATGGCAAGCATCTGTGATCCCAGTACTTGGGAAGCTGAGACAGGGGTATCAGAGTTTCAAGGACAGCCTCAGCAAGTAACAAGACTCTCATCAACCTAACGAGTTCCTGTTTTAAAATAAAAATAGGGCTGGGGCTGTAGCTTGGAGGTAGAATGACCCCAGGCTCAATCCCAATAACACACACAGACACACACACACGTCTTTGTCAAGTCAGGCATGGTAACACATGCCTGTATCCCCAGTACTCAGAACCACAGGTTTGAGGCTAGCCTCAGCAACTAACTGAGGCTGTCAGCAACTTAAAGACACCTTGTTCCCAAATAAAATAAAATAGGGTTGGGTGTGTAGCTCAGAAGTAAAATGCCTCTGGGTTTAATCCCTAGTACTACAAAAATAAGTTAAAGATAGATAGATAGATAAAATGACTTTGAACAAGGTAAAATTTCTGCTGCTACAGATGGCAGCGAGTCGCATGGCATTACTAGGTCCCTGGCCCCTTCCCCCCTCAGCAACGTGCCAGCGCCATTCTCCCAGCAGCTCCTTGCTGTCTTGTCAGTGAGCGTCCTCTGGAATTTGCTCACTTCTCACCATCCCACTGCTAGGACCGTGTAACTCCCCTAAATGTCCTTGTTGCCATGGGCTCAGACTTTGGATATACCATGTATTAGCAGGGCGACTTTGCATAGTTATCCTTAACCCTTGCCTGGCTTTCCCCAGGCAAGGAAAATAGATGATGACAATGCTTTCATGGGATTGTTATGATGATTTTTTTTTTTTTTTGCAATACTGGGGATGAAACCCAGGGGCATTCTACCTTCAAGCTACATCCCCAGCCCTAATTTTTATTCTTTCTTTCTCTTCTTCTTCCTCTTCCTCCTCCTCCTCCTCCTCTTGTTGTTGTTGTTCTTCTTCTTCTTCCTCCTCCTCCTCCTCCTCATTATTATTATTATTATTATTATTATTATTATTATTATTATTTTGGTGGTACTGAGGTTCTTGGAAACCCTCCTACCTCTGAGCTACACTCCCAGACCTATTTTTTATATTTTTATTTGGAAACAGGGTCTCTTAAGCCAGCGAGGCTGGCTTCGAACCTGCGTGATCCTCCTGTCTCCACCTCCCAAGTGCGGGGATTACAAGTGTGCGCCACCACGCCCGGCTTTATTTTTTATTTTGAAACAGGGTCTCACTGAGTTGCAAAGGACCTTACTAAGTAGCTGAGGCTGCCCTGGAACTACATTCTCCTCTCTTGGCCTTCCAAATGTTGGGATTACAAGTGTGCATCACCACCGCCGACTTTGTTATGAGGATTTAATGACTTCTTTTTTGTGGTACTGGATTGAACACAGGGACGTTCTACATCTAAAGTACACCCCTAGCACTATTTTTATTAATTAATTAATTTATTTATTTTTGTGGGTCTGAGGATGGAACCCAGAGGTATTTGACCTCTGAGCTACATCCCCTGCCCTATTTTTTATTCTTTGTTTTGAAACAGGGTCTCACCAAGTTGCAGAGGGCCTCACTAAGTAGCTGAGGCTGTCTGCGAACCGTGATCCTCCAGTCTCAGCCTTCCGAATGCTGGGATTACAAGCGTGCGCCACCACGCCCGGCTACTATTTTTATTTTTTAAATGGAGTCTTGCTAGGTCGATGAGAGTCTCACTACTTGCTGCAGCTATCCTCAAACCCGTGATCCTTCTGTTTCAGCCTCCCAAGTACTGGGATTACAAGGGTGCATCACATTGCCTGGCTTTTATTTCTTGGTACTGGGGACCAAACCCAGAGGCACACTATCTCCAATCTACACTTCCCAGCTCGTTTTCTTATTTTAAAACAGGATCTGACTAGGTTGTTGAGAGCCTTGCTAAATTGCCAAGGCTGGTTTTGAACCTTCAATCCTCCTTCTCAGCCTCCCAAGTACTGAAATTACAACCCTGTGCCACCCCATCCAGCTCATGTCTGGTTTAAGACTTTCGATATGAAAAGCACCAGGACCTCTATGCCTGGCATGGAGTAACCACTGTATAAGTCTTCATTAAGTAAAGATAATGCTCTTTCTCTCCTTCAAATACATCCATCTATGGCAGCAAGAGTGATCTTAAATAAAAATTGTATCACTTCCTTGCTTGCAACTTCTTTTTTTCCCACCTCAGTAAGATGCAAATTCTGTGGTTTAAAAGACCCACTTAGGAGGCGGAGACAGGAGGATCCCGTAGGTTCGAAGCCAGCCTCGTTGGCTTAAGAGACCCTGCTTTCAAATAAAAATATAAAGTAGGTCTGGGAGTGTAGCCCGGAGGTAGGAAAAAAAAAAAAAGATCCCCCAAGCCGGGTGTGGTAGCACACACCTAACAATCCTAATACTTGGAAAGTTGAGACAAGAGGACGGCAGGTTTGAGGACAGCCTCAACAAGTAGTGAGACTCTCATCGACCTCTTGAGACCCTGTTTCAAAATATAATCAAAATAAGACCAGGTGTGTAGCTCAGAGGTAGAATTCTCTTGGATTCAATCTCCAGTACCACAGATTCATTTCATGTTAAATTGGCTTTGCTCATCTTCACACTCCAGTTATACTGGAAGTTTGCTCTAAGTTGCCTGCAGACTTTGGAATTGCTGAGGGGTTTTTTTTGTTTTTGTTTTTAGTACTGGGGATAGAACCCAGAGGCATTCAACCTCCAAGCCACACCTCCAGCTCTAAATTTTATTGTTTATTTATTTTTTTTGAAACAGGGTTTCACTGAGTTGCAAAGGGCCTCGCTACGTAGGAGCTGAGGCTGCCTTCCAAACACGATCCTCCTGTCTCAGCCTCCCAAATGTTGGGATTGCTAGCATGGGCCACCACGCCAGGCTGCTGTGAGTTTTTATTATTTATTTATTTATTTATTTATTTTTATCTCTGCACAAGTTTTGTTTCCTGTTTTGACTGCTTTTCTCTCTCATCTTTGCATTACTAGTTTTTTCCCCCAACTTTTAGGTTTCTGCAGAATATCTTCCTCAGAAAAGATCTGCTACCTCAGTTTCCTTTGTTTCCTTTGTAACACCTGCAATTTCGGATTATTTGACATAATAAATGTTTCCTTTTCTAAAATATAAACCTCAGGAAGGCATGGATTTGTTTTGCTCACTGGCACAGTGCCTGGTGTGCAGGAGGCACTAAGTAACTGCTGAATGAAGGGCTGCCAATGAGCTTAGGGAGAAGCAGCAAAGGAGTTTCAATGTGGTAAGTTAGGTAGCACTGAACCCAGTAAAAGTAAAACAAAAGGAAACAAAACTAGAATACCTGTAATGATCTATGTTGGACTAATGCTGTATTGGGAATGTTACTAATTTTAGTGCTTTTGATATCATTGTGAGTCTGCATTGCTCTACCACCTAGCTACATCCCCAATCCATCATTGTGAACATGGATTTTTTTTTTTGTAGTACTAGGGATAGAACCCAGAGGCATTCTACCTCCAAGCCACACCCCAGCCCTATTTGTTATTTTTTTTTAAGGGAGATGTGTAAAGTTACTAGTCTAGTCTAGTGTCTGACACAGCAGTAATAACTCTCAATAGGGCTTTTTCTTAAAAGGTTTAAAGTCTCTGAAATGGAAGACATTCCACAAATACTCTTTTTAAAAAAAATTTTTTGGTACTAGGATTGAACTCAAGGATGTTCTATCTCTGAGCTATAGCCCCCCCAACCCTTTTTTATTTTTAAACAGGGTCTCACTAGAGCCAGGCGTGGTGGTGCACGCTTGTAATCCCCATGCTTGGAAGGCTGAGACAGGAGGATTGTGCAGGTTCAAAGCCAGCCTCATTTAGCTTAAGAGTCCCTGTTTCCAAATAAAACATAAAATAGGTCTGGGAGTGTAGCCTGGAGGTAGAAGTCCCCTGGGTTCCATCCCCAGTACAAAAAAAGGGGGGGGGGGTCTCACTAAGAGTTGCTGAGAGTTTCCTAGAAATTATGGTCCTCCTGTCTCAGTCTCCCAAGTATGAGGATTACAAACATGTGCCAGCGTGCCAGATCCTTTTTTATATTTTTATTTTTGGATTCAGAGGCATTCTAAATCTGAGCTATTTCCCCAGCTCTTTTTTCTTTTCTTTTTTCTTTCTTTCTTTCTATTCTTTTTCTTTTTTTTTTCTTCTTCTTTTTTTTTTTGGTGATACTGGGTTCCTGGAAACCCTTCTACCTCCGGGCTACACTCCCAGACCTATTTTTATATTTTTATTTGGAAACAGGGTCTCTTAAGCCAGCAAGGGTGGCTTCGAGCCTGCGCGATCCTCCTGTCTCCGCCTCCCAAGTGTGGGGATTATAAGCGTAAGCCACCATGCCCAGCTTCTTTTTTCTTTTGAAACAGTCTTACTAAATTTCTAAGTCTGGCCTCAAACCTGTAATCCTCTTGTCTCAACCTCCTAAGTATTGTGATTACTGGAGTATGCCAACCATGCCTGGTTTATTTTTAATCTTAAAACAAGGTCTTGCAGGCAGGCGTAGTGGCACACAGTTGTAATTACAGTACTTGGTGTTATGGTTTTGTATGGTTTAATAACAGCACTGTGAGGTGGTTTCTTTTCCTCAATTCAAATAGATACATTGAGTCAAGAAAATTCAAGAACTGATAGTTCAGTTGCAGCTCAAGCAAGTCTTTCTTTCTCTCCATATACATATACTATATGTATGTATGTATATGTGTGTGTATATATATATAACATTATATATAATATTCACTTGCAGCACTGGGGTTTGAACCCAGTGGCATTCTACCTCTGAGCTACACCCCCAAGCCTTATCTTTTATTTATTTTTACTTTTATGTAGACCATATTGAAAATGGCATACATTCAGACTTTGCTTGGTGCCCTCTCCCCCTTTATCTTTTATTTTGAAACAGGCTCTTACTAAGTTGCAGATCATTTCACTAAGTACCTGAGGCTGGCTGCAAACCTGCTACCCTCCTGTCTCAGACTCCCATGTATTGGGATTAAATCATGCACTACCACCTGGTTACCATGTCAACCAGGCTAGTAGCTCACTTCTCCACCAGGTGCAGGGTGCAGGTGGTGCTAGTTCACTTACTATCTCAGCTGTTAAAAGTCTATTTTCCCTGTATCTGTTGTACTTGCTTCCTACCATTTGGGGTGTTTTGAAGTAGCATATGGATTTTACACCCGTATACTAAGACCAGGTAATAGAGAAAGGAGAGAAAGATACTGATTGTAGATGCATGCAATCTGCAAAGGCAATGCATAAGGCTTTTGCTATTTTTGCGGTTTAATGTGTGCCAGGAAGAACTACAGGTGATCTCAGAGCTTTTAATTATTTCTCCATTCTTAAAGTTCTAATTGCTCCATTGCTATTATGGGTTGTTAATATTGGGGCAAAGGAGAGCGGAGAAATTCTGAAGAGTAACCGGTAAAGCTGCACTCTTTCCCTGCCTCAATGTTTGTACAGCTCCTAGGCTCTGATCGTCTTTTACATGTTTATTGGGAACCAATACCGAGGCAATTTCTCAATACTGGGACACTTGGAAGACTGGGACGGGAGAACAGGTTCAAAGCCAGTCTCAGCAATTTGGTGAGACTGTCAACAACTTGGTGAGACGCCATCTCAAAAAAAAAAAAAAAAAAAAATAGGGCTGGCTAGGGCTCAGCGGTAGAATGTCCTGGGTTCAATCCCCAGAGCCACAAACAAAAACAAAAACAAACAGATAACAACAACAAAAGAAACAAGGTTTTGATAAACTGCAGAGGCTGTTCTCAAACCGACTATGCAATCCTCTCTCAGCCTCCCAAGTACTGGGAATACAGATGCGCACCACGCCAGTCAAGTGCCCCTTTTGACACTCTTCCTCTTCTAATACCAAACTATTGGCAGTTCCTGAACTCATCAGGGGGTTGCCTGCTCCTTTCTCTCTCCCCCTCGCCCCTCTTCTTAGGCAGTGCTCTACCACTAAACCTCCTTACGCTACTCCCTCTCCCCAGGAAAAGCCATTCTCCCACACACCGCCTAATAGTTCATGGAGTATCTGCTAAAATCAAAAGCTCTCTGTGAAGCTTTTCTTGGTACTGATGCCACTCCTATCCCACAGTTCAATACCCAGTCTTGCATGCTCTCTCCGGACCTTAGATATACTTTTAATGTTGCATTTACTATAATCAATCCTAAATCTGTGTTTTCCTGGTGTCTTGTCTCTCTCACTAGGCCGAGCTTTTATCATATTCGCGTTGTGTGTGTGTGTGTGTCTGTGTGTGTGTGGTACTAGGGATGGAACCCAGGGGCATTCTACCTCCCAGCTACACCCCCAGCCCTATTTTTAAAATTCTTTATTTTAAAACAGGGCTTCACAAGTAGCTGAGGCTGGCCTCGAACCGCGATCCTCCGGTCTCAGCCTCCCGAATGCTGGAATTACAAGCGAGCGCCACCACGCCCGGCTGGCATTCGCTTTTTAACCCAACTATCTGTCTAGTTCTTTCTCCTACGGTGAGCGGAGGGCTGGATGCTGAAGCACGACTTGGGCTCCTACAGTTAACAGTGATTTCTCCCAATTCTCATCTGGAAAGCGGGGCCAATAACTGCTTCTTGACTGCTCGCTGTGGTCTGCACGACGACAGGAAGGACGGCGAGCTCACTGCGGCCTGGGAGGGTACACGTCGGCGGGCAGCGGCTGGGCAGCGCCTCCGCGGCCCTTGCAGGGTGGCGAGCCCCACAGCGCAGGCGCAGGCTCAGGCGCATGCGCAAGGGGGCGGGCTCGGCGTGGCGGCTCCCGCGCGAGTCTAGTTCCGGGGGCGCGCTCGCAGCGGGGGCGGCCGGCCGGCCGTCGCGCGGCTGACGTCATCGCCGTGCGCTGCCACGTCTGCTCGGCTCCGCTGTAATGGAGGCTGAGGATGAGTGCTGACGAGGCCGGGCTCTAGTTGTACCTTTAGCTCTGACACGGACTCGGGGTCTGAGTGTGGGTCTGGCAGCCTGAAGCCTGGACACTCTTTCTCGCGTCTCCGGGAGGAGCCGGTCTGCGCACCAGCAGCTGGTTCGGAGCGCTTTAACGCGGGGAGGGAGTCTCTTGCTTGGGGTCCCGTCTGTGAAGCCTCCTCCTCCTCCCAGGGATCCCGCCCCACCGGCTGGGCCTCCTCCATGCGTGAGTATTACCTAGCTGCCGCGTTGTCCGACCGTCCCCGGCCTGCTTCGGGCCTCCGGGGTGCGCGCCAGTGTGTTAAAGTTTGTGGTCTCCAGCCATTCTCCCCCCATCCCATACTCTCTCCGCTTCGGCCCCAGCGTTTCCTTTGCTGGTTAATTGAGCAAGGACCAAACCCCGATACCCAGCAGTCTGAGTGCTTTGTCTCACCTGGCGTTGCTAGCGTGCAGCCGAAGGTTGTTAAGGAACTGGGAACATCGTACCAGTCTGCAGTGACGTTTTGAAAATCAGGGATTTTCCAGCGTGTGGTTCTTCACCTTTTTAATTGTACCATGTTGGGAAACATTTGGGAGACATATTACGGAACCATGATTTTGCCCCAGTCTGATAAAAACAACCATGTTTTTCAGCGGGCATCTTTGTTATTTGTCTTAGAATCTTGCAGTTTCAGTAATTTCCAATTGATTTTTACCTCACTTTTCCTGGAGCAAAATCCTCTTGAGTTCCTTTTGGTATTTTCAATCTAACATATGGAGATACTACATGCACCGTTTTAAAGAGTTAAACGGCCAGCCGGGCCTGGTGGCACACACCTGTAATCCTAGTACTTGGGAGACTGAGACAAGAAGATCACTAGTTTGAGACCAGCAAGCAGTAACTTAGACCCGGTTTTAAGATAAAAAGTAAAAGAAGGCTGGGAGTGTAGCTTAGAGGTAAAGCACCCCTTACCCACCACGCTGTGGTACTTCAATTTGCAGTACCACACAGATGCACACAGTGTTAAAAGGCCTACTGTTGCCCTTTTATCTATCTTGGGCAGTCCTGAGTAAAACTTCTACAGAAGAGGAGACACTTTTTTTTTCCTGATGGAGAAACAAACTCAGAGGTTAAATGACTTAGTCAAGGTCAGATAATATGTGACACATCTCAGAACCCCACTTGATAACAAACCTAACTGTGTGTGTGTGTGTGTGTGTGTGTGTGTGTGTGTGTGTGTGTTGCTGGGGATCAAACCCATGTTTTCACTGTGTGCTAGGCAAGTGTTCCACCACTGAGCTATGTCCCCAGCCTCTTTTATTTTGAGGCAGTCTTGCTGAGTTGCCCAGACTGACCTCAAACTTGCAGTCTTCCTGCCTTAGCTTCCGAATAGCTGGGATTATAGGCATGTGCCATCATATCCAGCTAAAACCTAACATTTTGGACATTGGTGAATTTCCTGTATTTCAAGTGGCTTACCCTGGAATATTGAATTGGAAATATTTAAGTTGTAGTGTTTCTTGTAAACTTCCTCCTGGTTATAGTATCTTTCATCTGATACAAGTCAACTGACAAAAGACAAATTGTGACTTTCCCAATGCCTAACAGAGCTTAACTCAGAACTTGGGCTTCTGACCCATTAGAGTCAGAGTAGTCCTTTCATTAGACTAAAGTAGATAGGAAACACTGGGAACATTTGTTTGAAAATCTGGTTTTACAAGGTCTGCTCCAGTGTGTGTGTGTGTGTGTGTGTGTGTGTGTGTGTGTGTGTGTGTGTGTGTGGTGGAAGTTATTTTGTTTTTTGTTACACTGGCTATTTGAAAAATAGTTAACTTATACTTTTTTTTTTATTGTTCAGAGTTGAAACAGGTTGACAACCATTAATCTGGGTTGCAACTACAGGTGGCACTGGAAGCAGATTGGTTCCTGGACATGCCCGGTGGAAGGAGGGGCCCTAGTCGGCAGCAGCTAAGCCGTTCAGCTTTACCTTCTTTACAGACTTTGGTTGGTGGGGGCTGCGGCAATGGAACAGGCCTGAGAAACAGGTAAAGAAGAAATAATCTCTCATAGCCTATGATTAGTAAGATTAATTTAAAAGTCATTATGGTATTCAGATATTTGTTTATCAAGCTTTATTCTTGACACTGAAATAGAAATACTGCCATTAAAGACTGAAAGCTTAGCATTTTAGAATGCTTTGCAGATAGAAATATGTAATTTGGGACTCATAAAATAAAAACAGTCCAGTTCTTACTTATAGCTGATAATCCAGTTCAAGTTCTAGTCATCACTTTTGGCAGGGGAGGGGGAAATAATTAATAATCGAACCCAGGCCACTGAGCTACATCCCCAGCTCTAGTTACTGCCTTTTTAGCTATTAGAAGAAGGAAGAAGTGAATGGAAATATAAAGCACTATACCATTACTGATTTGATGGTTTATTTACTTATTAGGGCAAATTTAACAGTCACCAGGAAGTTCTAAAATTATAAGTCAGGTTCCATCAAGAGGTTTAAAAATTATTTTGTCAGATAATTGCTTAGTAGTAATAAACTATCAGCTATAGCCTAAACATCTTTTGTGTTATGTTATATGAGAATAAAGAAAGTGATCTATTTAATGAAAATTTATCTCTCTTTTTTATTTTTTTTTTGCGGCACTGGGTATGGAACCCAGAAGCATTCTACCTCCGAGCTACACCCTCAGCCCTATTTTTTAGTCTTGATTTTGAAACAGGGTCTCACTGAGTTGCAAAGGGCCTCACTAGGTAGCTGAGGCTGGCTGCAAACCTGTGATCCTCCTGTCTCAGCCTCCCAAGTAAATACTGGGATTACAAGCGTGTGCCACTATGCCTGTTGTGTTCTGCACTTTAAAAGAGCTGGAAGCTACATGAAAACCTCATTTGTAGATGTTTCTGCTTGCACTCGAAGTCTACAGATAGTAAACTGGGAAGAACTAGGGACACTTGGAAAGTATCTCTACTTTTTAACTGAGGGCAACAATGGTCCCATGTTTTCCTCTGCTTTCATTATAGTTCTTGTTTCCTGGCTTCCAAGGTTCCAACCATGAGTTGATCTACAGTAATTCCCAATCTCTCCTACTTTAGCATGTGTGTGTGTGTGTGTGTGTGAGATACTGGGGGTGGAACCCTATATTATACTTTATTTGGAAACAGGGTCTCACTAAGTTGCTGAGAGCCTCACTGAGTAGCTGAGGCTGACTTCAAACCTGTGCAGTCCTCTTGTCTCAGCCTCCCAAGCCGGGGATTACAAGCATGTACCACCATGCTCGGCAACATATAGGTTTTTAACAAATAGTTTGAGATGGTGGTGGAAGATGCATTTTTATTTTTGGTACTGAGGATAGAACCCAGGGGTGTTCTACCACTGGGCTACACCCAGCCCTTTTTATTTTTTATTTTGAAGTAAAGTCTAAGTTGCTGAGAGGCTTGCCAAGGTGCTGAGGCTGGTCTCTAACCTGTGATCCTCCTATTTTAGCCTCCCAAGTACTGAGCTTATAGGCGTGCTCCAGGATACCAGCAAGAAAGTATTTTTTGGCATGTTAAAGTGAAAGAGATGCTTGACAAACACCTGTAGCCCCAGTACTTGGGAAGCTGAAACAGGAGAATTACAGGTTGAGACCCTGTTTTCAAACAAAACCAAAACCCTGTTTCAAAACAATAAAAAGGGCTGGGAGGTGTAGCTCCGAGGTCAAATATCACTGGGTTTCATTTCTAGTACCAAATAAATAAAGAGATAATTGTTCATGATTTGATGATTTGAAAAGTTTAGTGAAGCCGGGCGTGGTGGCGCACGCTTGTAATCCCCGCGCTTGGGAGGCGGAGACAGGAGGATCGCGCAGGTTCGAAGCCACTCTTGCTGGCTTAAGAGACCCTGTTTCCAAAAATGAAAATGTAAAAATAGGTCTGGGAGTGTAGCCCGGAGGTAGAAGGGCTTCCAGGAACCCCAGTACCACCAAAAAAAAAAAAATTTAGTGAGTGATTATTTTGTAACATGTTATCTCAAGAGATTATTTATGAAAAAGAAGTTTCTGTATTTGGTCTCCCTCCTTTTTTCCCACTGGAGATTGAACCGTCCTAAGGCCTTGCACATCCTAGACAACATTCCCAGTCTCCTTTTTGAGACAGGGCCTCACAGAGTTGTGGAGGCTGGTCTTAAACTTGTAATCCTTTTGCCCCAGTCTCCTTGTTTTTCTCTCATCTTGGGTGTCTCTGAGATTACAGGTGAGTGTGCCACCACACCCATCTTATATTTCTTTATGGGAAGGAAATAGTTGGAATAATTTGTTGTATAAGACTTGGGGAATAGATTTAAAGGCAGTGATAGATGGCTTAGAGTATAGCTTTAGGAAGCATGTATACAAAGAGAGATGGTGCCCAGATAAGTCACTTTTGAAGTATCTATAAAATACTAACAAATCAAATTGCTTAATTATGGTATAATTTTGGTTGATACATTTGGTGGCACACGCTTGTAATCCCAGTGTTTGGGAGGCCGAGACTGGAGGGTCGCTGTTCACAGAAAACTTCAGCTAATACTTAGGCCCTTTGCAGCTCAGATCCTGTTTGAAAATAAAGGATAAGCCAGTCCATGGTGGCTCACACTTGTAATTCCAGCATTTGGAAGGCTGAGACTGGAGGATCGCGATTCGAGGACAGCCTCAGCTACTACTTAGGCCCTTTGCAACTCAGTGAGACCCTGTTTCAAAATAAAGAATAAAAGCCAGGCGTGGTGGCACACGCTTGTAATCCCAGCACTTGGGATGCGGAGATAGGAGGATCGCACAGGTTTGAAGCCAGCCTCAGCTACTTAGTGAGGCTCTCAACAACTTAGACCCTATTTCCAAATAAAATATAAAATAGGTCTGGGAGTATAGCCCAGAGGTAGAGAGTCTCTGGGTTCCACCCCAGTACCACCCAAAAATAAAAAAATTAAAAAAAATAAAATAATAATAATAAGTAGGGCTGGGGGTGTAGCTTGGAGGTAAAATGCCCTGGGTTTCATTTCCAGTACCCCCCCCCACACACACACACACACAAATAGGGCTGGAGATGTCACTCAGAGGTAGAGTGCCCCTGGGTCTATTCCCAGTACTACAATAAAAAATTAGCCAGGTGTGGTGGTGCACACTTATAATCCCTGCGCTTGGGAGGCAGAGACAGGAGGATCATGCAGGTTCGAATCCGGCCTCACTGGCTTAGGAGACCCTGTTTCCAAATAAAATATAAAAATAGGTCTGGGAGTGTAGCCCGGAGGTAGAAGGGTTCCATCCCCAGAACCACCAAAATAAATAAATAAATGAAATAAAAAAAAAGAATGGGTACATGCTTGTAATCCCAGTACTTGTGAGGATGAGACAGGAGGTTTGCAGGTTCAGCTGCTAGTGAGGCCCTCCGCATCTTAGTGAGACTGTTTCAAAATAAATAATTAAAAATAAGGCTGGGGGTGTAGCTTGAAGGAATATCATGTAGGGTGCATATGGAAGAATGTTGTGTGGTGAGGCTGTCTTTAAGTAGAAGGCTCCATGATGTGTGTGTGTGTATGTGTGTACGTACATATATATACACACATATGTATACAATTATATAATAATTATATAATATGATTATATAATTATATGTAATATATATTCAGATATATTCACATATATTTATCCCATTGATAGTGGAGAGCCATTAAAAGGTTTTAGATAAGAGAGTTACATTATCAGAATTTTATTTTAGAAATATCCATGAAGGCAGGTTGGAGGATTTGGTGAAAGTAGAATTGAATTTAGGATTACTGCTATAATTTAGGTGAATGTTAGGTAATTTAGGTGAGTGCTTAAACTAAGACAATGGATTAAGAGGAAAAATACAGTTTGAAGAAAGTTGTATGGAATGAATTAAAATTCTTTAGAAGGTGATTGGACACAAGCAGAAGAAAAGTTCTGGTCTATGGTTCTGATTTGGGTAGCTAGCAGGGTGGGCTGTGAAGAAGGCTAGGACTCTAGGAGGAGGAACACAGATATCCAGTAGGCAGTTCAATCACACGGGTTTAAAACTGCACTGAGGCTGGGCATGGTGGCGCACGCTTGTAATCCCCGCGCTTGGGAGGCTGAGACAGGAGGGTCGCATGGGTTCGAAGCCAGCCTCAGGTACTTAGGCTTTCAGCAACTTAGTGAGACCCAGTTTCCAAAAAAAATATATTTTAAAAAAAGGTCTGGGAGTATAGCCTGGAGGTAAAAAGCCTCTGGGTTCCACCCCCAGTACCACCAAAAAAATAAAAACAAAACCAAAAAAACTCTGCATTGAGCTCTGTAGAGAAAAGTGTAATCTTTAATATGAATAAGATGGTGGAAACCATGGCTACTCTTTAGATCACTGAGAGAATGTGTAGGGGAGAAAGAGAAGGAAAGAAGAGCACAGGATAGAGTCTTGGGGAAGGCCAGCAGTTGAGGGCTAGGTGGAAGAGGCCGCAGGCACTCTGTGCTGGGTGACACTGAAGGTTATCACCACATGAGTTAACCATGGTTTTCTCTTTCAGGAATGGTAGTGCTCTTGGCCTTCCAGTCCCACCTATCACAGCCTTAATCACCCCAGGTCCTGTTCGTCATTGCCAAATTCCTGACTTGCCTGTGGATGGGAGCCTGCTTTTTGAATTTCTTTTTTTCATCTACCTGTTGGTTGCGCTCTTCATTCAGTACATCAATATCTATAAAACCGTGTGGTGGTATCCTTACAATCATCCTGCGTCTTGTACTTCACTGGTAAGTCTGCATAGGCCTTTAAGTTGTTCACGTCACTCAGGCAAATTATTTTTTCTAATAATTTTTCCTTACTTTGTTTGTGGTACTGGAGATTGAACTCAGAGACATTTTATTTCTGAGCTACACTCCTAGCCCTATTTTATTTTTATTTTGAAACAGGGTCTTGGTAGCTTGATGAGAGTCTCACTGCTTCCTGAGGCTGTCCTCCAGCCTTTGGTCTTTCTATCTCAGCCTCCCAAGTACTGGGATTGTAGACATCCACTACCAAGGTCGGCTAATTTTTCTTCTAAAAAAATTTTTCCCCCTAATTACTTTTAGAAGTAAAACTTCATGATGAGATTGTTAAAATATAAATATTGAGAGACAGTAAAAATATAAATGAAAATGCAGAAAACATTTAAATAATTTATTGTATCATAGAATTTTGTGTGTGTGTGGTACTGGGGGTGGAACTCAGGGGCCTTCTACCTCTGGATCATACCTCTGATAGCCTTACTAAGTTGCTGAGGCTGCCTTCGAACCTGTGATCTTTCTCTCTCAGCCTCCCAAATACTGGGATTACAGGTGTGTGCTGCCACACCTGGCAAACAGAAAGGTTTTTTGTTTGTTTGTTTGTTTGTTTGTTTTTGGGTTTTTTTGGTGCTGGGGGTGGAACCCAGGGGCTTTTATACCTCTGGCTTGTACTCCCAGACCTTTTTTTTTTGAAACGGTCTCACTAAGTTGCTGAAAGTTGCTGAGAGCCTCACTAAGTAGCTGAGACTGGCTTTGAACCTGTGTGATCCTCCTGTCTCGGGCTTCCAAGCCTGGGGATTACAAACCTGCGCCACCACGCCCGGCAACAGAAAGGTTTTGATATTTAACTTTCTCTATACTGTGTTAGGTGTTTTGTAAAACTGTCTCACTAGCTGGGTGTGGTGGTGCGCGCTTGGGAGGCAGAGACAGGAGGATCACGCAGGTTCGAAGTCAGCCTTGCTGGCTTAAAGAGACCCTGTTTCCAAATTTTAAAAAAATATAAAAATGGGTCTGGGAATGTAGCCTGGAGGTAGAATGGTTTCCAGGAACCCCAGTACCACCCAAAAAAAAAAAAAAGTGTCTCACTAGATTAATGGGAGTCTCACTACTTGCTGAGCCTATCCTCTAACCTGCCATCCTACCTCAGCCTCCCAAGTGCTGGGATTATAGACATCCACCACCACGCCCTGCTTATATGATGTTAAGTTTAGGTGTAAGGTGTCAGTATGATTAAATTCCATCAATATAACCTTTTAAATGGCTGAATTAAATAATGGTAACTTCTATAACAAATAAACCCCAAATCACATAATAACACAAAACAATTTGAAGCAATTATCCTGTTTGGTAGGGATTCTTTCATGTGGTCAGTCAAGGCACCCGGGCTCGTAGTGAGTGCCATCATCCAAGTAGTGGCCTCTAGGATGGCTGGGTTTGTCCTGTTGGTCATAGAGGTGAAAGAGGTGAAAGGATGTTTTTTAGGCCAGGCTCCCATCATTTTCACATGTCTCCTCATAACTATAAGGGAAGATAGAAAATATAGTCCTTTAGCTGAGTGCATTGTTAATCTGAATGAAATTGGGTTCTGTTACAAAAATAAAATTGAGATGGGAACTAGCTGCTAAGGTATGTAAAAACATGTTGTAGGTTCTTTCTTTGTAGAGAACTCATGTTGTAGTTATGGAGGACCATGATAATCTTGATGTAGAGGAGGTTCTCCATAAATAGGTATGTAAAATATCCATCAGATGGTCAGATAACTTGACATGTATGTGGTTCACAGTGGCAGATTTGAATGGGTGATATTCTCTGGGGCCAAAACCACCAGTGTCCTGAATAATTTCTATTTGTGTTTGACACTAACAAAAGATTTGAAAGCCCTTTTAGCCTGTAGACACAGAAAGAAAATTGGATCTAATTCTCAGAATAGTATAGGAAGAAAATAAAACATTTTATTTTAAATATTTGTATCACTTGGTGGTTCTGGAATTTATTTTATTTTATTTTTTTTGTGTGTGTGTGGTACTAGGGATGGACCAAGAGGCATTTTATCTCCGACCTACACCCCCGATTCTGTTTTTATTCTTTAATTTGAAACAGGGTCTCACTGAGTTGCAGAGGGCCTCAGTAGGTACCTGAGGTGGCTGC
Organism: Muscardinus avellanarius; assembly: GCF_963383645.1. Taxonomy (NCBI): domain Eukaryota; kingdom Metazoa; phylum Chordata; class Mammalia; order Rodentia; family Gliridae; genus Muscardinus; species Muscardinus avellanarius. Next base: position 69,273,536 of record NC_137790.1, on the reverse strand, counting down.
TAACCGTGATCTTCCTGTCTCACCCTCCCAAATGCTGGGATTACAAGCATACACCACCATGCCTGGCTGGTTCTGTTTGTTTTTATACAAGAGGTTGAACTCAGGGGCATTCTGTCTCTGAGCTATGCCTCCAGCCCTTGGTTTAAAAGTTTTTATTTTTAAAGCCAGACTTAGTGGTTCATGATTATAATCCCAGTACTTGGGAGGCTGAGACAGGAAGATCACAGGTTTGCAGCCAGCCTCAGCTACTTAGTGAGGCCCTCCACAATTTAATGAGACCCTGTTTCAAAATAAAAGAATAAAAATAAGGTTGAGGGTTTAGCTTGAAGATAGAATGCTCCTGGGCTCAATCTACAGTTCAGGGGGGAATTTTTTTTTTTTTTTTTTTTTTTTTTTTAGATGAGCATGATGCCTGTTTGTAATCCCAGTATTTGGGAGGCTGAGACAGGAAGATCGCAGATTTGAAGCCAGCCTCAGTAACTTAGTGAGACTCTATGCACTGTAGTGAGGCCCTTTTTCCAAATAAGAAATAAAATAGGTCTGGGGGTGTAGCCCAGAGGTAGAAAGCCCTAGGTTCCAGCCCCAGTACCATACACACATACAAAAAGGTTTTATTTTGAAACAGGGTCTGGCTAAGTTGCTGAGACTGTCCTGGATCTTGTGATCCTTCTTTCTTATGCAACCACGCCCGCTTTTTGAGGTTTTCAAATAATATTTTGTTCTACTTGGATTATGAGTTTTTTCAGCATAGTAATTGTATGCTTTATCCATTCTTATGTAGAAGTAGATTTTGCAAAGGACACTGGGAAATGAACTGGTATTTAGCTGGGAGTCATTGCTCAGGTAAATACTCTGATGGCAGAAGGAAAACTAGTAATGACTGCCATTTTATTTGCCTCTTACACCACAGTAGAAAGTACGATTTAGGAGAATAAGAACCTTCACTGTCCATCTTCACTGTGCCTTTAATATCAAGAATACCTGGCATGCCGGGCGTGGTGGCGCACGCTTGTAATCCCCGCGCTTGGGAGGCAGAGACAGGAGGATCGCGCAGGTTCGAAGCTAGCCGCGCGCGCTGGCTTAGGAGACCCTGTTTCCAAATAAAAATGTAAAAATAGGTCTGGGAGTGTAGCCCGGAGGTAGAAGGGCTTCCAGGAACCCCAGTACCACAAAAAAAAAAAAAAAAAAAAAAAAAAAAAAAAAAACCTGGCATATTTTGAGTGCTACATATATATTCATTGCATTGGATAATAGAGAAATTCAACTTTTCATTTTGGAAGGAATTGTAGAAACCTGCAGGCCTTTTGATGAACAAAATGAAAATACATCCCAACTTTGTTGGCTTTTAGGGTACTCTTCCTAAATATTTCATGTTCATCATCATAGTCCTGTATGCAGACTTAGAAGACTTCATAAGCCGGGCGTGGTGGCGCAAGTTTGTAATCCCCGCACTTGGGAGGCAGAGACAGGAGGATCACGTAGGTTCGAAGCCAGCCGCACATGCTGACTCAGGAGACCCTGTTTCCAAATAAAAATGTAAAAATAGGTCTGGGAGTATAGCCCGGAGGTAGAAGGGCTTCCAGGAACCCCAGTACCACCAAAAAAAAAAAAAAAGAAGAAGACTTCATAGATGGCGTCTAAGTAATGCTGCTGTTTTATAGAAAAAAAAATCAAATATAAAGCACATTTTCAAATCAGGTTAGAAAGATTAAATGAATATAATTGATGTATCAACTAGTAGAGAGTTTAGTAGATGCTCAGTTAGACTAACATGTCTTTTTTTTTTTTTTTTTTGGTAGTGCTGGGGATTGAATTCAGGGGCATTCTACTATATACCCTTAACCTTTTTTTTTTTGGACACCGGGGATGGAGCCCAGAGGCATTGTACCTCTGAGCTACACCCCCAGCCCTATTTTTTAGTCCTTATTTTTATTTATTTATTTTTTTTTTTGCAGGTCTGGGGATGGAACCCAGGGGCATATTACCTCTGAGCTACATCCCCTGCCCTATTTTTTATTATTTATTTTGAAACAGGGTCTCACTAAGTTGCAGAGGGCCTCACTAAGTAGCTGAGGCTGTCCGCAAACCATGATCCTCCAGTCTCAGCCTCCTGAATGCTGGAATTACAAGCGTGCGCCACCAAGCCCGGCATTGTCATCCATCCATCCATCCATCCATCCATCCATCCATCCATCCTTCCTTCCTTCCTTCCTTCCTTCCTTCCTTCCTTTCTTTCTTTCTTTCTTTCTTTCTTTCTTTCTTTCTTTCTTTCTTTCTTTCTTTCTGTGGTACTGGGGATAGAACCCAGAGGCTTTCTATCTCCAGGCTATACTCCCAGACCTATTTTATATTTTATTTGAAAACAGGGTCTCGCCAAGTTGCTGAGAGCCTCACTAGGTAGCTGAGGCTGGCTTCAGACCTGTGCTATCCTCCTGTCTCAGCCTCCCAAGCGCGGGGATTACATTGTGTGTCACCACGCCCAGCGTAATCTTTTCTTTTTAATATAGTAAAGTTTCCAGCCAGATGTGATAGTAAACACCTGTAATCTCAGTACTTGGGAGGCTGTTCTGGAACTGTGCCCAGCCTTATGTTTTGTTTTGAAACATGATCTTGCTAGGTTGCTGAAAACCTTGCTAAGATGCTGAGGCTGTCCTTGAACTAGTGATTCTCCCATCTCAGCCTCCCAAGCACTGAGATTATAGGCATGTGTCACCACTCCCAGCTAATAGTTTGGTCTCTACTTATGTTAATCTAGTTGGGCATCTGCTAATATAATTATGAATCTTGAATGATCCATTAAATTTGACACATAAATGTGAGTTTAGATTAATTCTTGTTGTTATAATTACTTATACTTGTTAACTTAAAGCTGTAATTTATTTATTTATTTATTTTTGCAATACTGGAGATAGAACCCAGAGGAATTCTACCTTTGAGCTACACCGCCAGCCCTATTTTTTATTCTTTATTTTTGAAACAGGGTCTCACTTTGTTGTGGAGAGCCTAAGTAGCTGAGGCTTTCTGTAAACCACAATCCTCTGGTCTCAGCCTCTCCAATGCTGGGATTACAAGCATGGGCCACCATGCCTGGTGTTGTAATCTTTTCTTTTTAATATATAAAGTTTCCAGCCAGATGTGATGTAAACACCTGTAATCTCAGTACTTTGGAGGCTGACACAGAAGAATCACCAGTTTGAGGCCAGCCTCAGCAATTTAGACCCTGTTTTCAAATAATAAAACAAGCCAGGCGTGGTGGCACATGCTTGTAATCCCAGTACTTGGGAGGTTGAGACACTCTGAAACTTAGTGAGACCCTGTTTCAAAATAAAGAATTAAAAAAATCTGGCTGGTAGTGTAGTTCAAAGGTAGAATGCCCCTGGGTCCAATCCCTAGCACCACAAAAAAATAAGTAAAATAAAAAATAAGGACTGGGAGAGTATCTCAGAGGAAGAATACCTCTGGGTTCAATCCCCAGTACCAAAAATAGTAATAGTAAGCTGGGCCTGGTGGTACCTGCTTGTGATCCCAGGTGGGAGGATTGCAGGTTCCCAGCCAGTCTCAGCAACTTAGTGCCACCTTCCTCAACGTAGTGAGACCCTGTTTCAAAATAAAAAAATAGTGCTGGAGGTTTTACCTCAGAGGTAAAATACCCCTTGGTTTAATACCCAGTAAACACACGGCATACATGCACTAAATAATGATGATAGTGGTGGTAGTGGCAGTGGCAGTGGTAGTGGTGGCATGGGAAAGTTTCAAAAAAACAAAAAAGGAAGGGATACATTTCACCTGTTTAAAATAGTGTTGGGGCCAGGGGTGGTGGCACACATTTGTAATCCCAGTACTTGGGAAGCTGAAACAAGAGGATTGCAGGTTGGAGGACAGCCTCAGCAAGTACTGAGACTCATCAATCTAGTGAGACACTGTTTCAAAATAAAAATAAGTCTGGCATGGTGGCACACGCTTATAATCCTAGCATTCAGGAGGCTGAGACGGGAGGATCACAGTTTGCAGACAACCTCAGCTACTTAGTGAGGCCCTCTGCAACTTAGACCCTGTTTCAAAATAAAGAATAAAAAATAGGGCAGTGGGTGTAGTTCAGAGGTCAAATGCCCCTGGGTTCCATTCCCAAACCCGCAAATAAAATAAAATAAAGAATGAAAAAAAATAACAAATGGGGCTGGAGATGTAGCTCAGAGTTATAATAACCCTAGGTTCAATCCCTAATACCACACACACAAAAAAAAAAAAGAAGAAAAAAGAAAGAAAGAAAGGTAAGTAGTCTTCCTTATCAGCAGAACTGCCGTGTTCTGTGAGGGTAAGGTGAACTGAGAACGGTCTATTGAGGGAGCAAACCTCTTTTCACATAGAGGTTCCAGATGGATACAGGTGGTATTTCTTTCTGATGCAGTTTTTTGTTTCTTTTATAGAATTTTCATCTCATTGATTATCATCTGGCAGCATTCATCACAGTGATGCTTGCAAGGAGGCTTGTATGGGCCCTTATCTCAGAGGTAACTTCATTCATTACATGCTATCATTTGTAGCTAGACTTAGTTATTAAAATGAATTCAGATTGAGAAAGTGAGATGTCTAATATAATTTGAATAAAACTTTAAGTTAATTTCTTTATTCCATATGAGTTCAGTCCTGGGGATTGAACCCAGGGGCATTCTATTTCTGAGCGATACCCCAACCCTTTTATATTTTTGTCTTGAAATATGGTCTTGCTAAGGTTGAGAGCCTTCACTATGCTGCTTAGGCTATCCTTGAACCTGTGATACTCCTGTCTCAGCCTCCCAAGTACTGGGATTGCAGGCATGCACCATCATAGCTGGCTTAAATTAACCTTTATAAATGGCATAGTGGCACATGCTACTAGTCCCAGCATATGGGAGGCTGAGACAGGAAGATTGTGGTTTGCAGACAGCCTCAGCTACTTAGTGAGGCCTTTTGCAACTCAGTGAGACTGTGTTTCAAAATAAAGAATTAAAAAATAGGGCCGGGGGTATAGCTCAGAGGTAGAATGCCCCTGGGTTCCATCCCCAGTAACTACCCCCTACAAAAAAAATTAACTTTTTTTCTTTTTTTAAATTTCTTTTTTATTTTTATGTGGAACATATTGAAAATGGCATACATTCAGACTGTGCTTGGTGCCCTCTCCCTGCCTGCTTCCCCTTCCCCCCTTTCCAACAATGAGTGTCCAGATTAACCATGCTTTATTCATACTTTTACACATATTCGTATGTAGCTCCTCCATTAATCAACCTCAGCCTTCTTTTTCTCCTATCCTTCAGTTCTAGCTTTGCTGAGATTTTCCCTCCATTGTCTGGAGTCCCTCTGATATTTCTAATACTCCCTAGTTTGGTCATATTAGGGAAAACATATGTCCCTTCTCTTTCTGTGCCTGGCTGATCTCACTTAACATAATATTCTCCAGGTCTTTCCATCTTCTTGCGAATGACATGGTTTTGTTCTTCTTTATAGCTGAGTAGAATTCCATTTTGTGTATTTCCCATAAAAAAATTAACCTTTTTAAAATTAAAAATTGTGCAGGGTTTGGTGGTGCGTACCTGTAATGACCGTACGTGGGGAGGCTGAGACAGCAGGATCATAGGTTCAAGGACAGTCACAACAACTTAGCAAGGCCTCAGAAACTTAGTGAGACCCTGTTTCAAAATAAAAACTAAGTTTGTGGATGTAACTTGGAGGTAGAACCTACATCCCTGGGTTCAATCCTCAGAACCACACACAAACAGAACTAAAAGTTGTTAGCTGAGTGTGGTGATGCATACCTGTAATCGCAGTACTTGGGAGACTGAGACAGGAGGATCACAGATTCAAGGATAGCCTCAGCAACATAGTGAGACTTTCAGCAACCTAGTGAGATCCTGTTTTGAAAACAAAAATATAAAGGGCTGGGCATGTACCGTGGAAGTAGAATGGCCCTGGGTTCAATCCTTAGTACCAAAAAACAAAAGAAAGTTATTGATAGATTTTGTCATTGGTATAATTTCTCCTATATAAGGTTTTATCTTGTGCCCCTATAAATGATTATGAAAGTAACTGAACAACTGTTTGTTTAGCTAAAGTAGCTAATAATTTTAATCTTGGAATTTATATTTCAGTGTGAAATTTTAAATGAATAGTTACTATAATCACAAATCATAAGATCTGATTTTTAGGATCCTGATTTCTGCAATCACAGAGTAATTTAAGATATTAAGTCATGATCTGACAACTTTTTTTTTTGTGGTGGTACTGGGGTTCCTGGAAGCCCGTCTATCTCCGGGCTACACTCCCAGACCTATTTTATTTTTGGAAACAGGGTCTCCTAAGCCAGCGCGGCTGGCCTCGAACCTGCGCGATCCTCCTGTCTCTGCCTCCCAAGCGCGGGGATTACAAGCGTGCGCCACCACGCCCGGCCCGATCTGACAACTATTTGAAGTTAACTGCAAAATGATGGAAGCCAGGCATGATGGCATACACTTGTAATCCCAGTATTTGGGAGGCTGAGACAGGAGAAACACAGGTTTAAGGCTAGCCTCAGCAACTTGTGAGGCATTCTGCAACTTAGTAACACCCTGTTTCAAAATAAAGAATAAGAAAGGTTTAGGGGGATAGTTCAGAGATAGAATGTCCCTGGATTCAATCCCATTACCCCCCCGCCCCCCATATATACACAAAAAAAGCAGTGATCGTAGGATTGTTTCTCACAGTGGGAAAAGATGCCTATAACTTTTCTCCCAGGTTCAGTAATTTAAGCGATGGAAATAGATGCTTACTTTTGAATATATTGAGAAAGCACTTTCTTTCAAGCAACTCAATGGAGTTTTTTGTTTCTATTTGTTAAAATAGGCAGGAAATGGTTTTGTTTCTTCCCTTCAGTTAACTTAGAAATGGAACTTAAGGAGTTTCTACCTTGTTTGCAAAGGCTATAAGCACTTTTTCTTGTTTGTGTAGTTTTGAGGATCCTTCTTAGGGCATCACACGTGAGGCAAGCACTCCACCATTGAGCTAATTCTCAAACCCTTTTTTGTGTGTCTTGAGGATAAAGCCCAGAAGTGTTCTGCCTCCAAGATATACCCCACTCCATTTCATCTTTCTTTTTTTTTTTTTTGTGGTACTAGATACTGAACCCAGGGGAAATCTACCTCTGAGCTACACCCCCATCCATATTTTATTTTTTATTTTGAAATGGGGTTTCTCTAAATTGCAGAGGACCTCACTAAATTGCTGAGGCTGGTCTTGAACCTGTGTTTCTCTGGCCTCAGCCTCCCAAGTACTGGGATTACAAGCATGTGCCACCATCCCCAGTTTTCAGCCCTTTGTAAATTTAATTTTTTTTTTTTTTTTTTAATGGTACTGGGGTTCCTGGAAGCCCTTCTACCTCCGGGCTACACTCCCAGACCTGTTTTTTATACTTTTTATTTGGAAACAGGGTCTCTTAATCCAGCGCAGCTGGCTTCGAACCTGCGTGATCCTTCTGTCTCCGCCTCCCAAGTGTGGGATTACAAGTGTGCGCCACCATGCCAGGCTCAATTTTTTGCCCAGGTTTGCACTAAGATGCTGAGGCTGGCCTCAAACCCATGATCCTCCTGTTTCAGCCTCCCAAGTATTGGGATTACAGTTGTATGTGCAACAATGCCTGGCTTCACTGGCCCTTTTAATTTTAAATTTTGAGGCAGGATCTCATTCAGTTGTCTAGTCTGGCCTACTTCATTGCTTCTTTTTACTAATAACCTAATAATGATTTAGCCAATTTTTGTATAACCTTAGTTGAAGAGCTTATGAGTGTTGCTTTTCTGGGGTTTTTTTGTTTTGTTTTGGTACCAGGTATTGAACCCAGGGCATTCTACTTCTGAGCTACGTCCCCAGCCCTATTTTTCATTCTTTCTTTTGAAACAGGTCTCATGAAGTTTCGGATCATTAAGGGGCTGAGGCTGGTCGTGAACCTGCCATCCTCCTGTCTCAGCCTCCCAAGTACTGGGATTACAAGGGTGCACCCCCACGCCTGGCTGCCTTGTTCTTGAACTTTGGATTCTCCTATTTCAGCCTCCTGAATAGTTGAGATGATAGGTGAATGCCACCAGTCCAGCTCATACTATCCTTGTCTAAAGAATCCTGTAATTCTTACTAGGAGCAGAATACTTAAATTTAAACTTTTTTTTTTTTTTTTGGTGGTACTGAGGGTGGAACCCAGGGGCTTTTCTACTTCTGGGCTATACTCCCAGACCCATTTTATACTTTATTTGGAAACAGGGTCTCACTAAGTTGCTGAGAGCCTCACTAAGTAGCTGAGGCTGGCCTTAAACCTGTGCGATCCTCCTGTCTCAGCATCCTAAGCGCTGGGATTACAAGTGTGCGCCACCACGCCCAGCTAAATTTAAACATTTTTAGTCAGATTAAAATCTGTACCTTAATGTCCATCAGTAAGGGAATATTTAAATGATTATGACATCTATAGAATAATATAAAGCCATTAAAAGATGGGAAAGTGTTGCAAGGCAGCATGCCTATAATCCAAACTGATTGGAAGGCTGAGACAGGAGAATTGCAACTTTGAGGCCAGCCTCAGCAACTGAGCAAGACCTTTTCTCTAAATAGAAAATTAAAAGGGACCAGGTGCATGGCATATGTCTGTAATCCCAGTATTTGGAGGCAGAGACAGGAAAACCATGCGTTCAAGGTCAGTTTCTGCATTTTTTTTTTTTTTTTTTGCAGGTCTGGGGATGGAACTGAGGGGCAGTCAACCTCTGAGCTACACCCCCTGCCCTATTTTTTTTATTCTTTATTTTGAAACCGGGTCTCATTGAGTTGCAGAGGGCCTCATGAAGTAGCTGAGGCTGTCCGCGAACCGCGATCCTCCAGTCTTAGCCTCCCGAATGCTGGGATTACAAGCATGTGCCACCACGCCCAGTACAGCTTCTGCAATTTAGTGAGACCTTATTTCAAAATATTGTTACACCGGGTATGGTGGTGCACACCTATAATTTCAGTACTTGGGAGGCTGAGACAGGAGCAATCATAGGTTTGAGGACACCTTCAGCAAATATTGAGACTCTCATCAACCTCATGAGACCCTATTTCAAAATAAAAAAAGGCTGGGGGAAAGCTGGGTGTGGTGGCACATGCTTGTAATCCCAGTACTTGGGAGGTTGAGACAGGAGGATTTCACAGGTTCAAATCCAGCCTCAACTACTTAGTGAGACCTTGTTTCCAAATAAAATATAAAATAAGTCTGTGAATATAGCCCAGAGGTAGAAGGTCCCTGGGTTCCATCCCCTGTACCACACACACACAGAAAAAAGGGCTAAGGGTATAACTCAGAGGTAGAATGCTTCTGGGTTCAATCTCAAATGCCACAAAATAAAGTATTGTTAAAAAGGCTTGGGGTATAGCTCTGTGGTGAAACACTCTGAGTTCAATCCTCAGAACTCTCTCACAAAGTGTTTGTGTTGCTCTCCAAGATAAGTGAAAAGAGCCAGATACTTTTAAAGCAGTGTTTAAAATAGGCAAGGAGAGCCAAGGCGGTGGGGGCGCACGCTTGTAATCCCCGCGCTTGGGAGGCTGAGACAGGAGGATCGCGCAGGTTTGAAACCAGCTTCAGCTGGCTTAAGAGACTCTGTTTCCAAATAAAATATAAAATAGGTCTGGGAGTGTAGCCTGGAGGTAGAAGGACCCTGAGTTCCATCCCTAGTACCACCAAAAAAAAAAAAAAAGGCAAGGAGAGGAAATAAAACATATTTGCTTATATATTAATAAATTATCTCTAGAAGAGACAGGCTAATAATGGACTGCCTAGATGCCTATTGGGGACTGGGGAAACAAGATCAGCAGGAGTGATCCACTACAAACACTTTATATATTTTGTATTTTGAGTGGAATAATTATATTGCCTATTTGAGAACTAGAAAGAAGAGCTCTATAGTGATTCCTAAAGCATCCAGATTAGATGGATAAAACCCATCATAAGTCATTTTTTCTTCCTCCCATTAAAATGTTTGCCTTTTTTTTTTTTTTTTTTTGCTTATGTCACAGAAAGGAACCCTATCCTAAGAAAGACCATTTTTAAGAAGAGGCTAGAGGTAATTAACCCAGAAAGCTAAATACTATACAGCCTTAGCACTCCCATTCCACCTTCATAACCTGTTTTTCCACCTCCTGACCAACACGGCTTCTGTGAACTTGCTCCACAAGACTAAAAATAAATTCAACTGTTCTTTCTCCAATTTAAAGCAACTCTCTTTAAAAGCTTGTCTTTATAAATAGAAAAATAGTGTGTTTTACTGAAAAAAAAAAATTGGAGAGCATGGGAATCTAAAGTAGAAAGTTTAAAAATTACAGTCCTTTTAATAAGAACTACATTTTGGTATATTTTCTTCTGACCTTTATATGTGCATAATGATTTTTCATACGTATTTATTTTAATGTAATTGGGAACATTATATACTTTTCACTTAGTGTATGAATAATTTTCTACACTTCCCCTGATTAGCTCTTGTTTATTCTTTCCGACTCAGCTTAGTCACTTGCTAAAGGAAGCTGTCCCCAAGTTAGGTCTCCTAGCATTTGATCTCCTAGTAGCTTATGCTTTTCCTGTAGCACTCATCACAATTGTAAAAATAATTGTCCAACTTTATTTTCATGTGTGCCAAGGTTAAAGAAAACTATATCAGCTCTATCAAAGAATATGTGATTATTTATAACACCTTAGTAATTTATTAACTATCAACTTAGCGAGCTGATGAGTGTGAGGATTCAAAGACAAATAGAAACACTGTGGTGCTGCTGAAACCCTGCAGTCTGGTGGGAAGTAAGGCAGATAAATTAATAGCTCCCCATCTTTATGTACATACAAATCACTTGGGAGGTTGTTAAAATACATCTGGACAGGAAACTTGTTGGTAATTTACTTGTTCACAAGAAGCCCAGGTGATGCTGATGATTGGCCAGCAGACCATACTTTGAGAAGCCCTGGTGTTAAGTGAATTAGGTGGTAATTGTAAGAACTTAGAGAAGGTCAATATGAGGAGGAAACAGCTAACCATGCCTGGAAAGTCTTAATTTTCAAAAATTAGGAAAATAAGGTGGGATGCAGTTCTTTTCTCTTTTTTTTGGGGGGGGGGGCACAATTTAGCTAACACTAAACCTACTTGATCCCTTACTTGAGTCATATTGGTTTTCAATGAGATCATTTATAAAATGTTCCTCTATCTGATGCTTTCAAACTTTCAGGCCACGAAGGCAGGAGCGGCGTCTATGATTCACTACATGGTTCTGATATCAGCTCGCTTGGTGCTACTCACTTTGTGTGGATGGGTACTTTGTTGGACCCTTGTCAATCTGTTCCGAAGCCACTCAGTCCTCAATCTCCTCTTCCTTGGTTACCCGTGAGTACTCCAGTTTTACCTTTTAATAATATACCTTTAGAAGGTATTTGTGTTATGCAAATAATTTCACAAAAAAAAGGAGAAATGAAATTCTTCAAATAGAAGCTAAGAGTTTAGAAAATTGGAAAACTAGCTGGTTTCCAATTGTAATTCCAGTACTTGGGAGGCTGAGACAAGTTCCTCAATGAGGCCCTCCGCAACTTAATGAGACCATGTTTCAAAATAAAGAATAAAAAATAGGGCTGGGAAGCTGGGCATGATGGTGCATGCTTGTAATCGCAGCATTCGGGAGGCTGAGACCAAAAGATCACGGTTCACGGACAGCCTCAGCTACTTGATGAGGCTCTCTGCAACTTGGTGAGACTCTGTTTCAAAATAAAGAATAAAAAATAGGGCAGGGGTGTAGCTTGGAGGTCAAATGCCTCTGGGTTCCATCCCCAGACCCCCCCCCCCCCACACACACACAAAATAAGGCTCGGGATGTAACTCATAACTTAGAGGTAGAATGTCCTTGGCTTCAATCCCTAGTACCACACACACACACAAGGCCCTTTTCTGCTTCTTTCTCTCTCTGCTCCTTCCACACTTTTAATTCTCAAATAGCTTCTCAGTTTAGCATAAATCAGTCCACAGTTGTGGCTCTGGCTGACCTGGAAATTGTAGTCCTCCTGCCTCAGCCTCTTGAGTAGCTAGGATTACAGGTGTGAGCCCCTGTATCTTGGCTTCTAGACGTATATTGAATCTGTCCAGTTGCTTTCCATAAAATCTTTCCAGTTTATTTTCTTTTTCTTTCTTTCTTTTTTTTTTTTTGGTGGTACTTCGAACCTGTGAACCTCCTGTTTCAGCCTCCCAAGTGCTGGGATTACAAGCATGCACCAACCACACCCGGCTCCAGTTTCTTTATTACATTCTAAACCTAAACCTCCATCATTTGTTCTTGTCCACCTCCCTTTTTTTTTTTTTTTTTTAAACGGTACTGAGGATGGAACCCAGGGGCATTGTACCTCTGAGCTACACTCTCCAGCCCTATTTTTTATTCTTTGTTTTGAAACCTGTTCTCACTGAGTTGCAAAGGGCCTTGCTAAGCAGCTGAGGCTATCTGCGAACCACAGTCCTCCGGTCTCAGCCTCTCGAATGCTGGGATTATAAGTGTGCTCTACCACGCCCAGCCCCCTTTCATTTTTCATTGTACCACGGGAGAATGTTTTTCTTTTTCTTGTTTATCTGGTGGTACTGGGGTTCCTGGAAACCCTTCTACCTTCAGGCTATACTCCCAGACCTATTTTTTATACTTTTTTATTTGGAAACAGAGTCTCTTAAGCCAGCGCTCGCGGCTGGCTTTGAACTTGCGCAATCCTCCTGTCTCCACCTCCCAAATGCAGGGATTACAAGTGTGCGCCACCATGCCCAGCTAGAATGTTTTTCAAAATGGGAAATTTAATGCTACTTACCCTCTTTAAAAATCCTTTAGTAAATCATTTCCTTTCCTTTACAAAGCAGTCTAAGCCTTTGCTGTTACTTTGTAATTTCTCTGATGCCATCCTATATCAGTTATCATTGCCACAATAATGCTAACCTCAAAACCATAATTAGCCTACCTCCATATATAGTAGTTTTTGTACTATGTTGGGGTCACTGGAAGTCAGGAGACTCTCCTGATTGTACCTGGGTTTAGCCACATCCCTAGGATTGACTGGCCATCAGTTCAGGCAGCTGGGATAACAGCTTTGTTCACCATGTCTTTCACCCTCTAGCAGACTAGTCTGAAGATGGTAACATGAAACTGGCAGATCAGCAAGAAAGCGAGCTTCATTGTAAGCCCATTTCAGGCCTCTGATGGCACTATGTCTGCTGAGATCTCATTGACCCAAACAAGTCACATTGTTGAGCCCAGAGTGGGGATAGGGAAAGTCACCTTGTCCACAGAGGCAGGCTGTGCAATTACAAGGGGATGGGTGAGACGATAAGGAAAGTTAACAGATTGGTGCCATGATGCAGGCTGCCACACACTCTAACCTTTTATCCCCACATCTACACATTTAGTTTGTTTCAGCAGTATCTGATTTCTTGGAACCTTCTTTAGCCATGATAGTTTTGCATAAGTGTGAGTTTTTCTGTCTTCTACTTTTATCCTCTCGTCTTCCTATGGGAACATTCATAGCGGATTGTTGAGCTACTGCTAAGCATCTTTTCAGTTAGTATCAAGCCCCTGCTTTCTCCTCTAGAAAACGGATTGGGAAGTAGCTCAGTGGTAGAATGCTTGCCTAGTATGTGGAAGGCCTGTGGGTTCCATCCCTAGCAACACACACACACACACACACACACACACACACACACACACACACAAAACTATGAAGTGTCAGTTGTTAATTTCATTACAAATGTATAACTAAAGGTATCTTTTCACTTGCTAGTTTTGTATCTAAGTTTATATCAGTAAAGTTCCCATTGTATTTATGATATCTAAGTCATGATATGGAAATTTCTTAATGAAGATTTGGAGACTTGTGCAAAAAAATGTTTTAAGGAACCAGCAGTTGGAATAACAACAAGAAGCTATTGGGGAAGGTTGGGGGTATAGCTCAGTGGTGGACTGTCTTAGTATACTGAAGGCCCTGGGTTTGATCAGTACCAGGAAAGAAATTATCAGAAGTCTGAAAAATATTCAGTTCTTCGTGTGTGTGTGTGTGTGTGTGTGTGTGTGTGTGTGTGTGTGTGTGAGACTAGGGATGAAACTCAAGGGCATTCTGCCTCTGAGCTACACCCCCAGCCCTAAATTTTACTCTTTGAGTTGTGAAGGGCCTCACTAAGTAGCTGAGGCTCTCTGCGAACTGCGATCCTCAGGTCTCTGCCTCTCGACCATGCCCGGCTTAATACTCAGTTTTTTTTAACTTAGTATTTCTTTTAGAAATTTTTGTATTTATAGAATTTTTTTTCACAAACTCACTGAATATTTGAGAGCCTACTAAGTTTTAGTCACTGTTCAGGCACCAAGAGTATTATAATGAATTAAATAGATTGAAATCTATTTCATAGAGTTGAAGTTACAATGAAGATAAAACAAGAAAAAAGAACCACTCCCAAATCAAAAACCTAATAAACATGTATGGAGTGGGGAATAAAATCTGTGGAGAAAATTAAACAGAAAAGGGGAGCTAGAAGTGCTTTGGGGAGTAAAGTGAGCAATATAGTATGGAGGCTGGGGAGCCCCTCACTAAGAAGGATACATTTGAGGTGAAGGGAATTACTAGATGTACACAAAGATATGTGTTGGAGAAATCCTTGTTATTTATGCTAGTAGAAAATAAGAAAAAGCTTATTTCTGGGCTGGGTATGGCTCAGTGGCAGATCACTTGCCGAGCATATCTAATGCCTTTTGTTTGAGCCCCAGCAAAAAACGTAATGTGAAACCCACAGAAACAGCCTGTGTTTCTAATAATCAGAAGATGGATAAATTATGGTGTGTGTGTGTGGTATGTGTGTGTATCCTGTATCTTTAAATTTTGTTGATTTAGACATAAAATGCTTAGTACATACAAAGGTGAAATAACAGGATACAAAACAGTTTTGTACTCTTTGAGGTCAAATACATAAAAGGCAAAAAGTATATTTAATTATAGTTTGTACATAGGAAAAAAAACGTATAGCCTATAATAAAAATGACTAGGTATGGTGGTGCATACTTGTATCCCTAGTACTTAGGAGGCTGAGACAGAAGGATCACAGGTTCATGGCCCACATCAGCAACTTAGCAAGGCCCTCCACAACTTAGTATGACCCCGTTTCATTTAAAAAAAAAAAAAAAAAAAAAGCCAGGCATGGTGGTGTAATCCCAGCATTCGGGAGGCTGAGACCCGGAGGATCGCTGTTCGCGGACAGCCTCAGCTACTTAGTGAGGCCTTCTGCAACTTAGTGAGACCCGATTTCAAAATTAAGAATAAAAAATAGGGCAGAGGCTGTAGCTCGGAGGTAGAATGCCCCTGGGTTCCATCCCCAGACCTGCAAAAAGAAAAAAAGAAAAAAAAAAAAAGCTGAAGGTGAAGCTTAGAAGTAGAATGCCCTTGAGTTCAATCCTCAGCACCATATACATGCACAGATTATTTCTAGGTGATTTTTATTTTGTCACTGTGATCACCCCCAACCAGTTTCCTATTCTATAGCGAATGTGTACTGGCTTTTGTGAAAAGAAAGAGCTTTCCAAATAGCAAATTTATGTGAAGTCTCCTTGTATTACATTTAACTCTTGTGGATCACAACTTTTTATTTTTTGGGTGGTACTGGGAATGGAACCCTTCTACCTCCGGCCTACACTCCCAGACCTATTTTATATTTTTATTTGGAAACAGGGTCTCAAGCCAGCGAGGCTGGCTTTGAACCTGTGCAATCCTGTCTCTGCCTCCCAAGTGTGGGGATTACAAGCGTGCGCCACCATGCCCGGCATACAACTGTTTTTTTGATATAGTTATGTGCTTTTAAGTGGTGTCTCATTTCCATATTCACTTTGTCTTACAGGTTTGGTGTTTATGTTCCTCTTTGCTGTTTCCACCAAGATAGTAGAGCTCATCTTCTTCTCACAGACTATAACTATGTGGTGCAGCACCAGGCGGTAGAGGAAAGTGCCTCGACTGTGGGTGGCTTGGCCAAATCCAAAGACTTTCTCTCCCTGTTGCTGGAGTCTCTAAAAGAACAGTTTAATAATGCCACACCCATCCCCACACACAGCTGCCCTCTGTCTCCAGACCTCATTCGCAATGAAGTAGAATGTCTGAAAGCAGATTTCAACCACAGAATCAAGGAAGTCCTCTTCAACTCCCTCTTCAGTGCCTACTATGTTGCATTTCTCCCCCTGTGTTTTGTGAAGGTAAGCAGTTTCCTTGCTTTATATGCTCCCTGATGTAGGTGTGAACCACCTAAGCTGAGTATTTCTCATGTAATTCCCCTCTTCTGTCTCCAGCAGCCTGCATGGAGAGCCAGCTGCATTGGGGTGCACTAGCACTGCCCCTGGCGGTGGGTGGTTATTTCCATACGTGTCATGCACCGTGGTGCTCCCTCTTTTCTTTCTTTTCCAAAAAAATTTTCTTTTCTTTTTTTTTTTTTTTTTTTTTTTTTAGTTTACAGGGAGAGCCAAGGTTCCATAAAATTTAGCCTACTGTGGTTGATCTTTAACAGGATATCAGGAGTTTCCTTGAATTTAACCTTTATCTAAACTTCATTTTACTTCAGTAGGAAAAAAAAATGATCTGGATGTCCTTTAGGCCCAAAATCTCAAAATCTTTTGGGACATTTTAGTGTCCTTTTTCACCCAATAAGAAGCACTTCTAGCTGGGTGTGGTGGTGCATGCTTGTAATCCCAGCATTCGGGAGGCTTAGACCAGAGAATCGTGGTTCACGGACAGCCTCAGCTACCTAGTGAGGCACTTTGCAACTCGTGAGACCCTGTTTCAAAAATAAAGAATAAAAAATAGGTCAGAGGGTGTAGCTTGGAGGTCAAATACCCTTGGGTTCCATCCCCAAACCCTCAAAAAAAGAAGCACTTCTACAGCTAGAGTGGTCCTTTAGAAGCATTTGAATTCTTCTGGAAAGGAAACATTTAAAATATAATTGCCTCTCCCTTCCAGCCCTAACCCATACAGACAGAAAGTCAGGTTGAAGGACTTAAGAGGACTCAGCTCTTGAACATTCTAAACGGACATTGGGACAACCAGTGCTTGTTGACTCTGTGGCCTTTGTCTGCAGGGTGTAATATACCCACGCCCATTTCTGCCTCTTTGGCTGGCATGTGGATCATTCTCTCTCATGATCTCTTCCAGAGTACCCAGTACTATGACATGCGCTGGTCGTGCGAGCACCTCATTATGGTGTGGATCAATGCTTTTGTTATGCTCACTACACAACTGCTGCCATCCAAATACTGTGACTTGCTGCATAAATCAGCTGCTCACCTGGGCAAGTGGCAGAAGCTAGAACATGGGTCCTACAGCAATGCTCCACAGCACATGTGAGTAAGCCAGAGGGTAAACCACATAACACTTGTGTACATGCTGCTGACCATGTTTATTTGCTTTGTATGTCATTCTTGTTCTTGGCTTTGAACATTTTTTAGTTTTCGTGTACATGGATGCTTGCCATCATGCTAAACTGAATACAGGGGACATTAACTCATTTCCACCGCCATCCCAGCCCTTCTCAAATGCGTCCTGCCTTTCAGCTGCCCAGTCACTTGAGAGTGTGTCATTTGTGCCCCAGGCTGTACTTTGGGGTTCTCATTCAGTCTTAACCCTTTGCCCAAATTCAGAGAGTCATGATATATTTTAAATTCTTTGATAAGACTGTAGGTCATCATCTCATCTATTGCCTCAGCTAAATAGTTGCTAGCTGCTCATCTCACATTAAGACAGCTGGAGTTTGCTTCTTTCATTATTTTTCTAATACATTCGGATTTGAACTAGTAATGTTTCTTGCCTGTAATTTTTTTTCTTTTCTTCCTAATCATCCTATTATTTCCTTGCTTCGTCCATATTTAAATGAAAATTGTCCCTGGCTGTGAGTTATCTCTAAATGTTCCTCTGGTTCTGTCCCCTTACCTGTCATTTCTCTGCATGGCCCCTATGATACAAAATGGCTAACTTAACCTTTTTGTTCTTTTACTTTTGAACCCGTCATCCTACCTGTTTCTCAGACCTGGACCATCTCCATTGTCCTTCCTGTTATAATTTGAACATTTCGCAAACTTCATCCCCTACCAATTTTTTTCCTTATTAAGTGGGACAGAATGAGGTGACCTTCCCTTCCCCTCTCCCCCTCAGAGTTCTCCCTTCAATTATCTGCCTTGATGTCTGATACAGATTAGCACAGGCCTTCAAGCCCAGGAACTGAAAGAGATTGGGCCAGGCTGAAAAGAAACCTGACTGTGGGCAAAGGACAGATTTCAATAAAAATTGAAAATACAATCCACAGTACTAGTACTGTACATCTTCAGGCTACTGATGGCACATGGCCATGAGGTGTATCATCACTTTAATGCTGGTAAGTGTGAGCAAGGCTGCTGAAACATTTTCTGAACTGGGGAAGCTTCAGGGTGCTAGAATATATATATCTATATATATATTTAACATATCTAAACTGCTACCCCAGTTCTTACCCTAGGAAACTAACCTTTTCAAAATCAGGAAGAGAGAAATTAACTTAGTTTTTTTTTGTTTTTGTTTTTGAAAAGCTTAACCTGAAGATCCCCATTCCCATTTCAACTCCATTATGTTGATGCTGAAAAGAATGAATTTTTTCTTCCGTAACTTCTTTTCCCTAGAGAAACCTCTATAAAAATAAACCAAGAAAGCGGTAAAAAAAAAAAAAAGTCTATATGTCAGTACCTTGTGTGTCTCTGTGTTCTACTGTATAGCGTCCCACATCTGTGAGATGTTCGAATTATTTGATAAGCAAACTGATTTTCTGTAGCTTTTGGGGATATAATTCTGCAATAAATGTCATGCTAGTTTGACAGTGTGTTTATTCTCTGCTCTTGTCATCATCAGCTTTCTCTTGTTTCTTCTATTATTTCCACTAGTAGACTGCTTATGGGATGGAGATGACAGCTTGCCTGCGTATGCTATTTTCTGGCCTTTAGATACCTTACTGAAACATTTATGTCTGCCATTCTCCTATGCCTCTTAGTCCTTCAACATTGAGTTAACTGTATTACTTTGCAGTCTCTATACTTTTTAGCAATGAAGTTACCATAACAAATCCTTTCTAACTCCTTCCAGTTTGACCATGGAATTACTATATTTTCAGAATGCAGGCAGATGAAGCCTTGAGTACTTAATTCCTTCCATAGAAACGTAGCTGGCCTTGCCAGACACTATCTTATCTGTAATTGCCAGTATGCTAACACTGCATTTCTTTCTCCCTTAGTTGGTCAGAAAATACAATATGGCCTCAAGGGGTGCTGGTGCGGCACAGCAGATGTTTATATAGAGCCATGGGGCCTTACAACGTGGCAGTGCCTTCAGACGTATCCCATGCCCGCTTTTATGCAAGTACCACTTACTTATTTTCAAACATAAGTTTAGAGGTGTTAGGAAGCCATTCTATATGTAAGCACCTAGCACAGTGTACATGATGATTATTGCTGTTACAATAACGATGACAACAGTAGCCCTTGTCCTTTTGGAAGTATCATCTGCAAGACACTTTGAAGGTCATATTCCATTATTATAGTCTTAATAGCTTGGCTGGTTTCTCTGGAATTTGTTGAATCATTGAAACAAATAGGTAATTATATAAGATTTCCTCTTTTAAGTTACAATTATAATTTTAATTTATTTTATTTAATTAATTAATTTATTTATTTTTGCGGGCCTGGGGATGGAACCCAGAGGCATTTGACTTCCGAGCTACACCCCCTGCCCAATTTTTTATTCTTTATTTTGAAACAGGGTCTCACTGAGTTGGTAAGGGCCTCACTAAGTAGCTGAGGCTGTCCACGAACCGTGATCCTCTGGTCTCAGCCTCTCAAGTGCTGGGATTACAAGCATGCGCCACCATGCCCCACTTACAATTATACTTTGTAATAGTTGGATATAAATATAGTACCTGTATCTAAGTGGTATTTAATAAAGCAGTATTGTGGGAGTTTTTTGTCATATGTGTAGCCCATTTATTTATTTTTGGCACTGAGGATTGAACCCAGGGACATTCTACCTCCAAGCTATACCCTCGCCCCATATATATATATATATATTTGTACTGGATATGGAACCCAAGGTATTCTTCCTCTGGGCTACAGCCCCACCCCTATTTTACTTTTTTATATGAAAACAGGGTCTCATTAAGTTGCTGAGGCTCTCTTAGAACCTGTATCCTCCTTTCTCAGCCTCTCAGGTACTAGGATTACAGGCAGGCACCACCACACTTGGCTTATATTTTTTATTTTGAAATATAGTCTCACTGTCTAGGTTGCTGAGGCTGGCCTGGAAACTGCAATTCTCCTGCCTCAGCCTCCCAAATACTAGGATTACAGGTGTGTGCCACCATACCTAACTTTATTGTCTTGTTAAAAATACCTCAACTTTCCCCTTTGAAAGCCAGACAGATAACCATATCTGCAGCCTTTTACCTGTACATGAATTTAAAATTAAAATCATTTAAAGTTAAAAGGGGGAAAACAGTAGATACCCACCAAATCCATCTTCTGTCTCCTTTGCATATATACCTTAGGTTATATTCCATTTGGCCTTTCAGTTTTCCAGAAACTGAAATTCTGGCTCTCAGAGGCTGAAGTATTTACTTACAAAAGAAAGGCCAGCTGGTGACCAGTGGAAGTGGGGAAAGAGGATGCCTGCAGAGGCTGATTCTTAGCATGTCCATTGTGAGTCATTGCCTTTGAATGGAGGTCACATTCTAAAATGGAATATCAAAATAGGTATTATCACCCGGCGTGGTGGCACACGCTTGTAATCCCTGCGCTTGGGAGGCTAAGACAGGAGGATTGCACAGGTTCGAAGCCAGCCTCGGCTATTTAGTGAGGTTCTTGGCAACTTAGTGAGACCCTGTTTCCAAATAAAATATAAAATAGGTCTGGGAGTATAGCTCGGAAGTAGAAAGCCTCTGGGTTCCACCATCAGTACCACCCAAAAAAAAAAAAAAAAGATATTATTACCTCCCTCTGTCCCTCCCAGTTCCTAGGGAGGGTACACATACTTTCTGGTTCTTTAGGTGTTTCTTACTAAGGGACCTTTTAGTACATACTGGGAACTTGGATCAGGACAGGATACTTGTAAGTACCGTGATGGAAAGGCAGGGCAAGGAGGGATTGGTAGAAATAGGGAAGGTATGAGGAGGACCATACCTCCTCATACCTCCTTGAATGAGGACCATGGTGTCTCCTTCTCAGTTCCCATGGAATTAACTAAAGATGGAAAACAGACTCAAGTCACAGCTATATAAATACTTGACACACACACCCCTCCCCTTTTGGCAGGTCTGGGGATGGAACCCAGAGGCATTTGACCTCCAAGCTACATCCCCTGCCCTATTTTTTATTCTTTTTTGGTGGTACTGGTGTTCCTGGAAGCCCTTCTACCTCCGGGCTACACTCCCAGACCTATTTTATATTTTTATTTGGAAACAGGGTCTCTTAAGCCAGCAAGGCTGCCTCCGAACCAGCATGATCCTCCTGTCTCAGCCTCCCAAGCGCAGGGATTACAAGCGTGCGCCACCACACCTGGCTATTCTTTATTTTTTTGAAACAGGGTTTCACTAAGTTGCAGAGAGCCTCACTAAGTAGTTGAGGCTGTCCGAGAACCACAATCCTCCAGTCTCAGCCTCCCAAATATTGGGATTACAAGTGTGCGCCACCACACCCGGCTAATACTTGATTTCTTTGTAGGATATTTACTTAATTCAGCTGGCAGATTCGCTAAGGTATTAATGAGTTCTCTTCATCCTTGCTGTCCCCTTGAAACTTTAATAACTAGAGCCAGACATGGTGACACATGCTTGTAATCCCAGCATTTGGAAGGCTGAGACAGGAAGATTGCCAGGTCCAGGACAGCCTCAGCTACTACTTAGTGAAGCCCTTTGCAACTCACTGAGACCCTATATCAAATTAAAGAATAAAAAATAGGGCTGGGGGCATAACTCGAAGGTAGAATGCCCCTGGGTTCCATCCCCTGTAACACACACACACACACACGCACACACACACACACACACACACGAAATTATAATAACTTGATTTTTTTTTTTTTTTTTTTTTTTTTGCGGGTCTGAGAATGGAACCTAGGAACATTTGACCTTTGAGCTATATCCTCTGCCCTATCTTTTATTCTTTATTTTGAAACAGGGTCTCACTAAGTTGCAGAGGGCCTCACTAAGTAGCTGAGGTTGTCCGCAAACTGTGATCCTCTGGTCTCAGCCTCCCAAATGCTGGGATTACAAGCGTTGCACCACCATACCTGGCTATAGCTAGATATTTTACTAGGATTTTCTGCTTGAGAAATAAGTATTTTCATTGCTAGTGTTGGATAGCTGAAGAATCAAGTAAAATCCATAGATGAAGAATTGGGCAAGTTAACTAATTTGATCATGCTGATTTGGCCTTGATCAAAAGTTAATTTAGTGCTTCTCAAGTGGTCCTTGAGTTATGTGCGTAAAAATGATCTGACTTGGCTGGCTCTTTTTTTTTCTTTCCCCCTTTTGGTGATATTGGGGATTGAACCCAGGGCCTTAGGCAGGCTCGGTAAGCACTCTCCCATTGAACCACACCCTCAGCCCCTTTATTATTTTATTTTGAGACAAAGTTTTGATAAGTTGCCTACACTGGCGTAATAATTGCAGTCCTTCTGCCTTGGTCTCCCAAGTACTGGAATTAGGTACTTGGTACCTAACCCACTCTTTTAAAGCAGTGATTCAGGATTCGGTATCTAGGCTTCTGAATTAGAATCTCTGGAGGATCCCAAGTATTCACAGCATTTGCATAAGTGAAAATGGCTTTTAGGCAAACTGAAATTTAAGAATACTCTTTTAAAATGTGCCTATTGCCAGTAGCTGTTAGATCTTAAATCGATTCTCACCTTTAAAATCTTTCTCCTCGTCCACTTGTAGGCTATTGGCACAGTTAATGACACACCTGGCCATGAAATCTGAAATTGCCTTTTTGAATCCTCCTAGAAAATTAATTGTAGCTCTGTGATATACGCATGCCTAGGCCTGGGAGGCTGAGACAGGATGATCACAGATTCAAGGCTAGCCTTGGCAACTTAGTGAGACCCTTTGTCAAAATAAAAACTGTAAACTCAAAAGGGCTGGTAGTGTGGTAGAGTGTCCCTGAATTCAGTCCCTAGAACCACAAGAAAAAAGAAAAAATTGTGAACCAATTTTATACCTGATACTCTGGGATGCATGCTATAAAATGTTCCTTTCTCTTGAAGAAGGGCCCTAAAAACCTGAGTACCTTTTATAGCAGTCAGGATAGTTTGGCTTCTCAAGTTTAAGCTGCTGAGATCAAAATTCTATCTAAATTATTTTAGATCTGATATTCCACCATTGTCACAGTCTTATCCTATCTAAATTTAGGGCTGCACTGGCCAAGATGAATTGTTAGATAATGTTTGTTTGCAACCTGTGACCTATATCTTTCTATTCATATTAACTTTTTAGTAGTAAACCAAAATTGAATTCCTTATGTAGAGAATTTGATGAGAATGAAAATAACCCTTTTTACAGTTAACTCAGTTTTCCTCCTTACCTTGTTTCTGTATGTTCTACTTCTCGATATTCAGAAAAAATAAACAGTAGAAGTATATAATATAAAAGATTTCAGTAAGTGAGCATGGTGGGTAAACATTTTTAAGGAAAAATTAAGAAACTTTTGTAGCCAGTTGTGGTGACACACACCTGTAATCTTTGAGACAGGAGGATTGCAGGTTCAAACACAGCCTTGGCAGGTAATGAGACGCTCATCAACCTAGTGAGACCCTGTTTCAAAATAAAAATAAAGTAGGGCTGGGGATATAGCTCAGAGGTTCACTACCCTGCCCCTGCCCCGCAAAAACTATTATATTGATATTTCAGTTTGCAGTACTTCCCTCTTTCTCCAAACTTGTCTAGTCTTGGTTTTTGTGTCCACAAGTTAAGAATAGGTTTATAGGTGTAGGTATTTTTTGTTTGTTTTTGCTTTTATTTTTTTTTTGTGTGTGGTACTAAGGATTAAACCCAGAGTTATTCTACTAAATATCATCCCTAACCTTTTTACTTTTTATTTTGAGACAGTCTTACTAAGTTGCCCAGACTGCCTTGAACTTGGCAATCTTCCTGCCTATATCCCCCAAGTGGCAAGGATTGTAGATGTGCACCATTGTGCTGGTACTAGGGATTGAACCCAGGGGTGTTCTACCTCTGACTATACTCAACCCTCTGTTATTTTGAAACAAGGTTTCAATAAGCTACCAGAGCACTGGTCTTGAACTTGCCATTCTCCTGTTTCTGCCTCCCAAATACTGGGAGTACAAGTGTGTACACCACCATGCCAAGCAGTTCTTTTGTTCGTTCGTTCATTCATTCATCACTTGTTCATTCATCCTGGGGATTGAACCCAGGGGCATTCTACCTCCAAGCTACACACCCAGTCTTTTTTTATTTCTTGTTTTGAAATGGTCTCACTAGGTTGCCAAGAGCCTCGTTAAATTGCCAAGGCTGGCTTTAAACCTGTGATCCTTCTGTCTCAGCCTCCCAAGTACTGGGATTATAAGTGTGTACCACCACACCTAGATGTTTTTACATTTTTAAATGATTACATTTTAAACAGTTATGCGAATATCTACATTATTCTTCTCTGTGTCCTCATTATATCTTGACTTGCAAAACATAAAATATTTCCCATTAATTGTTTTATCCAACTCCTTAGGTAACTGTACTTTTGATTAACTTGAGTAAGATATGGGCCTAAGATATAATCTAAGAAAAGTCTTTATATTAGTGTTTTTTGGGCATATCCCTTTTCATATCTCATGGATGTTGAAATAAAATTTATTTCACTATTTTTGTGCAAAAAGAAAAAGGTTGAACCCCTATAGTAAGAAATAGCCTGATTGATATTGAATAAGCAGATCCATTTTTATTGCATGTGAGAACCCATTAATATGAAATTATCTTAATAAAGTTATTTCAAGAATAACTTTAGTCTGTCTTATGAAATAATGTTTTGTTTTTTAACTTTCTTACAGTTCCTGTTTCATCGTCCATTAAGGCTGTTAAATCTGCTTATCCTTATTGAAGGCAGTGTTGTCTTCTACCAGCTTTATTCCTTGCTGCGGTCGGAGAAGTGGAACCACACACTTTCCATGGCTCTCATACTCTTCTGCAACTACTATGTTTTATTTAAGCTCCTCCGGGACAGAATAGTATTAGGCAGGGCATACTCCTACCCACTCAGCAGTTACGAACTTAAGGCAAACTAAGCTGCCTCTCAACAGTGAGGGAGAACTCAGATAAAGATATTTTCATACGTTCTATTTTTTTCTTGCAATTTTTATAAATATTTAAGATATTTTATATTTTGTATACTATTATGTTTTGAAAGTCGGGAAGGGTAAGGGGTATTAAATGTATCCATAAACAAGGTGATGTGATCTTTCATCTGTCAGTATATTTGGATAATACACACATGAGAGGTATGCCTCTCCAGTAAAAAGATTGATTTGTCTACATGGCTGTGGAACAACTCATTCATTTATGAACACATTCAGTTGACACAGTATCTTTTGAGTGTCTATCTTCTTTCCAGTCCTTCTTGTTGTCTTAGTCCTCAGCTGGCCAGTAGTTACTGCTCCAGAAAGGGAGATGAGTGGAGTTGCCGCCCAGCATCCAGTCTCTCTTAAGTCAGCTGGCCCACAGTGTTGAGTAACTATGAAAAGAGTGAGGCCTGGCTGCGGCTCTTCCTGCCTAGTGGGAAGAAGCCTTCCTGAGATGCCCTCGGCTGGTCCACCCTGTGATATTTAAAGATGTTTTAAGTGAGCATCTAGCCTGAGCCCCAGGGTTCTGCTGATCCTTCCCTGCTCTTTCAATTCTTTTGGCTCCAAATATTTTCCTTTTAGTTGTTTGAAATACTACTTTTCAAAGCCAAAAGTTTTAGAGTGCTCATGAAGGAGGAAATGACACGTAGCTGAACCTGTGGTAGAAGAGGAAGGTAAATTCCAAGTAGAGAATACAAAGTAACTGGAAGACTGGGCATGTCCTAGGTAGAGAATCTTGGTGCAGTCTCACAGCAGCCCACTTACCTTGGCGCTATGTTTGGTGTTATGAAGGAAGTGAAATATTAGAAATTGCTGCTCAGTCCTCAGAGAATTTGATCTGTATCCAAAATGTACATTTTAAATTTCTTACTCAAAGGTTGGGAATATAGCTAAGGGATAGAATGCTTGCCTAGCATGTACAGGGTCCTGGGTTTAATCCCCACACCACAAAATAAATACATTTATTTAATACTCCAGAACCTTCATGCTTGTGAATACTAACCCTTTATTATTTTTTTTGTTGTTTTTATTTTTTGGTACTGGGGATTGAACCCCGAGGCATTCTACCTCCAGGCTATACCCCCATTCTACCTCCAAGATATACACCAGCCCAATTTTTATTTTTCTAACCTTAAAAATAGGGCTTTTTAACAAGGTCCTACTAAGATGTAGAAGGCCACACTAAAGTAGCTGAGGCTGACCTCAAACCTGTGATCCTTCTGTCTCAGCCTCACATGTACTACAGACATGTGTCACCATGTCCAGCTACGTTTAAACTTTGTTTTTCCAGAATGACTTATGAAGTAAAAAGACCAATTGTGTAGTTCATGTACTGACCCTGAAAACAGTTATTGTAGAAGGGTTCTCAAAAGATTTTCAGAGCCGGGCGTGGTGGCACATGCTTGTAATCCCCGCGCTTGGGAGGCTGAGACAGGAGGATCGCATAGGTTCGAAGCCAGCCTCAGCTACTTAGTGAGGCTCTCCGCAACTTAGCGAAACCCTGTTTCCAAATAAAATATAAAATAGGTCGCCGGGCGTGGTGGCGCACGCTTGTAATCCCCGCGCTTGGGAGGTAGAGACAGGAGGATAGCGCAGGTTTGAAGCCAGCTGCGCGCGCTGGCTCAGGAGACCCTGTTTCCAAATAAAAATGTAAAAATAGGTATGGGAGTGTAGCCCGGAGGTAGAAGGGCTTCCAGGAACCCCAGTACCACTAAAAAATAAATAAATAAATATATATATAATAGGTCTGGGAGTATAGCCCAGAGGTAGAAAGCCTCTGGGTTCCACCCCCAGTACCACCACCACCAAAAAAAAAAAATTTCAGGAAAGGAAATTTCTCTGAGGAGTAGGTGTGTATATAACTACCCAAGGTAACTACTTTTATGCTTAATCATGGCTTCCTTTAATATTTTGATGTCAGTACTTTTAAAAATTAATGATTTGGCATTCAGTGTGAGTCTATTCAATCACCCCATATATATATATTGACCACCAAGCACTGTATTAGGCACTGGGAATATGGCAGAACAAGAAATGCCGTGTCCCTTTCCTCACAGAGCTTGCAGTGGTGGGGAGGGCGGCAGGTAGTTGTAGATTGTGCAAGAAATTTCTGTATGTTTCCTGGTAGGAGGGATAAATGTAATAAAGAAATCAGGGCAAAAAAATAGCAAATGGTAAGAATAGTACTGCTAGAAGGCATCTCAGATGATTTTTGATCAAAGATCAGACAATGGCAAGACAGTATAAATAGCTTCCATGAGAATTCCATGTTACTGTAGCAATAAGGGCAGTGGCCTCAGGTGGGAACAAGTTAGCATACTAAGAAAACAGCTGAGACAGGAGGATCACAGGTTTGAAGCCAGCCTCAGCAAAGTAAACTGTTTCCAAATAAAAACTAAAGTAGGGATGGGAGTGTAGCTTGAAGGTAAAATGCCCCTGTTTTCATTCCCCAAAAACCCCTCCCCCAAAAGAATAACAAGAAAACCATTGTATTGAGTTGGTTGCTATTCAAAATGTGTTCAGCCTTTGGGGGTATAGCTCAGGGATAGAATGCCCTGGATTCAGATCTTGGGAACCACAAAGTAAAGTACTGCAGCCTAAATATGGTGGCTCAGGGTGGTGGAAGAGCACTGGCGCACTGCCTCGCCCTGCTTCCTTTAGGATCTTGATACTCTTCACTGGGCTAGCAGACAATCTGGTGAAACTACTTGCTGGTTGGGAGCAGAATGGTTGGTATGGGCAGAGATGTTTCATCAAGAAGGCCCCAGCTTGGCTCTTCTAGCATACACACGGACTGCTCAGATTGCTAGTTAGAAAAAGTAGTTTTTTGGGTTTTTTGTTTTTTGGTATTGAGTATTGAACCCAGAAGTGCTCTGCCATTTAGCTACACACCCCCAGCCCTTTAATTTGAGATCTGAGCTGGGTGTGGTGGTGCAGGCTTCTAATCCCCACGCTTGGGAGGCAGAGACAGGATCGCACTGGTTGGAAGCCAGCCTAAGAGACCCTGTTTCCAAAAAAAAAAAAAAAAAAAAAAAAGAAAAATATATATAAGAGGTCTGGGAGTGTAGCCCGGAGGTAGAAGGGTTTCCAGGAATCCCAGTACCACCAAAGATAAAAATAAAAAATAATTTGAGATCTGGTCTCTATAATCCTAGTACTTGGGAGGCTGAGACAGGAAGATCACAGGTTTAAAGCCAGTCTCA
Organism: Muscardinus avellanarius; assembly: GCF_963383645.1. Classification (NCBI taxonomy): domain Eukaryota; kingdom Metazoa; phylum Chordata; class Mammalia; order Rodentia; family Gliridae; genus Muscardinus; species Muscardinus avellanarius. Next base: position 69,244,931 of record NC_137790.1, on the reverse strand, counting down.
GCAATTGAGGCTCTCAGCAACCTAGTGAGAACCTGTTTAAAAGGGAGGGGGAGCCAGGCGTGGTGATGCACACTTGTAATCCCCACGCTTGGGAGGCTGAGACAGGAGGATCACACAGGTTTGCAGCCAGCCTCAGCTACTTAGACTCTCAGCAACTTAGACCCTTGTTTCCAAATAAAATATAAAATAGGTCTGGGAGTATAGCCCAGAGGTAGAAGCCTCAGTACCACTAAAAAAAAAGGGAGGGGAGGTCTGGGGGTGTAGCTCAGAGGTAAAATGCCTCTGGGTTCAATCCATAGTACCAAAAAAAAAAAAAATCCTGGAGTCACTGGGATTGCAGGCATGAGCCACTGCACCCACTTAGACTAGGCTTATAAAACTAATAAAATCCCCCCTTCTGGCTTGACCTGTCTTGGTCAAATCCTAAAGCAGTAATGCAAGAGGGACCAGATGCCAGGCTGGCTGAATGAATGGATATAAGAACGCTGTTGCTCTTCCAGATACAGCAGTGGCAGGGAGCTAGCCCTCCAGTTCTACATGCTCCCATCCATTACAGCCGCTCTTTGTAGGTGCCATATTCACGGGGGAGAGGAAAAGTCCATTACCTGGGTATCTTAATACAGGTCATGTTAGACAATGGACACCATTTGAATGCCATCTCTCAGTGACAATTGGGAATGCATACCCATTAAAAAGAATGGCCTTTTGAAGGGGGGTAATTATGAGCTACAACCCAGCCTGATTTTTTTTTCTTTTTTTTTTTTTTTTTCTTTTTTGGTGGTACTGGGGTTCCTGGAAGCCCTTCTATCTCCGGGCTACGCTCCCAGACCTATTTTATACTTTTTTAAATTTGGAAACACGGTCTCTTAAGCCAGAGCAGCTGGCTTTGAACCTGTGCGATCCTCCTGTCTCTGCCTCCCAAGCGCGGGGATTGCAAGCGCCCAGCTCTGATTGTATTTCTTACTTGGAAACAAGGTCTCACTAGGTTGATAACAATCTCACTAGCTGCTGAGGTTGTCCTTGAACCGATGATCCTCCTGTCAGCCTCCCAAGTGCTGAAATTACTGGCATGTGCCACTACACCTGACTAGAGTTTGGACTTTTATTCCCCTGTAGGTCACAGATTCTCCGGAGGGGGGTAATCCCTGGACACTGCATCAGATCTGAGTCAGAATCTAGAAGTTGAAGGCTTCAGATGTACTTTTCATAAGCATTCCACGTAATTCTTAGATGGAAGGCTGGTTACTTTTGCAGTCAGAAGATATCTAATGAGCTGGGCTCATTTACAAGCGTGATGGCGCGCGCTTATAATCCCCACGCTTGGGAGGCTGAGACAGGAGGATCCCACTGGTTCAAAGCCAGCCTCAGCTACTTAGTGAGGCTTTCAGCAACTTAGTGAGACCCTGTTTCCAAGTGAAATATAAAAAAGGTCTGAGAGTATAGCTCGGAGGTAGAAAGCCTCTGGGTTCCACCAGTACCATCAAAAAAAAAAAAAAAAAAAAAAAAAAAAAGATATCTAATGAAAGGTTTTAGGCTGAGAACAACTTAAAGATTTATGATCCTAAGGGTTTCTCCAAAGTGCAGTTTCCAGACCAGCATCACCTGAGAACGCAGAAATGGAAAATTTCAAGTCATACACCAAACCAACTGATTCAGAAACTGAGTGGAGCTGAGGCGTTGTGTTTTTTGTTTTGGTAGCTAGTATTAAGCCCAAGGGTATTCTATCTCTAATCTAACTCTAATCCACCCCTCCTTGTCTGTCTTCTTTCTTTTTTTGGTGCCAGGGGTTGAACCTAGAGGCATTCTACCTCCAAGTTTTGCCCCTGGCTGGATTCTATTTATTTGGAAACAGGGTCTCACTAGGTTTCTGAGAGAATAGCTATGCTGTCAAGGCTGGCTTTGAACCCATGATCCTCCTGTCTCAGCCTCTCAAGTACTGGGATTACAAGTGTGCGCCACCATGAACAGCTCCCCCAGGAACTTTTTATACTATTATTTTGAAAAGGTCTTTCTAAATTGCTGAGGCCGGCCTTAAGCCTTCTATCTTCCTGTCTTAGCCTCTGGTACTGAGATTACAGGCATTAGCCACCATGTCCAGCCCAGTAGTCTGTTTTATCTCATTTTTGTGGTACTGGGCATTGAGTCTAGGGGCTTAACCCCTACAACCCAAGCCCTGTTTTGTTTTTTCTTTTGAAACAGTTCTCACTAATTTGCAGAGGGCTTTGCTAAGTTGCTGAGGCTGCGGACCTGGGATCTTCCTGTTTTGGTCTTCACCTGGGATTACAGGCATGAGCCACCATACCTGGCTCCAGCAGGTTTTGCAGTACTGGGTATTGAACCTAGGGCCATTCCACCCCCAACCCTATTTTTTTTTTTTAATTCCTTATTTTGAAACAGGGTTTCACTAAGTTGCAGAAGGCCTCACTAAATAGCTGAGGCTGGCCTAAAACCTGCAGTTTTCCTATCTCAGCCTTCCAAATACTGGGATTATGGGTGTGTGCCACCACACCCAGCTAGCAACAGTGTTTTAAATAAGCTCTCCAGGTGATTTTGAGGAATGATTCAATTTAGAGTTCATTTATCACTGTCCCCCTCCCCACCTTTTTATGGTATGGGGATTGAACCCAGGGATATTCAACTTCTGAGCTACATCCCCAGCCCTATTTTATTTTATTATTTATTTATTTATTTATTTAGTTTTTAAACAGGGTCTCACTAGGTTGCTGGAAACTTTGCTAAGTTTTTGAGGCTAGTCTCAAACCTGTGATCGTCTTGTCTCAGCCTCCCTAGTATCAGGATTACAAGTGTGCACCACCATACCTGGCTAACCAATATCCTTAGATGACTTTGGCAGCAATATGTATGGTAGGTTCAGAGAATGAGGAATGTCACTGAGACTTAAAGTAGGGAGATGAGCTAGCTAGCCATTTAAAAAGTGCATACAAACAAATGAGTATGTGAGATTATCATTGTTAATTTTGGATAAATTGCTATAAAATTAGATGTCAACCACTAATCCAAGCATGGGAATGAGGGAGGGGGAGGGAATGGTGTGGGGTAAGAGCTAACTGGGTGATGTGTGCGTGTATGTCTACACAAATTTTTTATCCCATTATGATGTATGAATACAGTGCACCAATAAAAAATAATTTTTTTTTAAGATTTAAAGAAGTTTATTAGAAAGATAGAAATACAGAAAATAGAAATACAGCTCCATACTAGACTGGCATGGAGGGGTGACTCGAAATGAATACACCCTAAAAATAAATTTAAAAAGTGCATACAAACTGGGCATAATAACACAGCCTATAATCCTAGTACTTGGGAGGCTGGGGCAGGAAGATTGCAGGTTTGGGGCCAGCCTCAGCGACTTAGTGAGACTCTTGTTTCAAAATAAGAAAATAAAAGGGCTGGGAGTGTAGCTAGGAGGTAGAATGCTTCTGGGTTCAAGCCGTGGTTACTCCCCCCCACACACACACCAAAAAAAAAAAAAAAAAAAAAAGCCCATGCAAGAGAAAATAGGGAGGGGCCGGGCGTGGTGGCACAGGTTTGTAATCCCAGCATTTGGGAGGCTGAGACAGGAGGATCATAGTTTGTGGACAGCCTCAGCTACTTAGTGAGGCTTTGCAACTCAGTGAGACCCTGTTTCAAAATAAAGAATAAAAAAATGGGGCCCGGGGTGTAGCTCAGAGGTAGAATGTCCATGAGTTCCATTCCCAGTAGAGAGAGAGAGAGAGAGAGAGAGAGAGAGAGAGAGAGAGAGAGAGAGAGAAGCAAAAAAAAGAAAATAGGGGTAGCTGGGCGTGATGGCACACGCTTGTAATTCCCGTGCTTGGGAGGCTGAGACAGGAGGATCGCATGGGTTCGAACCCAGCCTCAGCTACTTAGTGAGGCTCTCAGCAACCTAGTGAGACCCTGTTTCCAAATAAAATATAAAAAAGGTCTGGGAGTATAGCCCGGAGGTAGAAAGTCTCTAGGTTCCACCCCCAGTACCACACACACACACACACACACACACACACACACACACACACACAAAGATAAAAAGATAAAGAAAAAGAAAATATAAAAATGGGTCATCAGTATAAGTGGCCAGAAGTCTTAGGGGCAGCTGGGTGTGGTGTCTCACACCTGCAATTCCATTAAAGGTGAAGTAAGAGACTCCCAAAGGAACAGACTAAGAAAGGAGGTAAATTAGGAAGAGCTTCAAAGTGGAATGACCTGCAGTATCAGAGAAGTATCAGAGAAGTAACAGTTGGATTTGGTTATTAGACTATTGGTGACTATAGCAAGATAAATTTTAGTGGTACGGGTTAGGGATATAACCTAAGAGTGTTTACCTAGCATGTACAAGGCCCTAAGTCCAATCCCCAGCAAAACACATGTACACAAACACAAAGGGAGAAATCCTTAATGGAGCAATGAGTGTGGAAATCAGATTGGAGTTGGTCCAGAAGAGTAAATTGGAATAAAGTAGAAACAGTGGCTATTAATGACTCTTCCAGGAACTTAGACACAGTAGTAAAGGTGGGTTGAGTTGAGGAAGACCTTTATGTAAGACAAGAGATGTGTGTGTGTGGGGGGGGGGGTACTGGGAGTGGAACCCAGAAGCTTTCTACCCCCGGGCTATACTACCAGACCTATTTAATACTTTATTTGGAAACGGGGTCTCACTAAGTTGCTGAGAGCCTCACTAAGTAGCTGAGGCTGGTTTCGAACCTGTGAGATCCTCCTGTCTCAGCCTCCCAAGCACGGGGATTACAAGCTTGTGCCATGATGCTCAGCAGACAAGAGATTTTATATACTTTTATGCTGAGAGACAGAAGGCCCAAGAAGGAAAGGCTGTTTATAGGAGGGACTATTGGAAGGGAGGAGGGACAGCATTTCCTCTGAACTAGAGGGGGGTTAGGTGCACACATATATTGCTAAAAGGAAGTAGCAGTGGGAGGTTGAAGAAAGATATCTGATAATTAGCTTGTGAAGGAAGAAGTGGTTATCCTTCAGGAGGGAGTTAATAGTGGGCTAGCCATTGTGGGTTTGGGAAAGCCTCTCCTGTGGTGGTGGACCATAAACATCTAAGAGCTCTCACGCTATGCTTTCATGATTTTCTCTGCTCTAAACCACAGACACAGTCAAGGGCAGAGAAGATACGTGGTAAGAGTCCTGGGCCTAGGTGGGAGGGTTGCCAAGCAGGTGTGGCAGAGGGACTGCTGGCTGAGGGAGTTAATGGTTTGGCAGAAGCCACTGAGATGATGCACCTGGTGGTCTAGAAAGGCTCAGGAAGGGAGCCTGAAGTCTGATGAGAGTGCCGACCATCAGCAGAGGTGGGCCAGGCATAAATAGAAGGAATAAATCATCAAGGATAGCAGGTTCTGAGAAAGGGGAATTTTTTTAATTTTTTTTTATTTTTTATTTTTTAATTTTTTTTGGTGGTACTGGGGTTCCTGGAAGCCCTTCTATCTCCGGGCTACACTCCCAGACCTATTTTTTATACTTTTTTATTTGGAAACAGGGTCTCCTAAGCCAGCGCGCGCGGATGGCTTCGAACCTGCGTGATCCTCCTGTCTCTGCTTCCCAAGCGCGGGGATTACAAGCGTGCGCCACCATGCCCGGCTTAGGGGAATTTCTTTAGATCAGTTTTGGTTTGTTTTTGCAGTGCTGGGGATAGAACTTGGGGCCTCTCGAGTGCGAGGCAAGCACTCTGCTACCGAGTTACATCCCCAGCTGGAAAAATGGGAATTTAGGATCACAAAATTCTGGGCTGAGATACAACCTGATGTGTAACCTTAGAATCAAAAAGTCAAAACTGAGTGGAGGTAAAAACTGCAAACAGTTATGGCAAGGGGGCCAAGTCAATGGATTCATCCAGGATGATGGTGGAAGGAAACAGGGAGCCTGGTACCAAAGACCAGGAAATCTGAGAGATGTCAACAACAGCATGTCCACAAAGAATGGTAAAAGTCGAAACAGCTGGATCCATAAATTTGGTAACTAGGTATTTATTTTCCTTTTATGGGATGGGAAGAAGCAATGGTGCATAAGTGAGAAACTGGTGTGTGATATGGGAGAGTGTAGCCTTTTGTGCAAAAAAAGGAGGGTCCTTGAGAGTTTTAGTGAAGTCTAGGAAATGAGTACCATGTTCAGGGAAGAGGCTAGATTGTATGATTGTTCTCCCCACACCCCAAATCCCATCATTTTGTGTGTATGTGTGTATGTGTTAGTAAAAATGTGTGCCAGGATAACAAATATTTGCTTCCTACTCCCTAAGCTTAGAGATCATTAACATCTCTAAAATCTCCTCCTTGACTGATTCAAGTCATAGGAAGATCAAGTTCACATCTACACGATGGACCCATGAGACTCCTTAAACTGTGGAGTTTTGAGAAGCAATATGGTTTTTTCTTCTGCTTTCCATTACAATATCATGAATTTATACTGAGCATCTCAGGTGTCATGAATGTGAGTACAACATGGGAGAGTGAAGTTATAACCATTCAATTATTGAATGTAAATAATAACACAAAAATCTACTGAAGCAAATCTTCAGGACTTTTGCTGTAAGACCAGACCTTGAAATAACAACAAAGAAAAAAAGACATTAAACAGAACAAATTAGAGCAATGAGTCTGATGCATATAATTTACTTCTCTGATTACTGATTTTGGTGACCCCAGGTCCTTCTCTAGCTCAGAGTTCCATCATAAGCATTATACTTCATATCATTTATTAGAGTACATTTTAAAGCATAACAATCTGTTTTAATTATACTTAAATGTCTCTATGAATAGGTTTAATATTTATACTTTTTAATGAATAGAAAAACATTAGGATTATATCTTTGGAAACATGTTTGTAGAGCTCAAAAAAGTTACAATCATGTGGCTTCCTAATACTCTTAGAAAAAGTGCTTTACTTTACAGAATTATAAGCCAGAAAGTAAAACTGCATTAAGTTAATGCAAAGCATTGTGATCCATCCAGTAAAACACAGGGCTGTGAACTTCATGGGCTTCTAAGATTCAGCTACATCCTCCTTCACTCTCATGGAGATGAAATCCCTGCACTGCTCGTGGACCTCAAGGTTACTAAGTGATCTACTGTGTGCCAATCAGTCTGCGTGAACCCTGATTTTAAACTGTCTGGACTAGCACTGAACTGAGGGGATCGCCCTTCTACCCTTTCCTGCTCTCCATGCCTCAGCTTCTGGCCTTATTTTGCTAGGAAAGGTGTAGGTAAAGGAAGACATATTCTGTCATGCCGCATTCTGTGACAGTTGATGGCTGAGAGTTAAGTTCACAACCGAGCAGGACACTGAGGCGGTGAACAGCATCCAAGCCCTTCTGGAATTGATGAGCTAGAAAAGCCTGGAGTAGGGTGTATCTCCAGACAGCTGTTAGTGGGCTGCACATGATGTCCACAAACCAAGCACCCAAAGGTGCGCAAAGGAAAGGTGTCTGTCTAAAGGAAGATGGCAGTCATTTTATAAATCTAGAGAGGCACCTCAATGCTTAGACCTGAAGTCACTTTTAATATGTAAAGGGTGGCCTCTCAGTCTGTCTCCCTCAAAAACATATCCTGTAAGTATTATAAACAAAACACAAACTAATCATAGAGTCGTTTAAATATTCCATTACTTGGCTCAGAGTTTTGGTGGTTGACAAAGTGCAGTTCTTTCCCTCTGTCAGAGTCCCTAACCAGAACACGGTCTTATCAAAGCATGGACACCATACATGCACTAAGAACAGACATGAAACTTATCTGCCACATTTTCTGATAAGGCAGAAATGTGCTCTTCACATCTCTGGAACATGGCCTTTCTCATCTCTCACCACCACATTTCTTCACCTTGTTTGCCTGGGGAGGGGGGGATGCTGCTTTGAGGTCGATATATCTTCAGCCATTGGACTAATGTTTTGCTCACCCAACGAGAAAGCAAAGACATTCACCAAGGGCTTTTTGCCCACTCATCTAAAGGCAGAACTCAGCTGGCTTGCCAGTAACCCTTGCCAAAGGTGTATGATGAGATTTCCAAACAATAAGGCTTATCAGGGAGGGAAGGAGAAAGGGGGAGAGAGGAGAATGGAGAGAGGAGAGGGAGGAAGGGAAGGAGGGGAAGAGATGGGTGGGGGGGGAGAGATATCAGTGGCAGGACCTCAGCTTCCAGTTTCTCATAGGAGAATGTGGCTTCTAACTCAGAACCATCCAGGCCTTGGTTGTGAGATCTGCCCAGAGGGACTTCCAACCCTTAGAGAAATTTCTGCAATGACTGAGCTGGGTAGAGTTCAGCCAGGCTTGGACCTAAGAGGTGCCCTGAGAAGCCTCTTTTGGGGGGAAGCACCAAAAATCTGCAGCAGATTTCTCCTTTCTCTCTCCATCTGAATAGGAAATGATCATGAAAAGTTCCAGATAACTGAAAGAAAATCAGATTGGTTTATTGCTTTTGCTTGTATCCAGACAGAAGAGAAAGCTTGAATGCCTGGGGTGGGTGGTACATGAGGGGGATTGTGGAAGGAAGAAACATGCCTCACATCTGCTTTTAATGATGGACGGAGAAGAAGAAACGAAGAGACCCTTTGGCTAAAATGAAATGCATTTTAAAGGAGAGCAGAATCCCGGTGAGTGGCAGTGATGACCACTCTGCCTGGTCTCCTCCCTGCATCCTGTCCTGTGCTCCTGGGCCCACCAGCCCAGCATGAGAGAAGAGTGAAGCCAAGCTAGAAGTGTTTTCCGCTTACGTACGTGAAGGTCGCAGTGTGTGTCTTTGTGCGAGCCTTTTCTCTATGATGACGCCTGGTGCTTCAGCTCTGATATTGTTAAGAAACCTGACACTTTCACCTTACTACTGTATACATACATGAAGATCTGACACACTTCTTTAAGATAACCCCTTTCTTCCCCACTATTGGATTTATAAACCAGAGTTCAGTACAGTGGCAGGTGGAGTCCCAAATTAATGAAAGCCAGAGCCAGAAAGTCTTTGTGGATCGTGCCAGTCTCAGGGTTGGCTCTTGAATATAGATTCTGATTTTCTCCGCTGGTACATGGAGTCACCTTGGACAGGTGTGCAGGGATTCCAGGGAGAAAGCTCAGGTAGGTTCGCCCACTTGGATATCTAAGTGCATGTTAGTGTGCATTTCAATCTGCTTGTATTTTGGACAGTGCACCTTGACAGAGCTTATTAGAAAACTGGTCTAAAAGAAAACAACCTTTAAGGAGTGTTAAAAAGCACACAGTAAAGAAGAGGCCTTCAAATCTCAATAGCAACATTTTCTGACACTGGCAAAAGATTTTTCTTTCCTTCCAAGGACATGATGACAGTCAGCTACCAAGAGTTCAAACAAGCCTCACATTTCACTGGAGCCAAACTTTCTATCCTCATGCTTTCTCCAGCCTTTCCCACTCATATAGACTCATCTCAATTTCACCTTTTGGTCCTTCCTATGACCACTCTTTTGGCCAAAGGACAAATTAATGAATAGTCAAAAGGTTGAGGGGAAAAAAAAAGAAAAGTCAGAGTCAAAACTCAGATAACCTGTGCCCAGAAATGGCAAGTTGGCCCTGTAATCGCGCCAAGATGACCCGGTGAACGGGTCTCATTCTATTTGCCTCCCGCTTCTTCCATCCAGAATCACTGATCTCCGCTGAGGCTGGTAAAAACAGCTGGTTGAGGTCTCTAGTCTTTGGCCGTTCTTAGGGATGGTCATTTTATTTCTAAGTGTAACCCCTTCGGGTGTGACCCATGTGTTTTCTGCCAACTCTCCACAGAGGAGGCCAGGGGAGACTGTCTGGGTGGGACTTGTGATAGGAGACAGCAGGACTTTGGAATCTGTCACTGTGGATGAGGGGGGCAGGTGGTCCATGATGGGGAAAGGAGGACTGAATAAGATTAGGCTCTGGGGTCTTCCTGGCCTCGACCTATGGAAAGGCTTAGAACCCCCCAAGGGTCGCTCTATTTTTGAAGAAAGAAGGTTGTCCCCTGATGGCTCTGTCTCTGATGTGTGTTTTCTGTCCTGCACCATTGCATCCTGGGAGGAGAGCAGGTTAGACAAGTCTGGTTCTGAAGAGAGGGTGGGTCCCTCACATAAGCAGGTGGTTTCTATCTGTGAGGACTTCGTAGCTCCCGGGTCTTTCTTTGGTTTCTCTTCCTTTGGGCTTTCCAGGGAGGGGGCAGAATCATCTTTGGCCGGTTTCTGAGCCGTCCCCCTCATGGAGCTGGGTTCCTCTTGGCTCCTCTCCAGAGGCTGGGCCCCGCTGTCCCCTGAGCTCTGTGAGGGCAGGGGCTGCGGGATCTGCGTGTACTGAACCTTGGGCGGGATGACGGGGACTGCCCTGGCCTGACACATTTTGACCATGAAGGAGGTTCTCACAGCTGACACACTCACAGGGGCTGAGTTACGGCGGCCAGTCAGGGCATGAGCAACCACATCCAGGTCCGGGGAGCCCACCTTCCAGGCGTCTGCTTTACAGTGAGATGAGGTCATCCAGGCAAACTTGGGGTCCCCTGGCTCAGAGAGCTGCATTCCAGGTGAACTGAAGGAGGCTCCATTCTCCAGCCCGAAGAGGTCAGTGATGGGAACAGCAGAGTCCAAGTTGAGGGAAGAAGGCCTGTTTTTCCCTTTCAAGGGCCCACACTCGGTGCCCTTCAGCTGTAACTTTGGGGGCTGCCCTCCAGGTGAAGTACTGTCCTGAACACTGGCTGAATTCTCCTTGATGCTTTCTGGCCCAGGAACAGCACCTTGCTTACTCTCAGGGTTGCTGTGCCCCAGAAGTGGCCCCAGCCCCTCTCCCTGGCCTAAGCTGACTGTGCTGGTTTCTGGCGGTTTGGGCTGCGCACCACCCGGTCCTTTCTGCATGGGAAGAACCTCTGCTCTTTTCAGGCCACAGAACTCCCGGAAGGACTTCAGGGCTTTCTCATCCCATCCTGTGATCTCTCTCCTGGCTGCCAAGGGCTGCAGAGAGTCGGAACTTCTCTCTGTTTCAAGATTTTCACAGCTGCTAGAAAAGGCCACCTCCAGGGTCCATGGGCTCTGAACGCTGCTTTTGCTATCCAGGGAATAGCTCTGGCGAAGGCTGGGCCGGTGGGAAAGCCTCTTCTCCAGTCGGTGGCTCTGGGCCAGCTGCACTTCCTTCAGGGTGGGTGAGTGGAGGGGGCTCGTCACCCACTGGGGCTCTTCCCAGGGCTCCACCATCTCCAGGCCATGCTGAGCAATGTCTGTCAGCGATTCGTCCTCATCGCAGTCGGAAGGCTCCTGTGCTGACTGGGCTGCATCCCCCTCTCCATGCGGAGAGATCTCAGCCTCCTTTGTTGGGCTCGGAAAGCCAGGGCCTTCTGCCTCGGGAGCAGCATTCTTTGAATACTGTTTTTCATTTTGACTTGGAGTGGCCTCTCCCTGACAGGAGCGAGGGATCCCGGGGCTGTCTTTAGACTTCGGCTGCTCTTCTTTAGGACTTGTCCTCAAATTCCTGGATGGATCTTCTCTCTCTGGGCTGTCCTTTGACAGCAGGACTCGAGGCGCCTCCTCCAGAGGAGTTGGAGGGGGAGGAGCAGGAGGGAGCGGAGGAGAGAGTTTCCCTGGGTCGGGTGGACACGCCTTCTCCAAAGGAATTATTTCCAGAGGGGCCAGACTGGCGCGGTCTGGACGCGGGCACTGCTCAGGCTCCTGCCGCTCGGGTCCGCGGAGGCTGCTGGTTGGCTCTGGCTTATCTTTATTGGCCGCCGCGGCAGCCCCCGTCGTGCTCTGATTGGCTGAGTCCCTAACCCGCTCTTCCAGAGGGGCGGAGACTGGAGCAGGGGCGGGGCCATAAGACAAGCCCCCCGGAGGCTCTGCGGGAGCAGAGGGCACTGGGCTGGACCCAAGACTTGGCTCAACTGGGCTGGTCTTCCGAGCAGGTGCTGGCAAGGAGGCGAGCTCCTCCTCAGATTCAATGATTTTCAGCTCCTGTTGAATCTCGGGCCAGATCAGGGTGTTAGCCAGATCATCTTCATCCTGAAAAACATCAAGGAACAGATTCCCTTAGAACCACAGACCGAGCGCGGACATCCACCCTGTTTCCAGTGAGAGGAAGGGACTGTAGTCCCTGTAGGGCGCCTGCCTGCGCCACCCCAGCAAATAAAGGAAGCAGAATCAGTAACACCTGTAGACGCTTGAGAGCTCACCCTAAGCCGTAAGATACCTCGTTTAATTTTCCCCACACATAGGAGATAAACATTACTTCAGTGACTCCCATTTTATAGACGAAGAGGCCTACATTCCAATTAAACACCTTTCCTAAATTGTACGCCAAAATACAAGTGTTTAATCCCTGGGCATGTTGCATTATAGGACAAAACAAAACAGAATGTAAAACCCTGGCCTCACATGACCTTATGCTTCCTAGATGACAAACACAAAGAAATTCTCCCAGTGGTACAAAAATGTTAGCTCTTACCCTGACACCTGCCTTCTAAATAAATAAATGTAGTTCTTGTACTTATTGCTGAAGAAAAACATATTCCATATTGGGGAAAAAAACATTTTAGCCTCTGTGTGTGTGTGTGTGTGTGTGTGTGTGTGTGTGTGTGTACATGTGTGTTGGTACTGGGGATTGAACTCAGGGGCATTCTATTTCTGAGCCATATCCCCAACCCTTTTATTTTATTATTTGGAAACAGGGTCTCACTAAGTTACTAAGGCTGGCTTCGAACCTCAATCCTCCTCTCTCAGCCTCCCAAGTACTGGGATTACAAGTGTGCTCATTGTACCCAGCTTAAAAAAACATTTTAAAAACATATTATAAGCTGGGCATGGTAGCGCACACTTGTAATCCCCGCGCTTGGGAGGCTGAGACAGGAGGATCGCACAGGTTCGAAGCCATCCTCAGCTACTTAGTGAGGCTCTCAGCAACTTAGTGAGACCCTGTTTCCCAATAAAATATAATAGGTCTGGGAGTATAGCCCGGAGGTAGAAAGCCTCTGGGTTCCACCCCCAGTACCAACACACACACACACACACACACAAATATATATATATATATATATATGCTTTTTGTTTGGTTTTGTTTGTGGCACTCAGGATTGAATCTCCAAGGCATGCCCCCAGCCCCTGTTTTATTTTGAAACAGAGTCTTGATAAGTTGCTGAGACTGGCCTCAAACCTTCAATCTTCCTGCCTCTGCCTCCCAAATACTGGGATTACAAGTGTGCCCAAAGGCCCAGCAACATCAAAATTTTATATCCCTGTTCCCCACAGTTCCCCACAGTTCACATGACAGGTTCTTTTTTGTGGTGGCTGAGCTCCCTCCTGTTCCCTCTCCTTGTCTCCCTCGTCTCCCCCTAAGTCCAGCTTCCCTTTGTCCTTCCCAGCTCCTCCCTTTCCATACTCCAAGCCCAAAGCTGCAGACAAGAAATGGATGGATGGAGGCTGGGCCAGGGCCAGGAAAGCAGATCTCAGTTCTTCCCTTTCTTGGCTCGAGGCCTCATTCTGTCTCAAAGAGAAGCAGTTGTGAGCCTCTCCATCCTGCGGGGGCCAGGTCTTTCTGAGAAGTCTCATCTCTGCCCACCTCTTCCTTGGCTCCAATCACATGCTGTTTCCCAGTCTAGTTACTTTTTTATTTTTTGGTACTAGGGATTGAACCCAGAGGCATTCTGCCTCCAAGCTACTTCCTCACAAGCCCTTTTTATTTTATTTTATTTTTGAAACTGGGTCTTGCTAAGTTGCTGCGGGTCTCACTAAGTTGCTGAGGCTGGCTGCAAACCTGTGATCCTCCTGTTTTAGCCTCCCAAGTACTGGGATCACAGGCGTGGGCCACCACGCCTGGCTCCATCCAGTTACTTTTATGCTTGTCTTCTTATTCGAAAAGTACTGAGAACTCTTTGAGATTAGGAATTGCATTTATTTTTATTTATTTATTTACTTATTTTGGTGGTACTGGGGTTCCTGGAAACCCTTCTACCTTGGGGCTACACTCCCAGACCTATTTTTTATTTTTTTGTTTGGAAACAGGGTCTCTTAAGCCAGCGAGGCTGGCTCCGACCAGCACGATCCTCCTGTCTCTGCCTCCCAAGCGTGGGGATTACAAGCATGCGCCACCACGCCTGGCTAGGAATTGCATTTATTAATCTTTGATTCCTTAAGGGCAAACGGTGCTTGGTATACTGGGGGTGGCTGCTCAATAAAGGGTCTGCTGAATGGAAATGGATTCATAGTTTCCTTTCGTGTTACTTCTTTCAGATAAAGCTGGAGGATTATTCAGTCTAAAGTAACTGGATTCTGATGGCCTGAGTGTACTTGCATCAGGTTCTAGTCTCCTTTCTAGACTGTGCATCCATTCAAGGCAGGCACAGCCTTTCCCTCATCTCTTTATTTTCCTCGACACCTGCATTAATTGACCTCTTACTAAGAAATCAATAAGTTTAGCCAGGCATGGTGGCGCACGCTTGTAATCCCAGTGCTTGGGAGGCTGAGACAGGAGGATGACGGTTGGCCGCCAGCCTCAGCTACTCAGTGAGGCCCTCCGCAACTTAGTGAGACCTCGTTTCAAAATAAAGAATGAAAAATAGGGCTGGGGGTGTAGCTCAGAGGTATCTGGGCTCCATCTCCAATACAAAAAAAAAAAAAAGAAACCAATAAATTTGGATGAATAAATGAACCTCCAAACTTCCCTCTGTTCTGCTCTACTATCTCAGTTCGTGAATCACAATGGAACTTTTTGCCCAGAGCAGACTGAGGAGCTATCTTTGCCCTTCTTGCTCACTCCATCTCCAGTCCTCACAAGGTCCTTCCAAGTAGCTCTTGACCCCTTTGCTTCCATCCCTTTGACCCCCACCCCAAGTCTAAGCCGCCATCTTTCCTTGCATGATTTACCACACACCAACTCCTAAGTGCAATCCCTGCTTTCTCTCTTGCTCTCCTCCAAGTCATTCTCCTCACAGAATAGAGTGACCCCCTAAGGACACAATTCTGGACAATGATTTTCCATTGCTTCTAAGTTGGCCCCAAACTTTCCACACGGTGCTGCCTGCCTCCACCTGAGCCTCACTCACTCCAGCCTGGCAATCCTGGCCTCTTAAAAGTGGACCTCTTAAAGTCCTTTTGGAGCCAGGCGTGGTGGCACATGCTTGTAATCCCAGTACTTGGGAGGCAGAGACAGGAGGATCGCTCAGGTTCGAAGCCAGCCGCGTGCGCTGGCTTAGGAGACCCTGTTTCCAAATAAAAATGTAAAAAATAGGTCTGGGAGTGTAGCCCGGAGGTAGAAGGGCTTCCAGGAACCCCAGTACCACCAAAAAACCCCCCCAAAAAACAAAAAAAAAACATAATATAGGGCTGGGGGTGCATGGAGGTAGAATGCCTCTGGGTTCAATCCCCAGTACAGCAAAAGAATAATAACAACAACAACAACAACAACAACAACAATAATAATAATAATAAAGTCCTTTTGGCAGAAACCGATCTTGTGTGTGTGTGTGTGTGTGTGTGTGTGTGTGTGTGTGTGTGTGTGTATTGCTGGGGATTGAACCCAGGGGCATTATGCCTCCAAACTATACCCCTTGCCCTTTTTATTTTGAAACAGGGTCTCATTAAGTTTCTGAGGGCCTTGCTAAGTTGCTCAGTTGTTCTTGAATGCACAATCCTCCTGTCTTGGACTCCCAAGTACAGGGATTACATGTGTGTGCCACCACACCTGGCCAGAGACTGATTAGTTAGAAAGAAAAACAAATTTTTTTTTGTTAATTTTACTCTACATTGCACTCTCAGGAAGCAGGTACTCCATGTGGCTGGAGGAGGCGGCGGGCCCACCTTACCATCTCATGGAGGAGCACAGCTTCAGCTCTGGTCCCAGGACCACCCTGCGCAGTGCTGGCCTCCCTCTGGCCAGGCTCTCGGCCCTGCTCCCCCGCTGTCTGGGGAGTTGGCTTCTTCTCTAATTCCTTGGAGCGCGGAGCACCAGGCGGGCTTTCCGAGGCTTTCTTCTCCCCAGGGACTCCTGGCTCCGGGCGAAGGCCTTGCTTGCACTCTGCTGTCCCCAGGCCTTCAGGTGGTGGCGTGGTGTCTTCAGGAGCAGCCTTCTTAGCGACACAAGCTGCAATGAGGAGCCACCATCAGTTCAGGGATGTGCTTTCAGAGGCAGCTGTCTCCCCTTCCGACTCTGCTTCCCAGGATGCAGAGAATTCTCTCAACTCATCACCCCTCACATTCTTCACCCCATTTTCTTCTGATGATGCCCTGGCCTCACCTCCCAGAGCCATGGACTATCAGATTAAAGGACCTGGAAGATCATCCTGGCAACAGTTCTCAACCAGGAGATGGTCTCTTCAACTCCTTCTCCCCGCAGGAAACACTGGCAATTTCTGAGGACATTTCAGGTTGCCCCAACATTGAGATGGGTGAGAGCCACGAGCTAGGGATGCTGCTAAATGACTATTTTTCAGTCCTTTGTCTATGACAAAGAACTACTCAGCCTCAACATCAGTGGTACCAAAGTTGAGCTTTTGCTTTGGTCTAACGGTTCTCTACACAAATAAATGTTCAGGTCCTGAGGAGTCAAGCTCACTTCACACCACGCTGCAAAGAGATCTTATAGTTACGGTTCACACCTTCTCAGGTGTAATAATTTATGTTAAGAATATCTTTCTCGCCTTCATGGAAACAATGCAACAATACTGGAAGCACAGTGTGATGGCTAAGAGGCATCCCTGGGGGTCTGGTCTTGGGGATTATATAAGGACCTTCCTCCCCCTGCTTGCTCTCTAATTCTGGCTTCCTCAATAATGTGAGAGCAGAGCCTAGCATGCTCTCCCTCTCTTCACTTCCCTCTGCCATGCCCTGAGCTCGGCACACCCGCCTGACATGGACTGAACCTCTATATCTCCAAAAACCATGAGCAAATAAAGCTTCCTTCCCCTAAACTGTGTGGTCGGTCATTTTGGATTATAGCAGTAAGAATGTTGCCTGTGGGGGTGGATGCCCAGGGGTTATCTGGAATCTTCCAGGGGATTTACCCTCCCTCAGGCCCTCACAGCCCATTCTGAACACTTCCTTCATAACTCTTTGGGTACCTAAGTCCTTCCTCATTCCAAGAGGCTGGAGGAGCTTTTTGTCCTTCTTCCACTGACCTTATGCTAAACTGCAGTGCAGTTTCAATTTCCCTTCCCAGTTTTTAGCTCATGGGGGAAAATCATATCAACAATCTTTTTGGGAGGGAAGGGATACTGAGGGTTCTACCCTTAGCCCCTTTAAAATATTTTTATTTTGAAACAGGGTCATTAAGTTGCTGAGGCTGGCCTCGAACCTGCGCTCCTCCTAGTATGCGATTACAGGCGAATGCTACAATGCCCAGATCTTTTCAACTCTCCAGTCCATAGTAAATACATGAGAAAATATAGTAGAGTCCTTACAAGGATAGTTTTTTTGTGTGTGGGAGGGTTCTGGATTAAAATCCTGGTTTTTCTACTTCCTTGAGGTTTGAATAAATTCTTTATTCTTCTTTAAGCAAATGGGGATAGTGATGACTGTCTATACCTTTTAGGGTTGTTGTGAGGAGAAGTGAAATAAAACATGTAGAACACTTTAGGACATGCCTGACAACATAGTAGATGCTAAAAAAAGTTTTCTAATATTAACTGAAATAGAAACATTCCTAAGTCACAAGCACATATTGGTTTGACTCACAGTTATCCTTTCCTTTAGGGTTCTCTCTACTTTCATTTTTTTTTTGTTTTTTATCTTTTTTATTGGTGGATTGTAGTATAATGGGGTACAAGATGGTAGAGGCATACGTTCACACATCACTCATTTAGCCCTTCCCCAATCTGCTTTTATTTTAGATGGCTCAAATTGGGATGTGGATCTAAGAATCTCTCCTTATTCCCAACACAGCCCAGAGAATCAAGCCTGGCCCACTGTATAATCCTATTAGCTTGGCAACAGTGAGTGGTCCAAGACTGCGCATGTGACCCAAGTAGATCCAACTAGAATCCTTGCTGAGTTTGATATAAGGAAGTTGGGGGAAAGATGCTATTTATTTATTTATTTATTTACTTACTTACTTACTTACTTTGGTACTGGGGATTGAACCCAGAGACTTTCTACCTCTGAGCTATATCCCCAGCCCTATTTTATTTTTTGAAACATGGTCTCACCAAGTTTTAGAGGGCCTTGTGACATTGCTGAAGATGGCTACAAACCAGTAATCCTCCTGTCCGAGTCCCCAAATACTGGGATTACAAGCATGCACCACTGTCTGGCTTGGAAAGATGATTTTTTTTTTTTTTTTAGTTGCCAGGGTTGCTTGCCATGTTCTGTATATACAGGAGGTAGACATGAGGGACAGTGGACAGGGACAAGCCTGAATGCACTGAACCCCCAATTCTAGCTCTGCAGGTGAGCATTTCTTTCTTGGATCTTTCTCAGCATGCATGAATAAAATAATAGGTCATGTTTATTGGGTACTTATATTTTAGATGCTCTTCTGGGGGCTTTACATATATTAACTAACTTAATATTTGCACTTATGGATGAGGTACAATTATTATTATCATCATCATTATCACCATAGGCTTAGAAAAGGAGGTGCAGGGTGGTTCTGTCAGTTACAGAGGGTCAGACAGCAAATGACAGAGTGGGGATTTGTATTCAGGCAGCCTGGTGCGAAAGGTCACAAGCTAGCCACTTCACAACACTGCCTTGCAAACTCTCAGCAAATTCAAGGCCTGTTTTTATCTCTGACGATGGAGACCCTGGCTCCCCTATTTTACCTGAATTAGTCTCAGCTCCTTGTGGCTTCTCCTCTTCCGGCCAAGCTCCGCTCTCTGAGCCCTGGAAAGAAAACTCTTCCAGGCTAGAGAGAGACTGCAGCTCCTTGGGGGGCGTTCTGCACGGGGTGCTGTTGGTGCTGATGACGGCTGACACGCGGAGCGGCACGGACACTGCAAAGGGCTCGGAGATGTTCAGCGCCTTGCGCTGGTGTCGCGGGGAGGGCTCCATCTGGAAGAAGCCGCTGGCGAAGACCGATTTGCTGGGGCTGTCGTTGGAGGTATAGAACATCCCCAGCATCTTTGGGGCTGTTTGCTCGATCTCGGGGTCCTCGATAGGCCTGAACACCTTCAGCTGCTCGGGTGGGGGACGGACCTGAGCGCTGCTACTGGCATCAAAGCCGCCCTCCGCGCCCGCGGGCAGCCCCTCGGGCCCCCAGTCACCCTCCTGCTTGCTGAGGTCGCAGGAGCTGCCTGTGCTGGTCGCGTGCATTTTCGTGGCTGGAATGAAAAATCCACCAGTGGTGACAGTTCGACCAAAATTTCCTTTGGTTTCTTTTCCTAGTGAAAAAGAATAAGCGCAGGGTCAGCAGACTGGGCAGGAACACAGCGTCAGGCCTGCAGTTAGCAGGACGTCCAAATACTGCAGGGGCGCCCCAACCTAACACGGGCATCCACATCCTAATGAAGATAGGGGTGCAGCATTCAGTTGACAAAGGGGAAAGCATGTCATATGCACGGAATTTTGGCACTTCGCTCTGAAAGGACCAATTGCTTCTGTGCCACACTATCTGTTTTGTTTTGTTTGGGGGGGGTCTTGGAGGTTGACCCCAGAGACATTCTACCTCTAGCTATACCCTTGTACCCCTGGCTCTATTTTTTTTTTTTTTTGAAACAGGGTCTTGCTAAATTGCTGATTGCCTTGAACCTGCAATCCTCCTGTCTCAGCATCCCAGGTATTGGGATTACAGGCTCACACCACCATGCCTGGCTTACAATCAGTTTTAAGCTTTGCAGGGAGAGCAGGTTCTCAAAGCAGGCCATTGCTATGACTGCTAAACAGGGCTAACATCTACCAAGCCTTAAATGTAGACTGTGAGAAAAGAGACAGACAGGAGTTGGGAGAACGCTATTTGCTCAAAAGGAAGAAGCCAAGGAAGGAAAAATAACAGAACTCTGTTTTATTTTAAAACTTCAAAACTTATTATTGAATGTGTTCTCTGGCAGATGGACACAGATAGGAGTTTGGTTTCCCAGCTAAGAGATCAATGGTGTCTTAGCTAGACCTTTCCTCCCTTCCCCAGGCTTTTTCCTGTTGATTCCCAGGCTGAGAAACTGGAAATGTAAATTACGCGTTAGAAAGCACAGCTGGGAGGAGTGAGTTCTTGACTGACTTAGAAGTGGAGGCAAGGCCGGGCGTGGTGGCTTGTAATCCCAGCATTGGGAGGCTGAGACAGGAGGATCACAGTTCGTGGTCAGCCTCAGCTGCTTAGTGAGGCCCTCTGCAACTCAGTGAGACCCTATTTCAAAATAAAGAATAAAAAATAGGGCAGGAGGTATACTCGGAGGTCGAATGCCCCTGGGTTCCATCCCCAGACCCGCAAAAAAAAAAAAAAAAGAAAAAAAAGAAAAGAAAAAGAAGCGGAGGCAAGGATAAGTATGCCTGGGGAATAAGTAAGGGAGAGATGGCGTGTGAGTTGCCAGGGAGCTAGAAAATAATTTGTAACTCCGAACTAGGCACTATGCTGAGCATCTTATGTAATATTATGTTTGCAATTCTTAGGACCACATTATACAAGAAGTGCAATCATCTCCCTTGACACATGAGAAAACAGATTCAGAAGTTAGATGACCTGCTCAGCACCCATGTCTCCCATGAACATCATCAGATCATGATGTATTAAATCCCATAAGAACTTTCCTTGGAGGTATCAAAATCACAGCAAATGGATGAGCTGGGCGTGGTGGCGCACGCCTGTAATCCTAGTGCTGAGACAGAAGGCTTGAAGTTTGAAGACAGCCTCAGCAACTTCGTGAGGCCCTCTGGAATTTAGTCAAACCCTATTTCAAAATAAAAAACTAGCCGGGCGTGGTGGCGCATGCTTGTAATCCCCGCGCTTGGGAGGCTGAGACAGGAGGATCGCAGGGGTTTGAAGCCAGCCTCAGCTACTCAGTGAGGCCCTGTTTCCAAATAAAATATTTAAAAAGGTCTGGGAGTATAGCCCAGAGGTAAAAAGCCTCTGGGTTCCACCCCTAGTAACACCAAAATAAATAAATAAAATAAAATAAAATCTAAAAATAGAGCTGGAGGGTGTAGCTCAGAAGTAGAAGGTTCCTGGGCTTAATCTCCAGTAGCCCTCCCCCAGCAAATAAATTTGAGAAAATGCTAACGATATCAACATAGCTTAAAAACATTTCACTATTTTATAGGTGAAAATTTTAATATTAAGTATTTCCTCCATTATCTCAGGCTGCCTTATTTATCAAAGAGAAACATGTCTTGTAGTAAAGGTATTGGGAAATCATGGGATAAATACAGAGGTGTCTGCACAGTCTGCTGCCAAGGAAGCCCTTTGTCTTATAACTTGTAACTGGGCTTGTTGGTTGCTTGAGAACAACAGCTACAAAACAAAACAAAACAAAACAAAAATAAAAAAAAACAATGGGACAGACACAGGCAAGTCAGCCCTTAGGACTACATCTATAAGAACACGTGTTCTCACATGTGGCTCCCTGCTAATGTGGTGGTGCATGTCACCTTGTGTGCTGCCCTACCTACATCTACTCCAATAAAGGATATCTGTGCAAACCACACACACCAGACACATGGCGGGCATTGGATGAGTGTTTACTGGGAAATAGTGAATGCATGAATGAATGAACCTACCAATTCAAAATTATGACTTCACAAACCCCCAAAGCCAAGGCCCATAAGCACGCTGGCCGAGAGCGCCGAGGCACAGACCAGGGCCTCTTTCTTGGTCCTTGTTTCTGCCCAAGTGTCTGCCTTAGTTTTCAGGTGTTGACCTTTTATCTGTGTCAGTATTGTGAATGGAAAGCAGCTGTGGTCTCCAGCTGTGGCCAGCTAAAGTCTGGAGAGGTAGCCCTGAGGTAGCAAAGAGGAGGTGACAGCTGAATCTGCGTGCTGCCAGGAGTTTGGGAAGGATTAGGGAGGGATTTGGGCCCGAGAGAGACGGTGTGTGATTGTGACCGCAGATGAGCACCCTGGCAGCTTATTAAGGTGAGCCTGGCGTGAGCTCATCACCCTGTTGTCATCCCCAGCGCAGACACTAATTGTAGAAGCTCACCTTCCACTGGCACTGAACACAGCGAGTCCATGCTTTTCGCTGGCCGGATGGTAGCCTTCTCCACTAAGGACAAAAGAAAATAGATCCTTATGAATGAGTATCACGAGGACGCACGGAGAGCAACAGGTCAGGTTGCAAACTCACAGGAGAGATTTCTTTAGCGAAGTTTTGCAAGCCTTTAAAATTTATCTGTTTAAAAAATATTCTCGCATTCCACTTTATTTATTTATTTATTTATTTATTTATTTATTTATTTGGTGGTACTGGGGTTCCTGGAAGCCCTTCCACCTCCTGGCTACACTCCCAGACCTATTTTATGTTTTTGAGACAGGGTCTCTTAAACCAGCGCGGCTGGCTTCGAACCTGCACAATCCTCCTGTCTCCCAAGCGCGGGGATTACAAGCGTGCGCCACCACGCCCGGCTTCACATTCCACTTTAGATGATCATACTTTCTTAATGGAACTGACGTTTTAGAAAGAGGGCGTTATAAAGCCAGGCGTGGTGGCGCAGGCTTGTAATCTTGGCGCTTGGGAGGCAGAGGCAGGAGGATCGCGCAGGTTTGAAGCCAGCCGCACTGGTGTAAGAGACCCTGTCTCAAAAATATAAAAAAAATAGATTTGGGAGTGTAGCCCGGAGGAAGAAGGGCTTCCAGGAACCCCAGTACCACCAAAAAAAAAAAAAAAAAAAGAAAGAAAGAGGGCGTTATACCTGGGCGTGGTGGCGCACGCTTGTAATCTCAGTACTTTGGAGGCTGAGACAGGAGGATCACAGTTCATGGACAGCCTCAGCTACTACTTAGTGAGCCCCTTTGCAACTCAGAGACTCTGTTTTAAAATAAAGAATAAAATATAGGATTGGGTGTGTAGCTTGGAGGTAGAATGCCCCTGGGTTCCATCCCCAGTACTTAAAAAAAGAAAAAGAGAGAGAGAGAGAGAGAGAGAGAGAGAGAGAGAGAGAGAGAGAGAGAGAAAGAGAAAGAGGGCATCTAGCTGGGTATGGTGGTCCATGCTTGTAATTCCAGTACTTGGGAGGCTGAGATAGGAGGATTGCAGGTTCACAGCCAGCCTCAGCAACTTAGCGAGACTTTGTTTCCACATAAAAAATAAAATAGATCTGGGAGTAAAGCCTGAAGGCAGAAGGTCCCTGGGTTCCATCCCCAGTACAACATAAAATATAATAAAATAAAATAAAAAAGAAAAAGAGACAGCATTACTAGATCAAAATTTTATCAATATTTTACAGGTGAAGACAAATTACAATTTCGTCAAATAGCTATTAGCAAGTAAGGAGTTCCGAACCCAATTTAATTGTACGAAAATAATTCAAGATGAATCCACAGGGTAGATCCAAGCGGACCTGGGGCCCAACCAAGCCCTTCTGTCTGGCAGGCTGGAGAGCAGGATTTGGGGCTGTAGCCATATCTGTCGGTACCCAGGAATTTAGTACGCTGGGTGAGAGGGACCAGAATTACCTTTCTCCCCAGCTCTAATCCTTGAAGTCCATAGACCAATTGCTCCTCCAATGACCTCACCCACTAACTCACCCTGGAACAGATCCCAACCAAACCAAACCTTCTGTAAGCATCTTCTACGTGCCTGGTGTACCCTATGCATCCTCATAAGCTGCCATAGCAGAGTTTTGGAAACATGTGGCTTAAATGAATAAAAACTTATTTCAGGCAGAGTAACAGTTACACACTGCAATGGTTTAAATGTGTCCCCCTTCCCAAATTCATGTATTGGAATCTTAATTCCTCACGATAGCAGTGTTGGGCAGTGGCACCTAGTGGGAGATGTGTGGGTCACGGGGACAAAGGCCGCATGGCCGGGTGCCTGACTTCCTCCCAGGAATGGCTAGCTATGGCTAGAGCTCGGCTCCCTTTTCTCTCTCTTCACCCACTTGCTTCCATTCCACTCTCCACCACAAATTAAACAACATGAAGCTTTCAGCAGAAAATAAGCAGATGCCAGCGCCATCATACTCTTGAACTTCCTACCCTCTAGAACTGTGAGCCAAAATAAGCCTCGATTCTTTATAAATCACCCGGTCTCAGGCACTGTCTTGCAGCAACAGAAAACAGACCAAGACGACCATGTTCATAAGCATTCCCTCTTTTTAGGGAGCTGAACTGTCTGGAAGATAGTTCCTTGCTAGGAGGCTAGGAAGGGCAGTTTGGCAGTTAAGCGGGAGCCCCGGGACTAGCAGTCATTTAGGTAACTGAATTCAGACAGATCTGGGTTGAAACCCCAACTCCACTACTTTTGGGCTGTGTGACCTCAGATAAGCAACTTATTTTCCCTAAACTTCAGTCTTCTCATGTATAAATGAGAAAAAGCTGTTGTGAAGACAGAATGAGAGATGACTGTAAATAATTATGTTGTACTAACCTGGACTCAATGAAAACTAATATTGTTTACTGTTGCTGCTGCTTTTATTCAGGGCTCAGTAACACAGGAGAAGACGAGATGGTTCTACAAGGAGCCCGTGGGTTGGCCCTCATCCAAATTGGGCCATATTTTGCACTTGTTTTTGTCCTTCTTTTAAAGTTTTTCCCTTTTTCCTGTTCCAAAGCCTGCTCTTCTTAGGAAGTTCTGATGGCCCCTGGGCCCCCTCAGCGTGGGGATTCCCTCTGCCAGGGGCCGTGTGGAGGACACGGCCAGCCTCTCTGAGTGGGGGCAGAGCCTGCCTTCAAGGTCTGTACTTCAGTAGCGTGCCAGGATTCTTATCCTTTGAAGAGCTGCTATCTATTTCTACACGTTTAGAAACTGATGTTATCCTAAAACTGCCTGGCTGGACATGCTTTGTCTTTGTTTTCTTGGAACTGCAATTCTGGACTTGCAGGGTCCTTGAGGGGCAGAGTCCAGCTGACCCTGAGTGTCCTAGAGGGTGAGAAGTTCTGCCTGCAGGGCCATCAAAGTCCACCTTTAGGGGGTCTCTCTCTCTCTCTCTCTCTCTCTCTCTCTCTCTCTCTCTCTCTCTCTCTCTTCTTTTTTGTACTTGGACCCAGAGACATCCTACCTCCAAGCTACACTCCCAGGCTTTTTTGTTGTTTGTTTAATTTTTTTTTTCTGATATACTGGGGTTCCTGGAAGCCCTTCTACCTCCGGGCTACACTCATAGACCTATTTTTACATTTTTATTTGGAAACAGGGTCTCCTAAGCCAGTGCGCGTGGCTGGCTTCGAACCTGCACAATCCTCCTGTCTCTGCCTCCCAAGCGCGGGGATTACAAGCGTGCGCCACCATGCCCGGCCCATTTGTTTAATTTTTTATTTTAAAACAGTTCTTACTAAATTGGTGAGTTGGCCTCAGACCTGCAATCCCCCTGTCTCAGCCTCCCATGTACTGTGATTACACTAATGGGCCATCATGCCTGGCTCCTCTAGTTTTTTTTTTTTTTGTTGTTGTTGCTGGGGCTGGAAACCAAGGCCTTGGGTGTGCACAGCACAGCTCTATCACAGAGCTATAGACACGCTGGCCCTGATCGTCCTGTTCACACTGCAGTCCCTGTGGCCTTGGTGTACACAGCAGACACTGCAGCTGAGGCTTTTAGCAATAGTCCTTAAGGATTCCCTGGCTCCTTTTCTGGGCAATGAGTGTATTTAGGTTCTATTTTCTGTGTGGGAAGTTGGTCTGGCCTCATGGAAGCCCCAGCCTCCCTTGCTTTCTGGTAGCCTTCATGTTCACAAGTCCTTTCTCTTAATTATTTTATCCAAAGGTGAAGCCCAGAACTATTACAGCACTATGGCTTCGGGACTTCTGTGCTCAGGAGTTCATCTTGATCCTATATAAACAATTTAGATTGAATTCATTAAAATACAAGTATCTTGTATTAGATCAAAGTTTATACATCTATACTCATTTTTTCTTAGCCTTTGTGTCTTATTTAAGTTTCTAAATATGCTTGAACATGTCTTCCTCTCAATTCCTACCCTACAAAATCCCCAATACCATTCACGGTGAATAAATTTTTGAGATATGGTTAGTTATGAAAATTTATTGATTGTACTGGGAATGGAACCCAGGGGCATTCTACCTCTGCGCTATACCCTCAGCTCTATTTTTTTTTTTTTTTTTTAGTTTGAAACAGGGTCTCACTAAGTTGCGGAGGGCCTCACTAAGTTGCTGACGCTGGCCACTAACCTGTGATCCTCCTGTCTCAGCTTCCCAAGTATTGGGATTACCAGCATGTGCCACTGCACCCAGCTAGTTATGGAATCTTAAAATATATTATTTATAAGCCGTGCGTGGTGGTGCATGCTTGTAATCTTAGCATTTGGGAGGCTGAAACCAGAGGATCACGGTTTGCGGACAGCCTCAGCGACTTAGTGAGGCCTTCTGCAACTTAGTGAGACCTTGTTTCAAGACAAAAAATTAAAAAATAGGATAAAAAAATAGGGCTGGAAGCTGGGCGTGGTGGTGCATGCTTGTAATCCCAGCATTTGGGAGTCTGAGACCGGAGGATCACGGTTTGGGGACAGTGTCAGCTACTTAGTGAGGCCCTCTGCAACTTAGTGAGACCCTATTTCGAAATAAAGAATAAAATAAAATAGGGCAGGGGGTGTAGCTTGTGGTTGAATGCCCCTGGGTTCCATCCCCAAATCTGCCAAAAAAAGAAAGAAAGAAAAATAGGGCTGGGGGTGTAGCTTGAAGGTAGAATGTCCCTGGGTTCTATCCCCAGTACCTAAAAAAAAAAAAAAAAAAAAAAACAAAAACCATATATGTGTGTGTGTATACACATACACACACACACACACACACACACACACACACACACACACACATTTACCAAGTGATTCCTCCTTTTCACATGCACAATTCTTTTTTATTTTTTGGCATTGGAATTGAACCTAGGGGCATTCTACCTCTGAGCCTCACTAAGTTGTTGAGGGTCTCACTAAGTTACCGAGGCTGGCTGCAGACCTGTGATCCTCGTGTCTCACCCTCTCAAGTACCAGGATTACAGGCATGCACCACTATTCCTGGCTAGCATGGGTATTTCAAAAAAGCAGCAGTCTTTTGTGTCACTTGTACAGCCCACACTGGTGGATTACGTTACAGGGCTCTGTGGCTCACATTTAAGTACAGATTCCACAGGCCAGCTAATCTTTAGTGTCTACAGTTCCCAGGAATGCTCTTCTTTTAAAAGTGGCCACTCAGGCCATAGGGAGGCCACAGGGAGCCACCTGCATCCACCCTGGTGGTCCTTCAACTTCACCTCTGCAGACCCTAACATTCTGCCAATTTGGTGATCTCTCCTTAGTTTGTCCATAAGATCTTAAGATGGCAGCTTTCAATCCTGGCTGCATAGCTATCTGCATATCACAATCACCGGGAGAGCTTTATAAAAATGACCAATGCTCAAACTTTGTAACAGGCCGGGCGTGGTGGCGCACGCTTGTAATCCCCGTGCTTGGGAGGCAGAGACAGGAGGATCGTGCAGGTTCGAAGCCAGCCGCGCGCACTGGTTTAGGAGACCCTGTTTCCAAATAAAAATGTAAAAATAGGTCTGGGAGTGTAGTCCGGAGGGAGAAGGGCTTCCAGGAACCCCAGGACCACAAACAAACAAACAAACAAACAAACAAACAAACAAACAAACACTTTGTAACAGACCTCCCAATGCAAAATGGCTGGGTCTCTGAACCACTCTGGGGCTGATTCTGAGAACACTATGCTCTATGAGTTTACCACCTATTGGGTCAATTCCAGTAGAAATTCCCTCCCCCTCAGACAAAATTTAAAAAGCTCAAACATAAGCCGGGTGTGACAGGAAGATTGCACAGTTTCGAAGCCAGCCTCAGCTACTTAGTGAGGCTTTCAGCAACTTAGTGAGACCCTGTTTCCAAATAAAATATAAAATAGGTCTGGGAGTATAGCCCGGAGGTAGAAAGCCTCTGGGTTCCACCCCCAGTACCACCAAAAAAAAAAAAAAAACTCAAACATAACTGGGCATGGTGGCCCAAGTCTGTAATCCCAGTAGTAGGGAGGATGAGACAAGAGGATTGCAGGTTCAAAGCCAGCCTCAGAAACTTAAGCGAGACCCATAGCAACTTAGCAATACCCTATTTCAAAACTAAAAAGTAAAAAGGCAAAGGGGCTGAGGTGTAGCTTGGAGACAGAATGCCCCTGGGTTCAATCCCCAGTACCCACTCCAAAAAATTCAAACATTCAGTGGCACACCCCTGGAATCC
>NC_137790.1:69095503-69216503 GCF_963383645.1 Muscardinus avellanarius | reverse complement strand
GCCATTAGCATCCTATGAAATTTTATAGTTTCTTAACATCACATCTAATATCCAATCTATACCCACATTTCCCCTATATGTCCCCATTGTCTTCTTTAGGTCTTTGCTTTTCAGATCAGGATGCATTTGTAAATTTATCATTTACAACTTGGTTTCATAACTGTTGCCTCCTTGCTTTGCGTGGTGCTGGGGACTGAGCCCAGGGCATTCTACCTCTGAGCTATACCTCTAGTCCTGTTTTTTGTTCTTCATTTTTTGGTGGTACTGGGGGTGGAACCCAGAGGCTTTCTACCTCCGGGCTATACTCCCAGACCTATTTTATATTTTATTTGGAAACGGGGTCTCACTAAGTTGCTGAGAGCCTCACTCAGTAGCTGAGGCTAGCTTCGAACCTGCGCGATCCTCCTATCTCAGCCTCCCGAGCGCGGGGATTACAAGCGTGCGACACCACGCCCGGCTCATTGCCTCCTTTTAAAAAAAGCTTTTTAACTTTTTATTGGTGCACTGTAGTTATACATCTTAATGGAGTATAAGATGGTGGAGGCATACCTGCACACATCACCCAATTATTGCCTACTTTTTATACTTTCAACCTGTAACACTAAATAAATCACTGTGGAAAAAATTTTAGGTCTTTCTTGATTTAATACTCAGCTGAACTGGTTAGATTCTTCATTATAGAGTGGCTCTCCCAAGTCCTCCTTGAATCATTCTTTTGTGTATGTGATACTGGGGAATTGAGCCCAGGGGCATTCTGCCTCTGAGCTATACCCCCAGTTCTATTTTATTCTTTATTTTAAAATAGTCTTACTAAGTTGTGGAGGCTGGTGGTGAACCTGCGATCTTCCTGTCTCAGTCTCAAATCCTGGGATTACAAGTGTGCGCCACCAATACTTGGCTGTTACATCAATTTTCAGTTATTACTCAGAAATAATCCTCAAGGGGAAACATCCCTATTTAAAAATCATGACAGCCGGGCGTGGTGGCGCACGCTTGTAATCCCCTCGCTTGGGAGGCGGAGACAGGAGGATCGCGCAGGTTCAAAGCCAGCCGCGCTGGCTTAGGAGACCCTGTTTCCAAAAATAAAAGTAGGTCTGGGAGTGTAGCCCGGAGGTAGAAGGGCTTCCAGGAACCCCAGTACCACTACTACTACTACTACTACTAATAATAATAATAATAATAATAATAATAATAAATAAAAATCATGACAGACACAGCTAACTGTCGGTGCTTACCTGAGAGCCTCTGTCCTCTCACAAATACACTCCCATTTCTACTCAGCTTTGATTTGGAGTCAGATCCAGAGCGACCCAGGTTAAACATAAATTTCCACTTCTTGTATTTACTGGAAAGCTTTCTCCTACAAGAGCCAAGCCACAGGAGGTTAGTTTAACTTGTCATTTCAAGGGGACTTTCAAATCCAGAAAAAAGATTCCAGTCACTTTCTTAGTTGTGAATGACTAGAGGGGAAATTTCAGGAAATTCCCCTCTAAAATCCAAGTTGAGCCTGCCGCTCAGCCTGCCTCTCAGTCTGTCCAGGGATGTCGTAGGGACTAAGCAAGACTTTTATGAGTCAGAGTAAAGACCCTTTTCCCCAGGGCCAGGCAAAGTCATCTATTAAAGGCAAAAATTGGAGGGAGACTCATCACAAACAACCACATAGTTCTGCATTTTGGTAGAAATTCTGATAAGTGCTGTATCCCTGGCTTTTGGAAGACACTTTTTGTTTTGTTTTTGGTACTGGAGATTGAACCCAGGGGCACTCTACCACTGAGCTACACCCCCCCCCCTTTATTTGCAGTACTGGGGATGGAACCCAGGGACATTCTACCTCCGAGCTACACCCCTAGCCCTATTTTTTATTCTTTATCTTGAAACAGGGTCTCACTGAGTTGCAAAGGGCCTTATGAAGTAGCTGGCTGTGAATCGTGATCCTCCTGTCTCAGCCTCCCAAATGCTGGGATTACAAGTGTGTACCACCACGCCCTACTCCCTTTTTTATTTTTATTTTTTTGCTGTACTGGGGATGGAACCCAGGGGCATTCTACCTTCGAGCTACACCCCCAGGCCCATTTTTATTATTCTTTATTTTGAAACAGGGTCTCACTGAGTTGCAAAGAGCCTCACTAAGTAGCTGAGGCTGTCTGCGAACTGTGATCCTCCTGTCTCATCCTCCCAGAGGCTGGGATTACAAGCGTGCGCCACCACACCCGGCTGACACCAATACTTTTGGAGGAATGGAACACTAAAGACTGTAGCCCCCAGTCCTGCTGTGCTCCCTGCAGGGTGGTCACGCAGCTGGGACAGCCTGGGCCAGGGGAGGGCTGGTGAAGACTTTCATGAATTGAAAAGGGAGGGCCTCAAAAGAAGCCTGGCCTGGAGCTGTAGGGTAGAGCTGCTGCCCGCTGGATGGGGTCGCTGGTCACTCACTGTGCCTCTTGCTTGGCCTCCCCTGGGCTGCTTGGGTGGGAGGGGCAGCACCAGGCCAGGTCGAACCTGGTGCCACCAGGGGTCAGCACTGAGGCATGTGCTGTGGCCACCAGGCTTCCTAAAGTTCCAGCAGGGCACCATGGAGTACCCCCCCAACCCTGTAATCCCAGCTACTGGGGAGGCTGTGGGAGGGGGAATGCAGGTTAAAGGCCAGCCTGGGCAATTTAGTGAGACCCTGCTGGGTGCAGTGGTGCAGGCCAGTAATCCCAGTACTTGGGAGGCTGAGACAGGAGGAATGCAGGTTTGAGGCCAGCCTCAGCTACTTAATGAGATGAGACCCTCGGCAATGTAGAGAAACCCTGTTTCAAAATAAAATAAAAGAAATGGAGGTCACTTACTTGTTATCCGGTAGCTCCAGGACAGTGTGGAAGAGGGTGCCCATGGGAGGGACAATCTCAGGCAGGCTGTTCTCCCTCCTTTCCTTCCGAGCAGGGTGGTTGGTGGCCAGGCTGCGGGCCTGAGCTTCCTCCAGGCTCATCAGCTTCATGGGCGGGGACAGGGCTGGCAGGGTCAGGCTCTTGGTGATGGGCCGGTTTTCTGTGAGGGGAAGAGAAATGATGGGAGGAGGCCCGTGGACCAGTTCCAGCCCCGCTCCCCACCTGCAGCCCCTCCATCCTGGCCTTTTGGCAGGCGCTGGGTGCTGGCTTGGGCTTCTCCAGTGCGGTGGGGTTTGGGGCTGAGGCTGCTCATGGGAAACTGGCAACTCTTCCTGCCAGGTCAGCCAGAGAGGATGCAGGGGCCTCAGGAAATGACTGCACGGCCTGCACTTTGAGAGCCATCCACTCAGATGATCATAGCCGGGTGTGGTAGCGCACGCTTGTAATCCCCGCGCTTGGGAGGCTGAGACAGGAGGATTGCACAGGTTCAAAGCCAGCCTCAGTTACTTAGTGAGGCTCTCAGCAATGTATTGAGACCCTGTTTCCAAATAAAGTATAAAACAGGTCTGGGAGTATAGCCCGGAGATAGAAAGCCTCTTGGGTTCAACCCCAAGTACCACCAAAAAAAAAAAAAAAAAAAAATCAGATGATCATTCATGCATTCACTTGGCAATTTTTGGGGGGGTTAGTACTCAGGATTGAACTCAAGGGCATTTGACCACTGAGCTATACCCCCAGTCTTAAAACAAAAATCAAACAAACAAACAAACAAAAAACCACCAATAAACAGGATCTCACTAGCTGGTGTGTGTTGGCCTACGCTTGTAATCCCAGTACTTGGGAGGCTGAAATAGGAGGATTGCGGTTTGCAGCCAGCCTCAGCTACTTAGGTGCTCTGCAACTCAGTGAGACCCTGTTTTAAAATAAAGAATAAAATATGGGGCTGGGGGTGTAGCTCAGAGGTAGAATGCCCCTGGGTTCCATCCCCGGTACTGCAAAAACAAACAAACAAACAAACAATAATAATAGAAAATAACAGGATCTCACGAAATTGTCAAGGCTGGCCTCAATCCTGCAATCCTCTGGTCTCAGCCTGTCAAGTACTGGGACTATAGGTGTGTGTCATCATTCTATTTGACAAATACTTGTTGTTTACCATGATCCAGAGTTAACACCAGTGGGTCTTTACTCCTGAAAACTCTGCCTAGCACTTGGACAGACGGCAACATAACGTCCGGCCACAGAGGTGGTGTAACTGGGCGAGGGCGACACCCAGTCTCCCCACTGCTGGAGAACAAGCTCGGAGGCACCTGAAGGTGGAGCCTCTGCTCCCCCTGGTCACCCAGGCTTCCACTCCTGCAGGAAAGGCGCATTTCACAGCACGCCTCCTAAGAGACAGGTGTGGCTCCTTACGCAAGTCCTGTCCTCCTCTAGGGTCTCCAGCCAACCCTCCCTACTCCGGGGCATTTCTTTAGGAATGAGGTGATGATTACAATCTGGTCTCTCCTTCTCCATCAGTATATTTTTTTAAAGTGTGTGTATGTGTGTGTGTGTGTGTGTGTGTGTGTGTGTGTGTATGTTACTGGGGATTGAACCCAGAGGCATTCTACCTCTGAGCTATACCCCTAGCCCTTTATTTATTTAATAAATAAACAGGTTCACTAAGTTGCTGAGGCTGACTTCAAACCTGAGATCCTCCTGTCTCAGCCTCCCAAGTATTGGGATTACAGGCATGTGCCACCACACCTGGCTCCTCAGTGGTTCTTTTTTTTTTTTTCTGCAGTACTGGAGATGGAACCCAGAGACACTGTACCTCCGAGTTACAACCCTAGCCCTAATTTTTAGTCTTTTTATATTTATTTATTTATTTATTTATTTATTTTTGAGGTAAATAAATAAGTAAATAAATGGGGATGAAACCCAGGGGCATTCTACCTCTAAGCTATACCCCCATCCCTATTTTTTAGTCTTTTTTTTTTTATTATTATTCTTTCCTTTGGTGGTACTGGGAATGGAACCCAGGGGCCTTCTACCTCCGGGCTACACTCCCAGACCTATTTTTATATTTTATTTGGAAACAGGGTCTCTTAAGCCAGATGAGGCTGTCTCAGCCTCCCAAGCACGGGGATTACAAGCGTGCGCCACCACGCCCGGCTTTAATCTTTATTTTGAAACAGGGTCTCACTGAGTTGCAAAGGACCTCACTAAGTATAGCTGAGGCTGTCCTAGAACCATGATCATCCCATCTCAGCCTCTCAAATACTGGGATTACAAGTGTACGCCACCATATCCGGTTTAGCCTTTTTATTTTTGAAACAGGGTCTTACTGAGTTGCAAAGGGCCTCACCAAGTAGCTGAGGTTGTCCGTGAAATGCGATCCTCCTGTCTCTGCCTCCTGGGTTTACAAGCGTGTGCCACCACACCCAGCCTCAGTGGCTCTTAATTGGGGTGATTTTACATACTCTTCCTCCCCTTACCAGAACAAAGGCCATTCGGCAACGTCTGGGGACATCTGTGATGGGAGAGCTACTGGCATATAGTAGCAGAGATGAGGGAAGCCACCAAATACCTGCCCAATGTCTCAGCCTCCCCAGGACCAGAATAGGTGTGAGCCACTACACCGACTCAGCAAACGCTTTTTAATATATATTCCCTTTATATATGTGTACATTTGTAAATTATTCTGTGTAATAAAAGATGCACATAGCCAGGAGTGGTGGCACACGCTTGTAATCCCTGCGCTTGGGAGGCAGAGACAGGAGGATCGTGCAGGTTCGAAGCCAGCCGCACGCGCTGGCTTGGGAGACACTGTTTCCAAATAAAAATGTAAAAATAGGTCTGGGAGTGTAGCCCGGAGGTAGAAGGGCTTCCAGGAACCCCAGTACCAAAAAAAAAAAAAAAAAAAAAAAAAGATGCACATAAAATATCAGAAGTTCTAAAGTATAAGACAAAAGTAAATGAAAAAAGAAAAATTCTAGTAGTCACTTGCAGTGCCCGTACTGTAGAGCTTTGGCTTTAGGCACCCACTGGGGTGAGGAACCTCACTCTGGAGACCACAGCAGCTCTAACTGAACCGGCCCACTTTGTGCAACACTTCAGAGCTTTAACACTCCCTGTTCTCTGTCTCTGGAACGTTTGTCCCCCAGGCCCTCATACAACCAGTTCCCTATGCCACTTGGGTCTTGGTTCCGGAATCATGTCCTCAGAGGGCAGGAGCACTAGGTCCCAAACAACACCCTCAAGTCATGGACCACTGCATTACCCGCTGCGTCTTTCTTTTGGAAATGATAAGATACCTATGTGCAAGACACATAGCTTTTCTTCCCAACCAGGTCACGGCTCTATGGGATCTGGGCAGGGTCTTTGACATGTTCCGCACTGATGTGTCCCCAGTGTCGGGACAGTGCTTACTTATTTTTATTTTATTCTTGGAGAGATCGGAATTTCTCTGGCTTAAGTGCTCTCATCTATCAAATAAAGGAACTGAACTATACCCACAGAACTGGAGTATGTGCATACAATCTTCTTACATCCTAGAAATTCCTGTTAGATCAGATGTATCTGTTACCCAGTAAGGAGCACACTCCCTATTTTCTTTTGGAGGTGTTTTGCAGACCACATTCTGTCTGTAGCCCTTGTAAGCCATTAAGTCAACATTAAAGACCAAGGAGGAGCCGGGTGGGCGTGGTGTCGCACGCTTATAATCCCCATGCTTGGGGGGCTGAGACAGAGGAGTGCACAGGTTCAAAGCCAGCCTCAGCTACTTAGTGAGGCTCTTGGCAGTTTAGTGAGACTCTGTTTCCAAATAAAGTATAAAATAGGTCTGGGAGTATAGCCCAGAGGTAGAAAGCCTTTAGGTTCCACTCCCAGTACCACCAAATAATAATAATAATAATAATAATAATAATAATAATAATAATAATAATAAAAAGGACCAAGGAGGAACAGGAACAGGAACAGGAAAGGAAATACATTTTTTTTTTTTCGGTACCAAGGATGGAACCTAGGGGCATTGTACCTTCGAGCTACACCCCCAGCCCTATTTTTCAGTCTCTCTCCCTCTTCTCTCTCTCTCTCTCTCTCTCTCTCTCTCTCTCTCTCTCTCTCTCTTTTTGGTGGTACTGGGGGTGGAACTCAGAGGCTTTCTACCTCCAGGCTATACTCCCAGACCTATTTTTAATATTTTACTTGGAAACAGGGTTTTTTACTAGGTTGCTGAGAGCCTCACTAAGTAGCTGAGGCTGGCTTTGAACCTGTGCAATCCTCCTGTCTCAGCCTCCCAAGTGTGGGGATTACAAGTGTGCGCCACCACGGCCGGCTTCAGTCTCATTATTTTTGAAACAGAGTCTCACTGAGTTGCAAAGGCCCTCACCAAGTAGCTGAGGCTGTCCACGAACTGTAATCCTCCAGTCTCCACCTCCTGAATGCTGGGATTATAAGCGTGTGCCACCATGCCCGGCTAGAACTACATATGGTAAGCACCAACAATCGGTGCCATGAAGACCTAGATTTGGTGTCTGTATTCTCAGTTAAGCCATTTACATTTGTTTTGTTGTGGTGGTGGTGATGGTACTGGGGATTGAGGCCAACGAAGCTCTACCTCTGAGATATACCTCCAGCCCTATTTTGTTTTTATTTTTGAAATGTTCTCACCAGGTTGATGAGAGTCTCACAACTTGCCAAGGCTATCCTCGAACCTGAAATCCTCCTGTCTCAACCTCCCAAATACTGGGATTACAGGTGTATACCACCGTGCCTGGTATCCATTTGCCACACACTTGTAATCCCAGCTACTTAGTGAGGCCCTTTTCAACTCAGTGAGACCCTGTTTCAAAATAATGGATAAAAAATAGGGCTAGGGGTATATCTTGGAGGTAGAATGCCCCTGGGTTCTGTTCCCAGTACTGCAGAAAAAGAAAATAAAAAAGAAATACCACAGTGAAAGATAAAATCTAATCTTTATGGAGATCAATATTGCTGGTGCCCTTAAATAATTACTTTAAGAGTTTAAGAACTCATTAAAATTAATACTACACTATTCCAGTTCCCCTCTGCTATCCCACATTCATGGAACCATGTATGCAACTGAGCAGAAATATCCAAAAGTCACATGCAAACACACCATACCTTTGTTGTACATATATAGATGTATACATGCACGATTGCTAGACAAGAACACACAGTAGTCAGCACACACACACACACACACACACACACACACACACACACACACAGTCAGAGCTAGAACCAAGCCCACCCTCACTTCTTTTTGCCCCATGCCTAGGGTGATAAAGCATAGGCTAGTGGGATATTTGCCAGGACGAGTCCTTACCATCATTCTCCAGAGCCCCAGGAGCACGGCTGTTAAAGATTTGATCCACATGATTCACTATGAACTCGATCACCACCTGCTGGACCCGGACCGCCAGTAAGGCCGCATCTCCATTGCAGTCACTGGCCTCAATCTCTTTAGACCTAGAACGTGGGAGAGACGTCAGCACTGTGAGTCTGCCTTACCACCTGAAGCACACAGGAGCACTGGGCCTTTTGCATGGGCCCCAGCATTGACATTCATGCAGTTTGTTAGTTTGTAGGCTGTCATAACTCTTAAAACTAATGAAAAGGTCTCTCGATTGACCATGAAACCCCAAATATTAAACAAACTTAAAATAGTCGTCAGGCAATACACTACAAGATTTCTCCATAAGTACACAGCACTATAAGATTTCTCCGTAGGTACACAGAAACGTATTTCTTTTTTCTTTATAGGATCCCCTTCTACCTCCACCCAATAGCACTATTGGCAAAATCACTTTATTTTTTAATTTTTAAATTAATTAATTAATTAATTAATTTTGCAGTACTGAGGATTGAACGCAGGGGCATTCTATCTCTGAGCTACATCCCCAGCCCTATTTCTATTCTTTATTTTGAAACAGGGTCTCGCTAAGTTGCCGAGGCTGCCTGTGAACCTGTGATCCTCCTGTCTCAGCCTCGCAAGTATTGAGATTACAAGTGTGCATTACCGCACCT
Organism: Muscardinus avellanarius; assembly: GCF_963383645.1. Classification (NCBI taxonomy): domain Eukaryota; kingdom Metazoa; phylum Chordata; class Mammalia; order Rodentia; family Gliridae; genus Muscardinus; species Muscardinus avellanarius. The sequence goes on along the minus strand of NC_137790.1, from coordinate 69,207,603 downwards.
GGCTCGCAAGTCAGCATTTCTGAAGTCACACAAAGGAGCTGATTCAAGTTAGAGACAGCTGTGACATCACCAAAGCCAAGAGCCCCAAAGACAAGAAGGGCCTCTTTTAGGAATTTAGAAGAGACCCCTAACTTTGGCCACACCACGATTATAGCCAACAAAGGAGGAACCCAGAGTTTCCAAGTTAATGGCCAAAGAGCTTAGGCTATTCCATTTCCTTTAATCCATATACGCAGTAAAAGATCACTTGGCTACCCATCTGTCTTCAGGGGGCTTCAGTTCTGAAGAGTGCAGGCTTTATTTCTGTCACTGGGCTCTAAGCGCGGGGGTGAGAGGGTGAGGGTGTGTGGTTACCTGAGGAGGTTTGGAGCCCACACCAGGGCCAGGTTCCTGGCGTGCATGTTGGTCTTGCTGCTGAAGGAGGCGATGTGGGCCAGGTGTCGAATCAGGTATTCCAAGGTCCTGTTAACAGGTTTTTGTTGTTGTTGTTGTTGTTGTTGTTGTTTTAGTAAACAGAGCCAGAAACTTCAGTGTTGAAACCTAGCATCTGAAGATCATTTCCTTTTTTCTTTCTTTTTTCCCTCACCCCCTGTGGTACTGGGGATTGAAATTAGAGGCAGTCTACCTCTAAGCTACATCCCCAGCCTTTCTTTCTTTCTTGTTTTGAAATAGGGTCTCGCTAGGTTGCTGAGAGTCTTGTTAAGTTGCCAAAGTGGTTCTTGAACCTGTGATCCTCCTGTCTCAGCCTCCCAAGTGCTGGGATTACAAGCATGGACTACCATGTCCGGCTCCGAAAATAATTTCTAAGTTGAGATTTAAGAGACTCTTACCAATTTTGAAGGAATACTGGGAAGATATCAAGATGGATGGAAGCAATCTTTGGGCCTTAGGTACAAGTGGGGATGGGGGTCAGTCTTGTGGCAAGTCAGCTGAGGACCAGCCAGAGATAGAACCAGCCAGAGATAGACCAAGGAACCGAAGACCTCGGGGCTGAGGGCTCTCAGTGGCCACTTGCTCCTCCCTCCACCCAGCACCTACTCCTGTGGCCATGGAATAGGTTCTCATCTAGGCTTAAAAAAAATTATTGCCAGGTATGGTGGCACATGCTTGTAATCCCACCATTTGGGAGGCTGAGACAGGAGGATGTGGCCAGCCTCAGCTACTTAGTGATGCCCTTTGCAACTCAGTGAGACCCTGTTTCAAAATAAAGACTAAAAAACTAGGGTTGGGAGTGTAGCCTGGAGGTAGAATGCCCTTGGGTTTCATCCCCAGTACTACAAAATAAATAAATAAATAATAAATTAAAAATAAATAAAATGCCGGGCGTGGTGGTGCACGCTTGTAATCCCCGTGCTTGGGAGGGAGAGACAGAAGGATCGCACAGGTTCGAAGCCAGCCTCAGCTACTTAGTGAGGCTCTCAGCAACTTAGACCCTGTTTCCAAATAAAGTATAAAATAGGTCTGGGAATATAGCCCGGAGGTAGAAAGCCCCTGGGTTCCACCCCCAGTACCATCAAAATAAATAAATAAATAAAATAAAATAAAATAAAATTCTGCCTTCTGGTAAAGGATAGGCAGGTACAAGGAACACTGATGGTAAACTGGGGGTGCAGCTGAGAAGCTGGGGTGGGTGCAAAAAAGCTGGTCTTGATGAGCCAGGAGCCAGTCATCCCTGCTGTAAAGGGTCTGTGATCCCATATACCTGGTCATGCCATGAGCCCAGGTGAGGCTTAGGATGTCACTGCTCCTTGTGGGATTGAAATGACTTCCTGTGCAACTCTGATGATGAGTGCACCCTCAAGGGGCTGGGGATAGAGGCTTCCCTTTACTGCCAATGTACCTGGCCAGGATCAACTCCACTTGATAACAGTCGCCATTAGTTTGTGAATTTCCTAGCCCCAGGGAAGCCAACCACGCATGTGTGTTCTGATTCTGCAGCTGCCCCGCCTCCTGGATGCTTCACCACATTAAGAGGCTGGGCATTTCTCTTCCCAGGGATTCTTACCTATAGTGGGACGGGGGAAGCTCCTGGATAACATTTTGGATTCGGGCCAGCTGGCTTTCTTCTGGGCAATGTGACACTGCTTCCTGGGGAGAAGAACATGAAGCGGCCTGTGAGTGCCCAGAACACGACCACCTACTGCGTGTACTCCAGACCCCTGGCTCTCCAGCCTCAAAACCCTGCCCAGATATCAGACACCCCCCCCCTGCCCCGTTCCAAGAGGCATGCTCTTCCATGAAAACAACCAGCCAGCTACGGTGTCAGGGGGCTCCTGTGTGCAGAGCCCCAGGGCGTGCACTCAGGGACAGGTGGGCTGTTTGGGTCTGTGTCTCCAGATGGTGATGAGGTGTTTCAGAAAGAACCTGCAGGGTTGTGGGTGGACCCTGTAGGGCAGAGAGTCACAGAAACACATTCAGAGAGATAAAGACACAGAGAGAGATGGCACAGTGGCACAAGTCTATGCAGACAGCGGTGACTACCCATGACCTCCCGCACTCAGCTGCTGCCAGTCTCGGATGCCCAGAAGCAGGAAAGACCTCTTGGTCCCTGAGATGGTGGCGTTGCCCCAACTTGCTCTCTGATTATTTCCTACATGGGGCAGAAACAGTGGGAAAGCTGTGTGATCGCACACCAGGCCTGTCCAGCTCTTGGCTAGTTCCTGGGGTTGCTGTGCCCCTTGGGCCCATCCCCATAACCTGCCTCACCTGTGCCCAGGCTCAAGGGTCCCCGGGGCAGTGTGTGTGCTCACCAACTGCCGGCATGGGGCGCTGCCTGTCAAGGCAATGGTGAGCACGGCTTTCTTTTTGACTGAGATTAACTTACATGTATTAAAAATGTACAGCCAGGTGTGGTGGTGCACACCTGTAATCCCAGTACTTGGGAGGCTGAGACAGGAGGATCACAGATTTGAGGCCAGTGTGCAGTAATTTAGTGAAACCCTGTTTTAAAATAAAAAATAAAATAGGGCTGGGGGTATAGCTCAGAGGTAGATTCAATCTACCGCTAAATTCAATCCCAGGATTAAAAAAAAAAAAAAAAAAGTAAGGGATGAAAGGAGAGAAGGAGGAAGGAACAGAGAAGGGACAAAGGAAGGGAAATAAATTCACGAAGTGTTAGCTGAAGATTTGTACTCTTTTTGTACTTTTGTGATACTTGGGATTAGGGATTAAACCTAAGGGCATTCTACCTCTGAGCCACACCCCCGGCCCTATCTTATTATTTTTTTAGTCTCAGTCTCCCAAGTACTGGGATCTGGGATCTTAGATGTGCGTCACTACACCAGGCTTTTTTTTTTTTCTGGAGATGGAACCCAGGGGCATTCGACCTCCAAGCTACACCCCTTGCCCTATTTTTTATTCTTTATCTTGAAACCAGGTCTCACTGAGTTGCAGAGGGCCTCACAGCTGAGGCTGTCCGCGAACCACGATCCTCAGTCTCAGCCTCCCTAATGCTGGGATTACAAGCGTGCGCCACCATGCCCGGCTATACCAGGCTTTTTTTGTTCTTGTTTTTGAAACAAAGTCTCACTAAGTTGCCAGATTGGCTTTGAACCTGTGCTCCTTCTGTCTCCCTCTCCCAAATACTGGGATTAAAAACTTGTACCCCTGTGCCCAGCTCCTTGAGTTAATTTTGTACATAACTGCCTAGATAGCACCGCCTAAACTAAGATGTGCTTTAAAAGGGACTCGAGCTATTTTTATCCTTTTTTTTTTTAATGCAGCCTGGAATCAAACCCAGGGTCTTGCACATGCTAGATAATCGCTTTATCATTGAGCTACACCCTCTCTTCAGTCTTGATCTCTGTCTTGAATTCACAGGCAGATGTGACTGATAGAGTCTTCTTTTCCTCCTTGTACCGCACACTTGCTTTATGTTTGTATCATACCAGATATAATAGTAAAATATATCCTTTTTTTTTTGCAGGTCTGGGGATGGAACCCAGGGGCATTTGACCTCCGAGCTACACTGCCTGCCCTATTTTTTATTCTTTATTTTGAAACAGGGTCTCACTAAGTTGCAGAGGGCCTAAGTAGCTGAGGCTGTCCACGAACGGCGATCTTCTGGTCACAGCCTCCCGAATGCTGGGATTACAAGCGTGCGCCACCATGCCCGGCTTAAAATATATTCTGTACTTGGATAAATACTCTCTGCTATAATACAACCAAAAAGGAGATCTTAACTCAAGACTTCTGTATATTGCTCACATCTATTCAGTCTTTAGCTCTCATTTTCTGGCTGATGTTTAGATGCTGATGGTTACACTCTTGGTACTAGGTGTTTCTAGAACTCATTAGTAAATGTGGAAGGTGAGTAACTTGACTGAGCACCCTATTTGCTAGGCTCTCCTCCTCCTCTTCTTCCTCCTCCTCTTTCTCTTCTCCCCCCCCCCTTCTTTTTTGGTACTATGGATTGAACCAGGAGCTTTCTACCTCTGAGCTACATCCCCAACCCCTTTAAAGAAATTGTTTTGAAACAGGGTGTCACTAAGTTGCTGAGGTTGGCCTCTAACCTGCAATCCTTCTGCCTCAGCCTTCCAAATATTTGGATTACAGGCATGCAATACCACACTCGGCTTGGTGGGTGCTATTCTAGGCCATACCTGCTGCATATTTTCTGGTCTTATTTAGAGTCGAACTTCAAGGTCCTGCCCCAGCCTGGATCTCCCCATTCCTCATCCTGGCCCCCCAGCAGCTGCCACCTCCCACAATGTACTTATCTGGTACAGTTACTGTTGTGGTCTCCTTTGCTAGAACATAGTTCTGTAAGTACAGGGATGTGATGAGTCCCAGGTCCAAAACTTCCTGACACAATAGGTGATTTCTATATGGGATACATCATGTCAGGGCTCTGTCCACCAGGTTTTTCTTGTTTACCTTGTGTGTGTGTGTGTGTGGGGGGGGGTGGTACTGGAGATTGAACCCAGAGGCATTCTATCTCTGAGCTACACCCTCGCCCTTTTTATTTTTATTCTTGTTTAAAAACAAGTTATTGCTAAGTTGCTGAGAATCTTACTATGTTACTGAGGCTATCCTCCTCTGCTCCCCTCCTGTCTTGGCCTCCCTAATACTAGGATTACAGGTGTACACTATCACACATGGCTCTGTTTACTTTTTTTTTTTTTTTTTTTCAGTACCGAGGAAGGAACTCAGGGGCACTTTACCTCTGAGCTATACCATCAGCCCTATTTTTTATTCTTTGAAACAGAGTCTCATTGAGCTGCAAAGTGCCTCCCTAAGTAGTTGAGGCTGTCTGCAAATGGCGATCCTCCCGCCTCAGCCTCTCAAATGCTGAGATTACAAGTGTGCACAACCACACCAGGCTTACCTTTTTTTTTTTTTTTTTTTTTTTGGTGGTACTGGGGTTCCTGGAAGCCCTTCTTCCTCCGGGCTACACTCCCAGACCTATTTTATATTTTTGAAACAGGGTCTCTTACGCCAGCACGGCTGGCTTCGAACCTGCGCGATCCTCCTGTCTCTGCCTCCCAAGCGCGGGGATTACAAGCGTGCGCCACCACGCCCGGCAAGGCTTACCTTTTTTCTTTAAATGAAGTAAAATACATATACAGAAGTCCACATTTTAAAAGACAAGCAAAATCCTCTACACGGACACTTTTCTCTTTTCCTAAATAGAGCGGGAAAGATGTGGGACCAGGTGGCCACCACCACAGGTGTCCCGTCTCCTAGTGGAGCCCCTAGTGGGGCTGCCTGGGTTGTCAGACCCAGAGCAAGCAAAATCTCCACTGCCGACTTTGCTTCACCATGCCGGATGGAGGGGCAGAAGAAAGTGCCAGACACCTCCCTTCTCATCCCCAGAACTGTTATTTTTTTAAAAAATAGGACAGGCTTGGTGTGGTGGTGCACGCCTCTAGTCCTAGTGCTTGGGAGGCTGAGACAGGAGGATTGAGGCCAGGGAACACCTTCAGCAACTTAGTGAGACCCTTTAAAATAAATAAATAAATAAATAAATAAATAAATAAATAAATAGGGCAGCCTCAGCTACTTAGGCTCTCAGCAACTTAGTGAGACCCTGTTTCCGAATAAAATATAAAATAGGTCTGGGAGTGTAGCCCAGGGTTAGAAAGCCCCTGGGTTCCATCCCTAGTATCACACACACACACACACACACACACAAAAAAAAAAAAAAAAAAAAAATTAGGACTGGGCTGGGCATGGTGGCTCACATCTGCAATCACAGTACTTTGTTTTTTTGCTTTTTTTGGTGGTACTGGGGTTCCTGGAAGCCCTTCTACCTCCGGGCTACACTTCCAGACCTATTTTATATTTTTGAAACAGGGTCTCTTATGCCAGAGAGGCTGGCTTCGAACCTGCGTGATCCTCCTGTCTCTGTCTCCCAAGCCCGGCCAGCAATCAATCACAGTACTTTGGAGGCTGAGACAGGTAGTTCACAGGTTCAAGGACAGTCTAAGCAACTTAGTGAGGCTCTCAGCAACCTAGTGAGACCATGTTTCAAAACTAAAAATAAAATAGGTCTGGGGATGAAGCTTGGTGGTGGAAGGCCTGTGGGTTTGATTCCCAGCACCACGAAACAAAACAAAACAACAGAAAACAAAAACACAGGACTGTGAAGAGGACTGAGCTCCACCAGGCAGGAAGAACCTTGCTCAAGGGTAAGGAAGGGCTGAGGAAAGCTTGCAGATGGATCCTCCCTCTCAGGTTCCAGAGTGTGGGGGAGGGTAGAGGTCTCCCTGCTTTCCCAGCTCAGTCTGGACCAGTCTTTACAAAGCCACTTCCCTCCTAAAGGTGTCTGGGGAAATAAAGGGTGTAGGTTCCTTTATCAGCCCCTGTGGAAAGTAGCTTTAATATTTAGGAAGCTGCTAGTCATCTTTGTTTTCCAAAGCGGAGGCAGGCTCGCCCCAGGATGCCCGCAGGTCCCTGTTGGCACTGGCTTTTATTTCATTCTTCACAGCCTCTCCCCACCCAGGTCCAACCCTATCCAGGAAACCCATGGGGTCCTAGATGGATCTGGTCACTGCAAACTTCACTGGGCACCTGGGGGAGGGGTGTCGAGATTTTGCCCAATCTAATTTTTTTTTTGCCTGTAAGAGAATTTCACTCATCATTAGCCAAGTCAATCTGGCTGGCTAATGTTTAAATCTTAAAAGATCTAGAATGAAACTGTGACTATTTGTTCTCTTCCAATGACTATCAACAACACTAGCCTCCTTCCCTGAAAGACTCTGGCCCAGGCTGACTCCACTCTGGTGGGAGGCCCCTCACTCTGTGTTTCTGGGTTTCCATAAGGCCATCGCTGCTCCTGCTGCCTGGACAGCCCTTTCACTGTGGTGGCCCCGCAGGAAACACTTGGAGCGCACCTTTCCACCTGCGCCCTAGCTACAACTTTAAGCTTTATTCGTTACTTTAAAATCACCATAAAACCGTTTTTGTTACTTTAAGTGGTTTAAAAACTATTAATTATATTTTGTAAAGTTGTTCATGCATATGATTAAAAAACAAACAAAACACCAAATAATTAAAAAAACACACACAAAAGAAAGTTAGTGTTCCTTTCAACTGCAGAACCTGCCTCCAGAGGCAACCACACGCGTCCTTGAAGGCAGTCTCTGTACACGCTGTCTTTGGTACGCCAGTGATCTGGCTATCTGTGAATTCCTCTGCCTGTCACCCTTCATTTCCTCCTGCTTGTTAAACGCTGGCCACACCGGCCTCTACATGTCCCTCAAGCTCAGCATGTCGCCCAGGGGCTGGCCTTTGTGCCCACTGTTGTGTCTAAGCATCTTTTCCCCCCAGATACTGGGACAATCTGTTCCCTTGTTTCATTTGTCTCCGTGCAAAAGTCATCTCAGAGAGATCTCTGCTTACCGTACGTAACACAGCAGTCCCCATTTTCCTCTCCCCCTTACTGTTATTTTTCTCCACAGTCTTTATCAATCATTCTCACTTTGGTCCATTAAGTAAACGACTTTGTCATCTCTCTCTTCCACCAAGATGCAGGTTTCACTAAAGCAAGGCTTGCTTCTGTTTTGCTCACTATTGACTCCACAGCCCCAGAACTATGCCCGCCAGATGTACATAGTAGGTGTCCAATAAACATTCGCTGAGTGGAACAAATGAATGAGTCAATATTTTGCTTTGTGCCGGGCGGCGCACGCTTGTAATCCCCGCGCTTGGGAGGCAGAGACAGGAGGATCGCGCAGGTTCGAAGCCAGCCGCGCTGGCTTAAGAGACCCTGTTTCCAAATAAAAAGTATAAAATAGGTCTGGGAGTGTAGCCCGGAGGTAGAAGGGTTTCTAGGAACCCCAGTACCCCCCCCCCCAAAATATGAAATGTGCAAGTCATCAGACCTGGTAGGCCGACATTTACTAAGTAACAATTACAACATTTTCCAGCACCCACAGGCAAGGAACAGAAACACAGTAACAAAATAAATACAGTTCCTGTCTGGAGGAAGCTCATAGTTTATCCAAGGAGACTGATACATAAAGAAATAACTTCAATACAAATACAATATATAAAATATCCTCCCTCAAGACTCAAAATCTTGGGACATAATGATGTTAGTTGGATGGATCAGAATACAATTGAATTTTGCCTAAAACAAAAATTCTGTTATCTTCTGACAAAAATAAAATACAAGCTGGGTGTGGTGGCGCATGCTTGTAATCCCCGTGCTTGGGAGGCGGAGACAGAAGGATCCCACGGGTTCGAAGCCAGCCTCAGCTACTTAGTGAGGCTTTCAGCAACTTAGTGAGACCCTGTTTCCAAATAAAATTTTAAAAAAAACGCCTGGGAGTATAGCCCGGAGGTAGAAAGCCTCTGGGTTTCACCCCCAGTACCACACACACACACACACACACAAAGTACAATGTATTGGGTTATATAATTGCTCTCAAAGATATCAGGTCCTAAACCCTGGAACATGGAAATCTGACCTTATTTGGAAGAAGCGTCCTTGCAGATGAGACTAAGGACACTGAGTAGGGAGAGAGATTACCCTATCTTATCTGGGTGAGCACTAAATACAATTTTAGGCAGCCTTGCTTAAGAGGGGTGCAGGAGATTAGACACAGCCAGAAGGAAAAAAGGCAACATGACCCAGAGGTAGAGATGGGTGCGGGGTGGCCATAAACCAAGGTCTGTCAGCAGCAACCAGAAGCTGGGTGAGGGAGGAACAGAACTTTCCTCTAGAGCCTCTGGAGGGAGCACTGGCCCTGCTAGCCCTGGAGCTCAGCCCGGGAAGACTTACTGAAGGCCTTTGGCCTCCTGCATTGAGAGGTTATGAATTTCTGTTGCTTAAGCCACCCAGCCACCCAGTTTGTGTCACTTTGTTATAGCACGTGCAGGAAACTAGTATCTGTACTCAAAATTAAAATATGGAATCTACAGAAAATAAAAGTTGCCTCTTATTGCATCACTCAGAAGCAATCGCCAACACCCTACTTCCACATGAAGCACAAGAGAAGCTGCCGCAGCTTCAATATGTTCCACATAAAAAAAGAAGAAATCAGATGCTTTTCCTAATATGCAAAAGCTAAGGAGAAATGAGTAACAGGAAGAACTCTAGATGGAGATCCTACAGAGGGGCAAATAAGGTGACCTAACTGAGGGGTGGGAGGGGGAAGAAGGAAACTCTCTAAAGCACATGATGTACTTAAACACACATATCAAAGTAATTCACTAAGCCAAGCATGGGAGGGAGGGACAGGGAGGAAATGGGGTGGGGATTGGGTAAGGGCTAATTGGATAATATGTGCATATATGTCTCCACAATTCTTGTATCCCAATAAGATGTATGACTACAATGCACCAATAAAAAAAAATAGTTCTGGGAGTATAGCCTGAAGGTAGAAAAGCCCCTGGGTTTCACTCCCAGTACCACCAATAAATAAATAAATAAATAAATAAATAAATAAATTTAAATAAAAAATAAAAGGGCTGGTATATAGCTTGGAGATAGAATGCCCCTGTCTTCAATCTCTAGTACCAAAAAATTATATGCATTTTATATGCATATATAATTATATAGATAGATATATACAGTTCAGTTGGTAAATTGATTTTTTGTGATTTTTCCCCTTTGCTTTTATTTATAGGAAGCCCTTCTCACCCTGAAATCTGTTTGATTTCCCTCTTCCCCAACAGTTAGACAAATTTTCTATGGAAGTGTTCTTTTGTTCTATCTCCTATTATGGTATTTAATACCTAGATCTACTTAAGTGATAACTCAGGTTTTAAGTGTATGGGACTTATGAGACAGAATTTTATGTGTGTGTGTGTTGCAGGGGACTGAACGAGGGACATTCTTCCTCTGAGTTATAATATCAGACTTTTTATTTTTTATTATGAAACACTGTCTTGCTGAGTTGCTAAGGGTCTGGCCCTCTAAGTTGCTGAGGCTGGCTTTGAAACTTCAATCCTCCTGTCTCAGCCTCTCAACTACTGGGGTCACAGGTGTGCCTCACCGTGCCTGGCCACCGTTTTAATCTTTCCCTCCCTTTTCTAGTTGTACCATTCCAGGCAAACCTCTTTGAATCTCAATTTACAATAATATCTACCTCACTCAATAAATGGCACTAATATTATTATTTTATTAATAGTTTTTTTGATTGTCTTATTATCCCATTGGGGTATTATTTGCCTCCAGCTCTGCAAGAAAGTTGAAATAAATTATGGAGAGAATGTGTAACACTGTAACAGCTATTTTCACATCCTTGAATATGTGTTAATATTATCATATTCATTACTGCTGATCCAAGGAATCTGAAAGATGATAAATTCTGAGACATAGTTAACATCGTTAAGTATACTGTAATGTTTATAAAAGCAAAGTATTGAGAAACAACAACAAAAAAATGCCCATCAGAGGGAAACCAGGTTAGAAATTTAACATGGAGCTGGGCGTGGTGGTGCACGCTTGTAATCCCCGCGCTTGGGAGGCTGAGACAGGAGGATCGCGCAGGTTCAAAGCCAGCCTCAGCTGCTTAGTGAGGCTCTCAGCAACTTAGTGAGACCCTGTTTCCAAATAAAATATAAAATAGGTCTGGGAGTATAGCTCGGAGGTAGAAAGCCTCTGAGTTCCACCCTCAGTACCACAAAAAAAAAAAAAAAAAAGAAATTTAACATGGACAGATTGGTTATGCTGCAAAAAGAAAAATTTTTCTAAAGTAGGAAGATAGAGGATTAAAGAAGAAAAAGTGTGGGGGGTATGAGAGAGAGAGAGAGAGAGATGCTGAGAGAGACAGACAGAAAGACAGAGTAGGAAGGCAGATTATATGCTTTAGGTAAGAATGCTCAGGTGATTTATACTTTCTCCTTGATTTTTTAATATTGTTTTAATATTTGCAATAAAATTTTATTTATTTAATATTTTTTTATATTGGAAATGGAACCCAGGGGCATTTGACCTCTGGGCTACACCCAAAGCCCTTTTAATTTTTATTTTTGAAACAAGATCTTGCTATGTTGTTGACGCTGGCCTCAAGCCTACAATCTTCCTGTCTCAGTCTCCCAAGTACTGGGATTACATATAGGTGTCATCATGCCTGGCTTAAATTTTTTATTTTAAAGCAGGGTCTCACTAAGTTGCTGAGGGTCCCACTAATTTCCTGAGGCTGTCCTTGAACCTGTGATCCTTCTGTCTCAGCCTCCCGAGTACTGGGACTCCAGGCGTGCGTCACCATGCCTGGCAATAAAAATTTCTTTTGCGCTCTGACCACCCTCCTCCATCATTCCACTGACCTCAATGGGCTGGGAACCCCTCCACTGACTTCACTGGTACCCGTCTTCCTCCTGTTCTCATCTCTTTCCCATCAGACTACACCCCATGGTAGCTGTTTACATGAGGCGCTGGTATATTCTTATACCTCTCTCCTCACTTTGACTAGCTGAACCCCAACCTTGGCTAATCCCAACTATGCCTGTTGTGCACTTACACACACACCACCAGATAGATGTCCAGATGTTCAGATCCTTTGCATGTGTGTGTTTCAGGTGTTCAAGCCCTGTGGCCAGGTGTTCAAACCCTGTGTGTGTGGGGGGGGGCATAGGGGATTCAACTCAGGAGTCTTCTACCTCCAAGCCCCAACCTTTTTTATTTTTTAATTTTGAAACAGGGTCTTGCTAGGTTGCTCAGGGTCTCAATAACATTGCTTAAGCTGGCCTTGAATCTGCAGTTTTTCTGTCTCAGCCTCCCAAATAGTGGGATCACAGGTGTGTACCACCATGGCTGGCCAAGCCCTATTTTTAATGTTATTGTTACAGTCATCTTTTAAGCATTTATTTCCCTTTTTACTCACCCACGGGTTCCTCCTTAGTGGCCACATGGCCACTGTTTAGGAGTTTAGCTCTTCTCCATCCATACTCCCAGCCTAACTCACTAACCATTCCTGTGCTCCTTCACGGCTGCTTCTCTGTTTCTTTCCTCTTCTCAGCTTTCTGGCCCATGCTTTTGACTACTGTTTGCTCCATCTCCCTTCTCTAAGCACCAACCTCTTCCCCCAGTCCCCAAAACAAACACAGAAGGATCAGCTTGATAATCAGCAGTAGCTGGGTAGCACCAGGGGTCTCAGGTTCCTGTCCGGCCTCTGCTGTGTGACCTTGGGCCGGCAACTTTACTTTGCTGGTCTTTAGTTTCCTCCCGATACAAGATACAATGGATACAAGATATGATGAGGCACATTCAGTTGAATAGACACAGAGATAATGTAACTCAGCTCTTAAACAATAGGATTCTGAAAGTTTGAGAAAGTAAAATGTAGCCAACAGGTCTCCTGCCCTACCTTCCTCACCCCACCGCTCTGCTCCCCAGGCCTTGCTAAGATAATGTCAACCCGCTGGTGAAAACGTTGTTGTCTCAGTGCCCAGACTCTCCTTGACCCGTCCTGTGCATCCTACCCAGTAACCATGGTAACCACCGGGCCACTCACCGTGAACTTCTCATAGAGCTCATAGGTGAGGAGTGGGTTGGGCAGCTCCCGGAAGTAGAGCTTGCAGAGCGAGCCCACGCAGTGGATGTCCTGCAGGTACACTTCCCTGGTCAGATCTGGACACTGATCGGAGCCGAACTCTTGCCTGAAACAGCACAGACAGAGACATAACAATCCCAGCAACATGTGCCCGGAGTCAGCGGCCTCTTGGCAGCTGGCAGGCGAGAGGACCCCAGGCTGCGGATCCCACTGATCGACCGTGATTCTACTGCAGGCATGAGGTAGCCCGGGGAGAGACACCTCAGGGCTGAGTCTTCCCTGGAAACCGGCTGCTATTAGAAAGAGGGAAACCCAGGTACACGTGGCTTTACTGTCAATCTGTACCACCTGCCTCTGCAGCCTTGACGACGAGCATCGGAACTTCAAAACTGATTCGCTGCCGGGCGTGGTGGCGCACGCGTGTAATCCCAGTACGGGAGGCTGAGACAGGAGGATCCCACAGGTTCAAGGCCAGCCTCAGCTACTTAGTGAGGCCCTCTGCAACTTAGTGAGACCCTGTTTCAAAATAAAGAATAAAAAATAGGGCCATGGAGTGTAGCTCAGAGGGCGAATGCCCCTGGGTTCCATCCCCAGATAAGGAAAAAAAAAATCTGATTTGCTAAGCAGTGGTGCATGCTTGTAATCCCAGCATTTGGGAGGCTGAGACTGGAGGATCAAGGTTCGCAGACAGCCTCAGCTACTTAGTGAGGCCCTCTGCAACTTAGTGAGACCCTGCTTCAAAATAAAGAATAAAAAATAGGGCAGGAGGTATGGCTCGGAGGTCAAATGCCCCTGGGTTCCATCCCCAGACCTGCAAAAAGCAAGCAAGCAAACAAACAAACAATTAGCCAAAAGGCCTATTGAGATTTCAGTCTCTTTCCTTCCTTCCTTCCTTCCCTCCTTTTTTCCTTCCTTCCTTCCTCCCTCTTTAACATTGCTTAATATGAAATTCCTTTTTTTTTTTTTTTTTTTGCCATACTGGGGATGGAATCCAGGGGCATTCTACCTTGAAGCTACACCTCCAGCCCCATTTTTTAGTATATATATAATTTGGTGGTACTGGGGTTCCTGGAAACCCTTCTACCTCCTAGACCTATTTTTATATTTTTATTTGAAAATAGGGTCTCTTAAGCTAGCGCGGCTGGCTTCGAACCTGTGCGATCCTCCTGTCTCTGCCTCCCAAGCACGGTGATTACAAGCGTGCGCCACCACGCCCGGCTAGTCTTTATATTTTTTGAAACAGCGTCTCACTGAGTCGCGAAGGGCCTCGCTAAGTACCTGAGGCTGTCCACAAATCACCATCCTCCAGTCTCTGCCTCCCGTGTTCTGGGATTAGTTAGTACGCCACCGTGCCTGGCTGGAATTCCCTTTCTTATAGAGGGACCAAAGCCAGGGTGGGTCAGATCATTATTGCTCATCTCCATATATGCCACAAAATTGTTTTTTCTGGGTGGTTGGCAGGGAAATCGCTGCCAGCACCTGAGAGCACTTGATGGGGCCTGGAAAAGAGAGCTGTGCCATGGCTTCATGAATTCCAGGTGCATTTTTTTTTTTTAAGAGTAGAAGGAAAACAATCCAGAAATTATTTATTTAACCCAGAATCTTCCTTGTCAAGGCCAAGGCCCGTCCTTAAGTTAAAAAGAAGCTGCCACCACCCAAGGGTCTTTCCAGAATGCTAATGCTGTGTAGTGCAGTTCAGAGCTAAGAGTAAACCATTAAGAACTGCTCACTACTCAAGAAATGTGGCTCAGTGGTAGAGTACTTGCTTAGCATGTACAAGGCCATGGGTTCAACACTTACCTGCAGAAAAGGAAAAAACATTTTTTTTGGTACTGGGGGTGGAACCCAGGGGCATTCTACCTCCAAGCTATACCCCCAGCCCATTTTTTATTCTTTATTTTGAAACAGGGTCTCACTGAGTTACAAAGGGCCTTGCTAAGTAGCTGAGGCTGGCTACGAACCGTGATCCTCCTGTCTCAGCCTCCCAAATGCTGGGATGACAAGTGTGTGCCACCACGCCCGGCAACATTTCTTATTAAAAAAAAAACAACTCTAAAAAATGGCATGTAGGCTGGGTGTGGTGGTACAGGCCTTTAGTGCCAGTACTTGGGAAACTGAGACAGGAGGAGCGCAGGTTCGTGACCAGCCTCAGCAACTTAGTAAGGCCCTGTTTCAAACTGCAAAGTAAAAAGGGATGGGAGTGCAGCTTGGAGGTAGACTGCCCCTGAGTTCAATCTACAGTCCTACAAAAAAATAAATAAATAAATAAAAAAGTCATGTAGTGAAACTTTGTTAGCATATATATTCATTCAAGTCTAAAACTGCAATAAACCAATAATTTTTCTCAACTCTGAACTATCATGTCTATGCCAACAGGAAAACTCACAGTGATCTCCAAGTGTTGAACGCCGTAAAGGGAGCTGGTCTGAGCTTTGGGTAGGCAAGTGAATGATGATACATCATATTTTCCTAACTTGTAATTTAGATCATTTGTGTTAAATCCATTTAAGGAGTAACTTTAGTTGCAAGACAAAGAACCCACAGGAGCTTTGGTTGGAAAGAATTATTTTATCAGGCTAGGGAGCTTCTGCTTTAAAGAAGACAGCAGCCGAGGACCGCGGGCACCACCCTTCCTCCCTTCCTCCTGCTGTTTGGTATTCCTGACACCCAGGGCAGAGGCCAGGACAGACGAGGTCCTGGGGATCCCTCTGGGGCTCTTCTCTTCCTTTACCTTAGCCGTTGTATGTTTGAGGTGATTCCCGAAAGCCGATAGATTCCATCCACAATGCCGTGCGTCTCGATGAATTCTGCACAGCTTTTCAGCACATATGGAACTAAGCAAAGGAAAAGAAAAACAATAAAAGATTAGATGTCAATCTGGCTGTCCTTAACACATATCCGGTGTGTGTGTGTGTGTGTGTGTGTGTGTGTGTGTGTGTGTGTGTGTGTGTTACTAGGGACTGAACCCAGAGGCATTCTACCTCCAAGCTACAATCCCAGCCCTATTTATTTTTTTTATTTTGAAACAGGGTCACGCTAGATTGATGAGTCTCACTACTTGGCTGAGGCTGTCACGGAACCTGTGATCCTCCCATCTCAGACTCCCAAGTGCTGGGATTATAGGCATGCAGCACCACGCCCAGCTTATAGATATCCTTTTAAAAATCCTAGAGTCTTCAAAGAGAAATAAGCATGACACTCCCAGGAGTTACCAGTAGAATCAATTACTTACAAATGGTAGGTGATGTTCTCTTGTGCTTTAAAAATCATAGTTTTGATAACATTTTAGAAAGACCCAAGAGTTTCAAGAGTTTTTTTTTTTTTTTTAAGGACTTGGAAAATATGCAAAAACTTGGATTTTTGAGGCCAGAGGTGACTTTGTAAATCCCATAAGTCATTACACGGATTCTCCACCAATGACCACTTAGCCGCAGCTCCTGACCACCAGCCTCAGAAACTTGTTGGGCATGCATATTCTCTGGCCCCGCCCCTGACCTGTTGCCTTGAATTCTGGGGCTGAGGCTCAGCCATCTGTGTTTTAACGAGAGAGTTATCTGTGACTAATTCTGGTGCATGCTGAAACTGAAGAGCCGCTGCCCTATTGTACACAGGAAGGAACGAGGTGGAGGTAAGTTACTTAACTCACTGACCATTACTTGTTACTTATAAAAAGTAATTAACATATAGGAAGACAAGGCTTATATATAGGTAAAAGACAAGACATGAAATAGAATATATATTGTAAATTCAGTTATGTAAAAAACACAAAGGAAAAAAGATGAGAAGAAAATCAAAATGATAAAGTTATTATTTACACATTCAGTCCATTTTGTGTGTGTGTGGTACTGGGGATTGAACCCAGATGCATTCTATCTCTGAGCTACACCTCTGGTCCTATTTTTTAGTCTTTATTTTAAAAACAGGGTCTCACTACATAGCTGAGAATGCCCAAGAACCTGTGATCCTCCTGCCTCAGCCTCCTAAGTACTGGGATTACAACCAGGAACCACCACGCTCGGTTCATTCACTCATTTTTTTACTTATTTATTTTGCTACTGAAGATTGAACCCAAGGTTGTTCTACCTCTGAGCTACACCTCAGCCCTCTTTTTTTTTTTTTTTAAATCATTACCTTGAAACAGAGTCTTACTAGGTTGATGAGGGTCTCAATAAATTGCTGAAGCTGCGATCCTCCCATTTCAGCCTCCCAAATACTAGAATTACAGGTGTGCACCACCAGGCCTACCTAGTGATTTAAAGATTAAAGTGTTAAAATGCCCTTCTGAAGGTGAGAGTTCTCAACCTTTCCTTCCCCTCGTTGACTTACTGGACCACACAAGGGACTCATAGACTCTTGAATGTCCACTGCTCCTGAGGTGCACAGCCCTGCTGTTTGGGCTGGGCTGTTCTCTTCTCACCTTGGGGTGACGTTGAGGGGCGCAGCCAGCACCATCACGCAGACTTCAGATTTCTCAACCCAGTGAAATAGCTACTGTGTGCCAACAGGGAAACTCACTGCAAATCTACAAGTGCCAAACATTGTGTAAAGGAACCCAGAAGGCGGTGCAGACCCCCTTAGGCCAAGCGCGGCTTGACCCTGAGGGCAGACGCAGGCTTTGAAAGGTACATAGAGAGCAGCAAGTCACTCACCGCCGGGGTCCCAGGTGCCCCTGGGGTCGCCTGTGAGTGAATGGCAGGCCCAAGCCTCAGACGAAGTCTTCAGCGGCTCCTGGAGGCCTAGGGCTGGCCTGGGTCCCACACGCCCAGGCTTGGGCTAGCACCGTGCTTATGTCCTCCACATGGAGCCAGCCCACTGTCTCCTTAGATTAGACTAATGCCAGTTCATTGATGCTTATTACACACATTGTCACGGATTCCAAACTGCACTGGACCTTTATGTGGGTAGACACCAGGTATTCAGCTTCAACTTTCTGTTGGAATTCCGACTACAACACTGCCTACGCGCCCCTTCCCCTTGCTCAGCGATGCTCGTCATACTTCAAGCATCGCGCCCAGCACGCCCAGAGCCCGTCCCCTCCTGCCCTCTGCGACCCGCAAGGGGGAGAGGCTTCGCAGTTAACCCAGCTGCAAAGAGGTCAGGGAGTGCCCTTGCGATCGGAAATATTGAGGCTAGAGACTGCAGATGTGGAAACATTTCCGAGGAGTGGATACAGGGTAGGAACGGGTGTGGAAGTGGGCTGGAGTCCAGAGCCTCTGCTTGCCTTCCATGCAGCTGGAGGTAGAATGCCCCTGGGTTCCATCCTCAGTACCCTCTCCCCCTCCCCCACACACACAAAAGAAAGAAAGAAAGAGCTACAGTTGATTGTGTGTGTGTGTGTGTGTGTGTGTGTGTGTGTGTGTGTGTGTTTGGTGGTACTGGGGTTCCTGGAAGCCCCTCTACCTCCGGGCTACACTCCCAGACCTATTTTATACTTTTATTTGGAAACAGGGTCTCTTAAGCCAGTGAGGCTGGCTTCGAACCTGCGCGATCCTCCTGTCTCTGCCTCCCAAGAGCGGGGATTACAAGAGTGTGCCACCACTTGGCTTGATTGTGTTTTTATAAAAGAGGGCTCTGGGTAAAATTTTGTCTCCTACCTTCATGTAGAGCAAGAGCAAGAGCGCTCCAGTGCTTAAAAGAACATACACACACACACACACACACACACACACACACACACCTTAAAATCCCTGCTGTACACAATAAGGGTTGACTTTTCCCACCACCACAACAAGATCTGTGTGTGTGTGTGTGTGTGTTGCTGGAGATGGAACCCAGGGGCATTCTACTTCTTTTTTTTTTTTTTTTTGGTGGTACTGGGGGTGGAACCCAGGGGCTTTCTACCTCTGGGCTATACTCCCAGACCCATTTTATATTTTATTTGGAAACAGGATCTCACTAAGTTGCTGAAGGCCTCACTAAGTAGCTGAGGCTGGTTTCGAACCTGCGCGATCCTCCTGTCTCAGCCTCCCAAGCGCGAGGATTACAAGTGTGTGCCACCACGCCCGGCAGGGGCATTCTACTTCTGACCTACTCCCCCCCCCCCACCCTATGTTAGTCTTTATTTTGAAACAGGATCTCACTAAGTTGCAGAAGGCCTCACTAAGTAGCTGAAGCTGCCAGAGAACCTGCGATCCTCCTGTCTCAGCCTCCCAATTGCTGGGATTACAAGCGTGTGTCACCACGCCTGGTTCACCATGATGTTTTATAACTGACCACATGAGGGTTATAGTTGAGAGGGGGGAGGGTTGGATGCCCAACTTTCTTTATAAATTTGGGCAAAATATAAAATGACTTTTAGCTGGGCACAGTGGTTCCTGCTGGCCATGTGCCCAGCAAGGCTTTTGTTTTTGTGAATGCTCGGAGTTCGTAAGTTGGCCTGTGCCCCTGAGGGCACAACAGTGACACCACCTATAAATGCAGTGCAAAACAAAACAGAAGTGTAAGTGCAGAACACATCCAGGCTAAGCACAGTTCCCACACTTCTGACTCACAACACTTATACTTAGATCCCGTGTGCTACAAAGACACGTCTATGCACAGAAAAGAGACCCTAGAGAAGAAAATTACTCTTAAATAGATTTACCAAAGAAGGACATAACTGTCATTTCAAAGAACAGAGATGAGTTTTGATTGGTGTGAGCCCAATGGATGGGGGAGGCAAGCTGTGTTTTCACGAAGAATACCACATTATAAATTCACATTTTAGATAAGCCACAAATAGAAATAATAGCTGGCATTGTAGAATGCTTTTTATATGCCAGAGTCTTTGTGAAATGTATTATTCAGCCCCAGCTATGAGGTTAATATCACTATTATCTTCATATTATAAATGTAGAAACTAAGAAAAAGATTTTTTGGGGGGTAGGAATTAAACTTAGAAGCATTCTTTCTCTGATCTACATCACCAGCCCTTTTAAATTTTTATTTTGAAACAAGGTCTCTCTAAATTGCTGAGGTTTTCCTTGACCTTAGAATCCTCTTCTCTCAGCCTCCCAAGTACCGGGATAACAGGCGTGTACCACCCAACTGGCTCTGTTTATTTTAAAAGTGGGGAGAACACATTCCATCTAGTCTAGCTTTAGTACTGAGGCCCTAGAAGCCCTTGTCCCTCTTGCCCACAGATCTGTTTAAGCAGGTGGTGCTATTAAGACAACCCAGGAGACGAGGTCGTGGTCCCAGTCCCCGGGGAGTGTTAGCTTTCCTGGACTCTGATCTTGGGCTGAGTTGGAAGACGCAGGAATCCTCTGACATTCTCAGCAATAATTAAGGATTTGCATAATTATGCAGCGTCATCTAGAGCCCGGGTTCTCAGACTTTCCGGTCTCCAGAAGCCATAATACCCTCCAGGGGATTCTGATGCTCCTGACAGCTGAAGAACCACATGGGTTCTCAAACTTTGCTATGCGTACAAATCACCTGGTGGGTCTTGTTACCCTGCATATCCTGATTCAGTAGGAAAGTGGGTGGAGGGGGTGTCGAGAACTTGCACTTCTAACAAATTTCCAGGTGATGGGGTGCTGCCAATCTGTAGCCCACGCTCAGGGCAGCCAGAGTATAAAGATGGTGCTAGAGGGCGGTTTCGCAGGGTCTACCAAGAGCTTAGTCTTAGAGTTTCAGAATTCTTTAGACTATTGTTCCCATGGTCCAACTGGACTGGGGACACCCTAGGATTCCGAAACAGGGTAGAAGCTTGATACAAAATTGCTGAGTAGTTTTGGATGGAAAGAAAGCTCCCATTGTCGATTTAGGCCTGGGAAGGGGTGACGTTGGAGGTTAGAGTCACAGAACTGGTTCTGTGAGATTTAACCCGGGTTTGGAGAACTTTAGGCCTCCACCTACAGAGATACACACAGTTGCTGATTATGATACAAATTATGATCTCTTTGAATTATTTCATGATGGTTCTCTAACTCCCCACTTTATTTAATTTATTCTTTTTTTTTTTTTTTCTGGATCAGTTATCTTAAAAGTTAAAATTTTGCCGGCCATGGTAGCACACACTTGTAATCCCAGTACTTGGGAGGTTGAGGCAGGAGAATCACAGGTTTGAGGACAGCTTTCGTAAGTAGTGAAGTTCTCATCAACCTAGCAAGACCCTGTTTCCAAATAAGAAATAAAAATCGGGCTGGGGGCACAGCTTGCAGGTAGAAGCCTTTGGGTTCAATCCTCAGTAACAAACACACACACACACACACACACACACACACACACACACACACAGAGTTAAATTTTAATCTGAGCATAAAATACTTTTTTTTTTTTGATGGTACTGGGGTTTCTGGAAACCCTTCTACCTCTGGGCTACACTCGAGATCCATTTTTTAAAATATATATATTTTTATTTGGAAACAGTCTCTTAAGCCAGTGCAGCTGGCTTCAAACCTGCACAATCCAATCCTCCTGTCTCTGCCTCCTAAGCACGGAGATTACAAGTGTGCGCCACCACGCCCGGCTCATAAAATACATTTTGAGGTGGTTTCTGGTAAAAAGTAAAATGTTGCCCTTGATTTAGTGCTTACAGCTCATAAAGTTCTTTGGTGCATTTATTGTAACCCAGTAAACAGATATTTTACACTGTGTGTGTGTGTGTGTGTGTGTGTGTGTAGAGTTCTAGGGTTTGAACCCAGAAGCATTCTATCTCTTACACCTTCAGCCATTTTTATTTTGAAAAAGGGTGTCTCACTAAATTGCTGAGGCTGGCCTCAAACCTGTGGTCCGGCTGAGACACGATGATCTCAGGCTCCAGGACAGTGCAGGAACTTAGCAAGACTCTCAGAAATCTAGTAAGACCCTGTTTCAAAATAATAATAATGATATGCCGGGCGTGGTGGCGCACGCTTGTAATCCCCGCGCTTGGGAGGCGGAGACAGGAGGATCACGCAGGTTCGAAGCCAGCCGCGCTGGCGTAAGAGACCCTGTTTCAAAAATATAAAATAGGTCTGGGAGTGTAGCCCGGAGGTAGAAGGGCTTCCAGGAACCCCAGTACCACCAAAAAAAAAAAATAAATAATAATAATAATGATAAAAAACAATTTAAAAGGCTGGGGGTGTTGCTTGAAGGTAGCATGCCCCTGGGTTCAGGGTTCAGTACCCATTCACACACACACACACACACACACACACACACACACACACACACACACACTACATACATACTATACAATTCCGCTTAAAAAAAAAAAAAACTCCAGAAAATGCAAACTAATTTTAGTAAGAAAAAACAGTGAAGAGTTGGGAGGTGGGGATGAGGAAGGGGGCTGAGAAAACTCTGAGACCTAATCAATATGCCTATCAAGTTATTTGAGATAATTTTGTAAAGCAAAATAATTGAATATATTGGGATTTTAGCCTGTCTTCCTTAGAGATAAAAGTTTCTTCCAAGAAAAATTTTTTTTAAAGTTCACATAATTCAAATGGCATAGAATGTACCCTTTTAAAGGCCCAAAATAAGTGGGTTTTAGAATATTTACAAGTTAAACAACCATTATATTATCTAACTCCAGAACATTTTTATCTCTCCCAAATAAACCCAACACTCATAATTAGTTACTATCCATTCTCCCCTCTCTGCAGCCCCTAACAAACTTCATTTCTATGAATTTGACTGTTTTAGAAATTTCCTATGAAATCTTAAAATATGTGGCCCTTGTGATCGGCTTCTTTCACTTAGCACAGTGTTTCCAAGGTCCGTTCATGCTGAACCATGTGCCAATATTTTATGCCTTTTTATGGCTGAATAATATTCCAAGTAAATTTCTCATTTTGTTTATCCATTCATTAGTTGATAGAAATTTGACTTGTTTCCACTTTTTGGCTATTTTTTTAATAATGTTGCTATGAGCCTCCCTATAAAGGTTTTGTTTATAAAATCAGTACCACAAATTTTTTAAAAATTAAATTTAAATTTGTGTGTGTGTGTGTGTGTGTGTGTGTGTGTGCGCGCACACACACATATGCGCGCTACTAGGGATTGAACCCAGAGGCATTTTACCTCTGAACTGTGTCCCTAGCCCTAATTTTTTTTTTTTTTTTTTTTTTTTTACTGAGGGTCTCACTAAGTTGCTGAGGCTGGCCTGGAACCTGCGACCCTCCTGTCTCATACTCCTAAGTACTGGGATTACAGCATGCGCCATTGTGCTCAGCTTCTTTTTTTAAGAGAAAAGAGAAAAGAAAGAATAAATATGTATATTTATTTGTATATGTATTCAATGTCTATGGAAGGATATAAAAGAAAGTCATAAATTCAGTTGCCTACAGGAAAAGGACCTGAAAGGCTGGGTCTAAGGCTCTGAGTAGGAGCCAGACTTCCCACTGTATATTCTTTCATACTTGTGTGTGTGTGTGTGTGTGTGTGTGTGTGTGTGTGTGTGTGTGGTACTGGGGATTGAACCCAGGAGCATTTACCTCTGAGCTACAATCCTAGACTGACTAATTAATTGATTAGTTAACTAATTAGTTAATTTGAAACAGTCTCACTAGGCTGCTGAGGGCCTCACTAAGTTGCTGAGCCTGCCTCAAACCTGTAACCCTTCTGCCTCTGCTTCCTAAATACTGGGATCACAGGTGTGCGGCACCATGCTTGACATACTTTTGAATTTTGAACTCTAAGACTGGATTTAGCCAAGCATGGTGGTGTACACTCGTAATCTCAGCATTTGGGAGGCTTAGACAGGAGGATCCGGGTTTGCAGACAGCCTCAGCTACTTAGTGAGGCCCTTTGCAACTCAGTGAGACCCTTTTTCAAAATAAAAAATAAAAATAGAGCTGGGAGTGTGGCTCAGAGGTAGAATGCCCCTGGGTTCCATCCCCAGTACCACCAAAAAAAAAAAAAAAAAAAAAGGACTAGATTTACTTTTCATAAATTGCACTCCAAAACTCTGATGTAAGCCCCCCAGGTGTGCTGTACCAGGTGCAAGGTGTCGTCTGTTCCCTGCCGCCTCCACTGCTAAGCGGAGCGCGTCCTGGGGCCGCCCTGCGTCTAGGCTCTCATCTAGAAGAGCTTTGAAAACACGAGTACTCAAGATGTTTTGCCCGACAGGAGCTTGGCCAATTTCTCCAAATGGGTCCTTCAAGAAAGAAAACACTTAAAAGTGCCAGGTACTGCTTAAGGTGGGTTTTTGGTTTTTTATTTTTTGTCTGCAGCACTCTCCATTTTACACTTACAGCCAGACCATGGAGCAGGTAAGTGGTCTCCGTGTGAAATTGGGAGAGGTCAGGTGAGTTGCCCAACGTTGCGCAGGGCAGGGACGCACACCCGTGTCTGACTCCAAAGCCCACTATGATACCTGACTCCCTATGATACCTGACGGATGGGAACAGAAAAGCCCTGGCTCTACCTGCCCCTGTCAAGCCTCCTCCTCAGGAGCGCGGGTCCTGGGAGTTGGTGGTCAGCTATGCAGGCGTGACTGAGCGAACTGGTCCCTTCCTGGACTGTCCAGACACCTGAAATTCTGCCCTGCATGCCCCACCATTAGTGTTCAACACCTCGCGGTATCCTTTTGAAACTTCCTTTAAAATAGTTACAAAAGAATGCAAATGGATAACAAATGAAAAAGATATATACAAATAGATAGTACAGGCTGTTTTAAGGTATCCTTTCCCTTATATTAAATTTCTTCTTCTATAAAACAGCAGCATTACTTAGGCACCATCTATGAAGTCTTCTTATTTTTTGGTGGTACTGGGGTTCCTGGAAGCCCTTCTACCTCCAGGCTACACTCCCAGACCTATTTTTACATTTTTATTTGGAAACAGGGTCTCCTAAGCCAGCACGAATGGCTGACTTCGAACCTGTGCGATCCTCCTGTCTCTGTCTCCCAAGCGCGGGGATTACAAGCGTGCGCCACCACGCCCGGCTTTATTCTTTATTTTGAAGCAGGGTCTCACTAAGTTGCAGAGGGCCTCACTAAGTAGCTGAGGCTGGTCATGAGCCAAGATCCTCCTGTCTCAGCCTCCCAGATGCTGGAATTACAAGTGTGCGCCAACATGCCAGGCTTTTGGGTTTAATTTTTAATTTTTTGTCTTAGGGGGTTGAACCCAGAGACCTTCTACCTCTGAGCTAGACCTGCAGCCCTATGCTTTAATTTTTATTTTGAAGCTGGGTCTCACTAAGCTGCTGAGGTTGGCCTCAAACCTGCCATCCTCCAGTCTGAGCCTCCCAAGTACAGGGATTACACATGTGCACCACCACGCCCAGCTGGAACCAGACTTCTGAAAAACAAGTTTCATTAAAGAAGCCAGAGGGTTTCTGAAATCACTGAGGCAACTTCTAAAATATCGGCTTGAGTCCTTTCCAATAGCCCTGTTGAAGTAATTACCCCTCATTAGGTGGAGGATTTGCCGGCAGCCAGGGTGGCAGAGGACCAGCTCTGCACAGGAGCCCCGTTCCCAATGGCAGGCGCAACCCGAAGCCGATCGCCCGGCTCAGGGTTCAGGGTGACCTGGGTCCCTCCCTCTTCACTTGGGGCTCCCAGATGCCACGTTGCCGTTGACTGGCCTCGTGGTGACGGTGCTCCTCCCTCGGTCAAAGCAGGTGTGCTCAGCACGTCAGGTCGAGCTTGAAGGACAAAAGGTGAAGCAGAGCTTTGCCCTCAAGGAGCCAAGACGGGAGCAAGCACCTGTTGTGGCTCCCAGGTGCTGGGTCTGGGTTATGCACTTTTTTTCTTTTGTTGCTTGGGATTGAACCAGGGGCATTCTACCTCCAGCCCTATTTTTTTTTTTTTCCTTTATTTTGAAACAGGTTCTCACTGAGTTGCAGAGGGCCTCACTAAGTAGTTGCGGCTGTCTGCGAACCACGATCTTCCGGTCTCAGCCTCCCAAATGCTGGGATTATAGGTATTATGCACTTTTTAATGTATTAGTTGTACCCAGTGCTGCCTCCACAACCACCCTGTGAGGGAAGTGTTTATCCCTGTAACATCAATGAGGAAACCAAAGCTCCGAGGTATTAAGTAATTGGCCAGGATGAAAATACCAGGTAAATATGTTAAGGGCCCTAGATCAGCACAAAGAATGTGACAGAAATTCTTTTGAGAAGATCACACATGGTGGCGGAGGTCAGGTGTCTTAGGTGTTGATCAAGATCAGGATACTGTGTGCATTTGTACAGCTCTAACGTGTGAGATGGCCCACGTTAGAGTGCCGACACCCTCACACTCGGGCTCACAGAGCTGAGACAGAAGGGGCAGACCCAGCCAGCAGGCGATCGGCACAATATGATTTGATAAACATTACCACCCCCACAGAAAGCTCAGTATCTGGCATGTGATCAGCACACAGCTGACATCACCCACCTTCCCGTGGTGGGGAGAATGAGGTGGGAAAGTAAAAAGCCAAGGTGCTGAGCTCCAGGAATGCACCTGGGCCAGGCCGGTGGAAGGGTGTGTACACCGGGGTTGTGAAGAGACCGTGGCTGAGAACCATGCATTCTACTTCTAAGATATGGCCTCGGTGAGCTTTCTTACTGTAAAACACTCCAAGGCTCCCTTGTGGTCTGAAGAGCACTATCCAGTGGGGCAGCCTGGGGACTGGACCACCAGCTGCCTCGCCAGAGTGAACCCAGTGTTTTTCCTTCAAGGAAGCAGGCCTTCGAGACAAGGTGTGGTAGGAAGTGGAAAAGACTTACCCCAAACACATGGCTTCAGATGAAAATAATAAGGTGTCTGTTTTGGGTCAGTCAAGAGGACCTCTATTTTTTTTTTCTGGTACTGAAGATTGAACCCAGGGGCATATTACTTCTGAGCTACACCCCCAGTCTGATTTTATTCTTTATTTTGAAACAAGGTCTCACTAAGCTATGGAGGGCCTCACTAAGTAGCTGAGGCTGGCCGTGAACACCATTCCTCCTGTCTCAGCTTCCCAAGTACTAGAATTATAAGCATAGCTATTACCTGGAATTTTCCTTTCTTACTTCCTCCCTTCCATACTGGGCATTCCACTTCTGGGATACACCCCCAGCCTTATTTTATTTTTTATTTTGGAACAGGGTCTTGCTAAGTTGCTGAGTGTCTCAGTAAGTTGGTAAGGATGGCCTTGAACCTGAGATCCTCCTTTCTCAACCTCCCAAGTACTGGGATTACAGGTGTGTGCCAGTGTCTTTAGGAAAGGTAAAAGCCTTTCTGATTCACCTCTGCTTGGGGTGGTGGAAGTTTCTCAGACGTTTCACAGTGTGGGTGGGTTAACAACCTTGGGGACCACCCGATGGGTACCCCTGCAGGGTGCTTCCAGATGTGTGTGTCAGGGTAGGGCAGTTGTGTCTGTGAGGAAGGGTGGTGCTGAGTACAGAAAAAGAGTGTGGCATCTTGAGACTGTGGACAGATGTAGAAACAACCCCTCAAGCAGCCCCCGCCCTCAACACGCCCCCTGGGGCACTAAGCTGGCCTAATTCACCTTGTACACAGAAAATGTTGACAGGATTTTTGTCTCATAGATGAAAATGAAGGCTGCTGGGCTTTGATTAATTTATAGAGATGTTCTTGGTCCATGCTTCCTAGTGTCCAACTCTCTGTAGAGAAGCTTTTTTCCTCAGGGGATTCATAGGAAAGACCACCCTCATTCCAAGGGGATTACTCCCAACAACAACAAACAAGGCTTTTTAAATCAACGAAACCCTCTACTTAACTGCATGGAGAACACAGCAGTTGTGTGTGTGTGTGTGTGTGTGTGTGTGTGTGTGTGTGTGTGTGTATTACTGGGGATTGAAGCCAGGGACATTCTACCTCTAAACTACACCCACAGCCCAATTTTATTTTTTAATTAATTAATTTAGTTTTTGCAGTACTGGGGATCGAACCCAGGGGCATTCTACCTCTGAGCAACACCCCCAGCCCTATTTTCTATTCTTTATTTTGAAACAGAGTCTCACTGAGTTGCAAAGGGCCTCACTAAGTAGCTGAGGCTGTCCGTGAACTGCCTTCTGTCTCAGCCTCCCAAATGCTGGGATTACAAGTGTGCGCCACCATGCCCAGGTTATTTTATTTTGAAAGAGCATCTGGTTAGCTAGTACTAAGAGTCTTGCTAAGTTGCTGAGGCTGTCCTTGAGCCTGTGATCTTCCTGTCTTAACTTTCCAAGTACTGGGATGATAGGTGTGCACCATTACTCCTGGCTAGGGGGATGGTGAGTTCAAGTTAAGATTTTACTCATTAGAAGGGCAGCTTTCTTGTTTCTTGCTACTTGGGATAGCACCACATGGAGACCCATCAGCAGTAATGGGTGGAGAAGACAGACACACTCCTCTCAGGAGAGAGTTCCAGGGGAAGAGGGTCATGAATGGAGTAGGTTAATGAGAAATAAACAAGAAAAACAAAAATGCTTCTGGAACAGTATGCTTCATGAACAGCAGACATTTTAAGAATGAGGACAATGTAGGATTTTCTTTTCTCTCTTCTGTTATGTTTGCATGCCTTGAAGGTGGTCAAGGGGATGGCTTGATCAAAGGCTTGGTGGAATCCCATACTTAACCATCACCACTTTATTTAATTCTTATAACCCTGAGATATAGGCACTATTTGTATTTTCTTGTTGGGAAATTAAGATTCAGTGTGTCTAGATGTCTTGTCCTAGGTCAGACAGCCCAGAGCTGGGTGCAGTTACATGTCTGTCTGAATCCAACGCTGATGCTCTTTCCGGCACATTTTATAAGCATTGCCTCCACATTGGGTAAAATGAGGCACAGACCAAAAATGGAGAAGACTAGAGAGCAGCAGAGCATAGAGATTGATAGGTCGGGTCCCTCCTTTCCCCTACGGGACCCCGTAGTGGGAACAGGAGGTGGAACCCTAGAAGTCAGAGTGGAGATGTTGCGAGACTCCAGATGTCTCAAGAGGACCAGCTAGCCCCACCCCAGGATCCGGCTACATAAATACCATCAGTTCCTCTCTGACCCATGTGACTCTGCCAACCGACCATGACTCTGCTGACTGCGTGGCTCTGCTGCCCGGTCATCGGTCTTTTCCCCCCACCGTCGGCAAACCGCGCCCAAAGGCACCAGTTTTTTTTTTTTTTTTTTTTTTTTTTTGGTGGTACTGGGATTCCTGGAAGCCCTTCTACCTCCGGGCTACACTCCCAGACCTATTTTTACATTTTTATTTGGAAACAGGGTCTCCTAAGCCAGCTCGCGCAGCTGGCTTCGAACCTGCTCAATCCTCCTGTCTCTGCCTCCCAAGCGCGGGGATTACAAGCGTGCACCACCACGCCCGGCGGCACCAGTTGATTAAAGAGGCCTTTAATAACTTTAATAATAAAGAGGCCTTTAATAACTGGCTAGTGTTAGCCTCCAACTCAATTTCAACGTTACAGAGATAACTTCATATCTGAGAGCAATTTGATGGGGGAGGACTTTAGATGAGGAATTAAAAAGCCCAATTTCTGGTCCTACTCTACAGGTTTTTAGATTTTAGACCTTTTCAAGGAGAGAAACTCTTCTCTCTGGATCACTTCAGGAATCTCCCAGAGACCGGATGCTCAGTACTTGTCAGTGACAGCAACGTGAACCGTGAACCGGCTGGGCGTCCTTAGCAAACCCAGCACTCTCAGCCTCAGACTCACATCTGTGCTAGGAGCGAGCTCTGGATCTAGACACGCGCTAATGTTCCTTCCTGGCCTGACCTCCCAGGATTTGCCAACTTCCTGGATGAAACTGTAGGAGAAGCTGGGCTGGAAATGAAGAAGGAAGATTTGAATTCTCCCCATAGACGGTCAGCTCCTTCTACTGCTTCTGGTTGACATCAAAGTCTTCAGGAAACGGTAGTTATTTTTTGTTTGTTTTGTTCCTCATTTTTTCTCTTTAGGACTCCCCACCTCACCCCACCCCTATGCTTGGAAATTTCTATTAAATAAAACATACACTGCAGTCTCAGAGGGTTCCGACGTATCTCTTGTGGTATGGCTGACCTCCCATTAACCCCAACACTATTTTTATTCTTAGGAAACCTAGAGTCCTCGAGAGACCTAGCTGTAAAGGGCTCTTAGTTCATCTGAAGGGCCTGTCCCTCGCTGATGTAACCGTGCCCTTCTCTTGCAT
This sequence comes from Muscardinus avellanarius, assembly GCF_963383645.1. NCBI lineage: Eukaryota > Metazoa > Chordata > Mammalia > Rodentia > Gliridae > Muscardinus > Muscardinus avellanarius. The sequence goes on along the minus strand of NC_137790.1, from coordinate 69,177,639 downwards.
ATTGCTTATTTCCTGGGTGGAACCGCTTCCTAATGATCTCCAGACCAATGGCACCATGGCTCTCTGCATTTATGTATATTTCTAAGATCAATTTTGCCAGTGGAAGATGAGGAGCATCCAGAAAAACCCACCTTCCGCAGGCTGAGTCTATGTGAAAAGCAGCCAGGTAGCGCTTATTGGCGCCCGCCCCCGCCCCCACCCAGCATCCTTTCATTTCCTGTCCAGTATTCTCAAGTCAGGCAGCCATTGTTCCCAGCACCGCCTTGCTTGGAAGCCTGGGTACGGAGGCCTTCCAGCGCTTCCTGTTGTTACAAGGCCTCTTTTTCCTGCTGAAAACAAGGGCACTTCCCTGCAATATATAACCCTTTTCAGGCAACTCATTTCTTCCACGAGCTCATTCTGTGCTTGCAAATACTGGGTGCTCATTACATTTGCTTTATTTTGCATGTTTTAAAATTACTGTTGTAAAAGTCAGGCTAGGGTGTAGCTTGGAGTTAGAATACTTCTGGGTTCAATTTCTATCACAAATAAACAAATGCATAAATGAATGAATGAATGAATGAATGAGTAAATAAATAAGTAAAATAAAATTATTGTTGTATAAGTACCACAAGGTCTTTGTAGGAAAATTTAAAACTACAACACAAGAAAAAAAAAAACAACCACCAAATCTCACCCCTACCCCATTAGCACTGAATTAGGGCTATGTATTGGTATTCATAGAATTTACCATGGGACTCAGGGATTTCCAAGATGATCATTCCCAAAGGTCAAATGGAGGCAGGTGCTGGGTATGGTGGCACTTGCCTTTAATCCCAGTACTTGGGAGGCTGAGACAACAGGATTGCAGGTTCGAGGACAGCCTCAGCAGCTAAATTGCAAGGACCCTCAGCAACTAGGTAAGACCCTGTTTCAAAATAAAAAAAATAAACTATGGCTGGGGTGTAGCCATAGGGAGGCAGAATGCCTCTGGGTTTGATCTCCAGTACCACAAAAAGGAAGGCAGGAAGGAAGGAATTAAAATGGAGGCAGGTGGTCTCCCCAGAATCCAGCCTCCTAGAGGTTCTCTTGTATGGGTGTGCAAAAGGGTTTCCCAGGAGCTTATGAAAAATACAAACTTACCCCTTGGAGAAATGAGAGAGAGAGAGAGAGACAGACAGACAGACAGACAGACAGACAGACAGACAGACAGACACAGAAGTGGGAGTAGCTAGGTCTTAGGGATTCTGGGAGTCTCTCAAACCCTCCCCGTGGGCTGCCACAAGTTGTTGAAAACACAGATTAGATGGCTTTTAACAGTGGCAGAGAGTTCTTCATGACCACCCCCCCCCCCATACCCTCTGTAGTCACATCCAATTCCCTAGGGTTCCCTGGAGAGGCTCCCTGGAGACCACTCCTGACTCCTCAGCATCCTTCTTCTCCAGACCGAAATGGCCCCAGGAGAAATCTGCCTCTTGATCTTCATTACCCAGCACCCTGGGGCTGGTAACTTAAAAAAGCCGAAGTCACCAAAAACATGACTCCAAGTTCTGCTGCTCTGTTGAGGTCTCTGAACACTGATGCATGGTGCAAATCACAAGATTCTCACTTCTCGTTTCTGTATTGCAGCCCCAGGGCACAGCGCTGAGGGATGGGATGTAGATATGCAGTGCTCTGGAGACTAACACACCTCATTCCCCATCTTTCTCTTTGGATCTTTGACACATTCCAACAACAACAAAAAAAATATGCTTCTGCCCAAAGCAGGGACCCCTTCACCTCTGCAGATAAGTGACTCCTTGTAAAACCAGACAAAAGTTAGTAGTAATCTGTGGTCTGAGACAGCAACGGGATGATGATATCCAAGCTTGTCTTGAAGTTCTGCAGCTCAAAAATTCCTTTGTTTGCTCTGAAGTATCTCCCTGGAATCACCCCGCCCTGCAGCCCCCTCCTTTACTCAAATCTCCCTCCGTGCTCAGTGCTGTGTTCAGAAGTGATTTTCACCAAAGACGTTTAGGAAGAAGGCTCGCCGTGGCAATGGTGCAAAACACCGACCTGAGGAGACCTCGGATCACCTTATTGAACCTGCTTGACTCAGCACAAGGAAACCGAGGCGTCAGGAGGCCAGGGACCTCCGCTAGGCCACCTGGCTAGACAGAAGCAAAGAGCCAGAGACTAAAAAGAGGAGATAAGAACCATTTGGAAAGGAATTCAAGCTGGGGAGACTGAGACAGGACGACTGCAGGTTGAAGGCCAGCCCCAGCAAGTTAGCAAGACCCTCCGCAACTTAGTGAGACTCTGTTTCAAAATAATAAAATAAAATAAAATAGGACTAGGGGTGTGGATCAGAGGTAGAAGGTGCCTGGTTTCAATTCCTAGCAAAGACACGCACACACACACACACACACACACACACACACACACACACACATTTCAGATTTCCTTTCCTTCTCATTTTCAGGATTAAGGCTTATCTACCTGGTAGGCTTCTTTCTGCCCTAGACTAACAATTTTATGTCAGAAGTAATTTCAAGTATTTAAGCTTAAGCATACCCTTAGTGGTCAAACCAAATTAACTCTGTTTATTGGCTTCCCACATGTAACGCACCATGCCAGACTTAGAATTCAAAAAAGTATACTTAGAGGATACTGCCCATGACCCCAGCTTATAGGCCGCCTAGTTCAATGACATGCAGTTCAGTTGTGGGCAGAACAGAGACAGCAGGGAGAGGCCTTTCTTGTCCCTGAAGCCATGGCGGCACGGGAGTCACGGGTTTAATGCTCTCTCTGGAGAGAGAGGACTGGGAATCAGCTGCCGGATGCCTTCTCTCTCCTATAAATTTGCTCTCTTTTCTTAAAGAGTGAGTGGCTGATCCTCCCCAAAGAGGAGGGATTTGTTTATTGTTATGAGGATCTTGTGATTCCTGTTTAAAGAGGGCGTAGCTCGCAATGAATTGTCCTAGGTTTAAATTTACTGAAGAGAGATTGAAGTGACAGGGTGGGGTGCGGCTGGAGCTGGAGCTGGCAGGGTAGGGTGGCCTCAGGCTGAGGCTGGGGGGACGCAGATGGAGGCAGGCCTGGGCTGGTTGAGGAAATCTGGGGGATCGATTCCACCTGGAGGACAGAGCGCCCCCAGTGTTCTAGGTTCCAGTAGAGGCCCCAGCGACGCAGGCCATGCGCTATCTGTAGGACCAGGCCTGAGGAGGGCAGGTAGTGGGCAAGGGCTGGCAGCCCTGGCGATGGTCTGAATAAAGATACCACCTGCTTGTAGCATCTTGGTTTGCAATGGTGTGCCACGCTCACAGTGCTGAGCACTTCCCTACCTCAAGCATCCAGGAAAAGGGGCGGAAGGAGAGAGCTGCATCAGGCACGCTGTGTTCTATCCCATCCTCCTCTCCAAGGCTTCCTAGGTGCATCTGCTCATCCAGTACTTTTGGTGCCCTCTCTGCTTGGGTGCTGGACTCCAGGTGACAAGGACAGTGGAAAGCAAGGCAGGAGTCTCCATCTCCATGGACCTTGGGGTCTGTGGGGTGGATGTCCACTAAAGGAATCTTCTCTGCTGCTATCCTGGTTCAGGGGTGAGTCCTTCTGCCTGCATTCCAACCTCCCACTGCCAAGTCCTACCAGAGAGAGGGGCATCTCCTGTAAGAACACTATCATCCTGGTGAGCCTGGATAGTGGCTCCCATTTTTATTATTTATTTATTTATTTATTTATTTATTTATTTATGCGGGTCTGGGGATGGAACCCAGGGCCATTCTACCTCTCTGTGATACCCCCAGCCTTTTTTTTTTTTCTTTGAAACAGGGTCTCACTGAGTTGCAAAGAGCCTCACTAAGTAGCTGAGGCTGTCTGTAAACCACGATCCTCCGGTCTCAGCCTCCCGAATGCTGGGATTACAAGCCTGCGCCACTACGCCCGGCGATAGCGACTCCCTTTTATTGTAAGATGTTTCTCCTTTAGCGGGTGTGCTAACACATGCCCGTAATCTCAGTACTTAGGAGGCTGAGACAGGAGGATCGCAGGTTTGAAGCCAGCCTCAGCAATATAGGGAAGTCCTCAGAACTTAACAAGACCCTGTTTCAAAGTAAAAATAAAATAAAATAAAACGGGGCTGGGGGTGTACCTTGGAAGTAGAATGTCCCTGGATTCAATTCCTACTACAAAAACAAAAAAAAAATTTTTTTCTCATTTGGAGGGGAAATTATGTGGTTACCTTACTTATAAGGTCCAGTTTCCTTCTCTGTCAACTGGAGTTAATACTACGATCTATCTCATAGGGTGGTTGTAAGATTTTTGCAAAGTGCTTGGAAAAGTGTCTCCGTTCCTAATAAATGCAAACAATCTAAGCTCCCAATGAAAACCAAACACTTGAAGCCCCCAACAAATACTAACAATCAGTGTGCTATGTTTACTGTGACTGTTGTCCACTGGGCTGTGGTCCTCTACTCATGAGTGGTTCCTTAAGCCAGGGACTCTTTCACCCTCTGTACCAAGCCCTGAGCAATGAGATTGTCTCCACGTCCACCCAAAGCCATGGAGCTACAGGCGCCCGCACGCTGTGGCGCACTCCCAGGACAGCAGATCCGTGCACTGCGCAGAGGTGCTCGGTTCCATCGGATCTCACCCAGAAGCTCAGGACGATGGAGGGTGTTCTCCTCATTCCCTTTCTGAGTAAGGGTTACCAGATAAAACACAGAACACTCAAATTTGAATTTCAGATAAAGCGATGAATATTTTTTTGCATAAGTATGTCCCCAATATTGCATGGCAGCTATATTAAAATGCGATTTGTTGTTTGTGTGAAATTCACATTTAGTGGAGGGTCCTGCATCCCTGTTGTCATCAGTGGCAACCCTATTTGGAATTGATCCAAGGTGCTGGACCAAGTTGCTGAGGCTGGCCTCCGATTTGCGCTCCTCCTGTGTCAGCCCCCCTAGTTCTGATTACAGGTGTGGATTATCGTGCTTGGCTGTATCTATAATATTTTTTTCATTTTGAAAATATACCAAAGTAATTTGCTATTGTAATGCAGCTGGCTTTCCCCTCATCTGGTATCAGAGAAAAAGAGAAAGTGAAGCTGAAGAGCAACCTTGACGTCCTCACCAGACTCTCCCTTCCATGGCTGCCCTGGACGTCTAAGCCTGTTTCTTGTGGCTACTGGGCACATGTTTGATCATATGAATAGGTGGATGGGTGGAGAGTGTCTTTGAAGTATTCTTTTAGAAGAGGGGAGGTAGAAATAGCAGGCTATCTCTGACTTCAAGGAGTATACATTTTTGGAGGCCCGTCTTCCCTGCTCCTTCCTTTTCCTCAGAATGTTTATGGTGTGCCAGGCATGGGCTAAGTGTCTGATAGATTACTTCGTCTAATCCGTACAACTCTGCAAGGCAAGCATAATTAGCCGCATTTGACAGATGAGAAATGAGAGAGGTCTACTCCCTCCCTGGACATCATTCAGTTAGAAGTGGGAGAGCAGGTCTTGGAACTGAGTGGGTCGCCCCACCCCGCTCTGACGTCACCTACCAGTTTGCTCTTTTCTTAGGATCCACCCTGGCAAATACTAGGTGCTCAATAAATGTGGCCTGAATGAACACATGACTGGATGCGTATGAATACAGCCAGACCCGAGGAGTGGTGCTTCCTTCTGTAGACACACTGACAATAACTATCAAAAGAATTTTTTATTTATACCTTTAAAGTGTGTGTGTGTGTGTGTGTGTGTGTGTGTGTGTGTGTGTGTGTGTGATATAGGGGATGGAATCCAGGGATTCTCTACCTCTGAGCTATAACTTCAGTCCTATTTTATTTTTTCTTATTTTGAAACAGGGTCTTGGTAAGTTGTTAAGAAGGGTCTCGATCCTGCAACCCTCCTGTCTTAGCCTCTCAAGTACTAGTGATGTTTGTCACTACACTCCAGTATAACTATAGATTTTTTTTTATTTTGTGTGTGTGTGTGTGTGTGTGTGTTACTAGGGATGAAACCCAGGGGCATTCTACCTCTAAGCTACACCCCCAGCCCTTTTTTTATTCTTTATTTTTGAAACAGGGTCTCACTGAGTTGCAGAGGACCTCACTAAGTAGCTGAGGCTGTGCGCGAACTGCGATCCTACTGTCTCAGCCTCCCGAATGCTGGGATTACAAGCGTGCACCACCATGCCTGGCTTAGATTTTTTTATTTTGATATGTCACCAAAGAAATTTGTGATCAAACAATTCATGGCTACTGATTTTCTTACAGTATTTTGCGTATTTGTTTTTAAAAGAAAATGTTTTGGTTGTAGGTCTTGAGTTCCATAGACCTTGAGTTCCACGCAGAAGCGGAACGTCTGCCCTGTGTAATTCAGGATTCAGCTGGCTTTGTGGGAAATCATCCTTGTGGGATTCTTAAATCACAGCCTCTGGCTGGTCCCTGCCTTTTAAAGAACTCTACTGAAACTTGCTCTGACTTACAATTTTATGGGAATCAACAGTAACCAGTGGTCTCTGCATAGCTTCGAGTATTCCATTGAGAAATTTATTTCTTCTTTTGATCTTGCTGTACATTTGGTATTAATTTTTTTCTTGGTGTGTTTCCATTTACACATGAATGACCTCAGTCTGTTTTTAGCAGAGGACTGCGAGAGCTGGGAATGATGAACAGGGATTGCATTTTCAGAAAAAAGTGGTGGGGACCAGTTTGGGTACAAACTGTGACATCAGTTCTGGGACAGTTTCAGTCAACATTCCAAGAGTGTTCAGAACTCCCAAGTCTTGTGTCAGAAAGTGAAAGGACCATGCTCCCTTCGGAAGTACATATACTAAAATTGGAACGATAGAAGATTAGCATGGCCCCTGGTCAAGGATGACACTCTAATTTGTAAAGTGTCCCATATGGAAAAAAGAAAGGGGGAGAAAGAGAAAGAAAGTGAAAGGGCATCTAGAGAACACCGAGAGGAAGCGGGACGTTTCCGTACTGCACCAGTTGTTTCATACTCACAGTGATGGATTTTTCGCTCCTGCCGCATATGTTCTTAATGCCATTCTAAGTGTGCAGCAGTAGTAGAGGAGCCCCACAAAAGTCATTATGCCTGCAATCCTAGTACCTGAGACAAGAAGGCCGCAGGTTTGAGGCCAGCCTCCGCAATGTAGTGAGACTCTCAGCAACCTAGTGAGACCCTGTTTCAAAACAAAAAATTAAAGGCTGGGCGTGGTGGTGTGCGCTTGGGAGGCAGAGACAGGAGGATCATGCAGGTTTGAAGCCAGCGCAGCTGGCTTAAGAGACCCTGTTTCCAAATAAAAATATAAAAATAGGTCTGGGAGTGTAGCCCAGAGGCAGAAGGGCTTCCAGTACCACACACACACACACACACACACACACACACACACACACACACACACAATTTAAATAGGACTGGGGGTATAGCTCAGAGGTAGAACAGCCCTGGGTTCAATCCCCAGTACCATACATACACCCCCCCCCCAAAAAAAAAAAGAAAAGAAAAAGAGTCCAGTCCCTCCAGTTTATAAGTATACTTTTTTTTTTTTTTTTTTTTTTTTTGGTGGTACTGGGGATTGAACCTAGAGGCATTCTGCCTTCGAGAGCTACACCCCCAGACCGATTTTATTTCTTATTTGGATACAGGGTCTTGCTAGGTTGATAAGAGTCTCACTACTTGCTGAGGCTGTTCTTGAACCTGGGATCCTCCTATCTCAGCCTCCCACATTCTGGGATTACAGGCATGCACCACAATGCCTGGCTTGTAGGAATACACTTAATAGCCCTTGGGAGGCCGAGACCAAATGATTGCAGGTTTAAGGGTAGACTTGGCAACTTAGCAAGAACCTGTTTCAAAATAAAAATGAAATAGGACTGGGGCTCTTGGGTTCAATCCCAAATGCATGTGCATGCGCACACACACACACACACACACACACACACACACAATAATTAAATAAATAAATAAATAAATAAATAAATAAATAAATAACTGTTTATTCCAGTCTCTCCGAATGCTACTTGTATATTCTTTGCATCCCAAATATCTTTCTGGCTATATGTGGTCTTCTCATTCTCAGTTTCATGGTCCTCTGTAGCATTAAGACTCACTTTTTCAATACAACAAATATTTGTAGGCACCTGCTCTGCACAGGAGGCACCAGACACTGGTGAGAGAAGAAATCCTGTGCTATCTCCCACGCCAGTTCTCACATTGAAGGAAATCTCACGCACACGTTTGAGCTGCCCCTTTGGTCAAATGAGCAACCAAGGGAAAAAATAGGGTGTAGTAAAATGATCTTGTGTTTTGAAAAAAAAAAAAAAAAGGATAGCACTCAAACAAGCATTAACACACTCGTGAGAAGAGTAAGGCAGAACAATAAAGCTGGGATTGTTTGTCTCAGATATTCTTGGCCCTATGGTTGATAAAATTAAACTGCTCCAAGAAGACTTCATTGAAATTCCTTCTGGAGACGCAGCCTGGGCTTGTGTGTAGAAACAGCATCGACTTTGCCGGGCGTGGTGGCGCACGCTTGTAATCCTGCACTTGGGAGGCGGAAACAGGAGGACCGTGCAGGTTAAAAGCCAGCCACGCTGGCTTAAATAAAAGAATATAAAATAGGTCTGGGAGTGTAGCCTTAAGGTAAAAGGGCTTCCAGAAACCCCAGTACCACACACACACAAAAAAACCAGCATCAATTTCCACCAGCACCAGGTTGACTATAACCCATCTGTGGTGTTTGATCTGATCATCACTATGCCTTGCAAGGTAAGAATTATCCTCCTCATTTTTAGAGGAGGAAGCTGAATATCAGAGAAAGAGGTTCCTCATCATGTCACCCAGCTGGGAAGTCGCCCGGGCTCTGTCCACCCTACACAGCTTCACGGCTGCCCAAAGCACCAAATGCTGCCAATTTTCACACACACTGAAGCTACTCCTACGTCTGGATACTAAGTCCCATTGGCATTAGATGCAGTGTTTGGAAAAGATACCTCTGAAGACCTCTTCATGGATCTCCGATGTTTAGAATACCATCAGAGAACTTAATTTACAGAATAAAATAAGAACAGACCAAGTGACCTTAAGAGAGGGCCACTGGGAGCCAGTGATGCTTTTTTACTGGACAGATTAATATCTACACACTCGAGCTTTATGTGCACTATAAATGTATAGCTCAAGCAAACTGGAAGTGACTGCAAGACATGCGTCTCATTTGGTTTCCATGTGCATTTCCCCAGTGGTAGCGATGGTGGACATCTTTCCATGTGCTTTCCCTCTGTGAATCCTCTTTGATGAAATGACTGCTCATTCTGCCCATCTTGTAATTGGATCGTTTGATTTTTTGCTGTTGAGATTCTTTATATATTCTATATATTAGTCCTTTGCCAGATCTGTGGTTTACCTACACTCTTTCCCTCTGCACGGTGTGTGTGTGTGTGTGTGTGTGTGTGTGTGTGTGTTACTGAAGATTGAACCCAGGGATATTCTACCTCTAAGATACACCTCTAGGACATTTTACCTCTTGTTTGGAAATAGGGTCTTGCTAGGTTTTGGGCTTTTACTATGTTGCTGAGGCTGTCCTTGAGCCTGCGGGCCCGCCTATCTCAGCTTTCCAAGTATTGGGATTTCAGGCATGTGCCACCATGCCCAGCTAAATAATTATTTTTTTTCTTTTGGTACCGAGGATTGAACCCAGAGATGTTCTACCTCTGAGCTACACCCCCAATCCTATTTATCATATTCATTTTTTAAATTGTGAAACAGAGTCTCACTAAGTTTCAAAGGGCCTTGCTAAACTGCTAAGGCTGGACTTGAATCTGCAATCCTCCTGTCTCAGCCTCCCAAGTATCGGGATTACAGGTGTGTACCACCATACCTGACTTTGTCTTTTAATATCTTATCAGGGTCTTTTTTTTTTTTTTTTTTTTGCGGGTCTGGGGATGGAACCCAGGGGCATTCGACCTCTGAGCTACACCCCCTGCCCTATTCGTTATTTTGAAACCGGGTCTCACTAAGTTGCAGAGGGCCTCACTAAGTAGCTGAGGCTGTCTGCAAACTGCAATCCTCCAGGTCTCAGCCTCCCAAATGCTGGGATTACAAGCGTGCGCCACCACGCCCAGCTTATCAGGGTCTTTTCTAGAGCAAAAGCTTTTAGGTCCTGTAGATTTTTTAATTACTAAGTCACTATTTTTAAACTCAATTAACCCAGAATCTAGATTTCTTGTACCCTTGGGTGGCTCCTGATGGCCATTTGCAGACTTATTTTCATGAACACAGGGAGCCCTGTACCTATGAACTGGGAGCAAGCCATAGGTGGAAATGCCTGCTATTCTTTCCACAGCAGCAAGAACTTCTATTTTCACAGCTGTGAAGACAATGCCCCTGAAGTCACTTTATCCTCTGGCCACAGGCCAGCATCCTTGCTCCAGAGTACAGAACCCTCCTATGGCATGGTCACCATGTTCCCCTTCTCTCCATGGGGCCCGACATCCCATGAGAACCTATGAGTTCTCCCCCCGCCAGCCCTACCTGAAGAGGACACATTGTTCCAGAAGTTCCCACTCTGCCCTTTCCTGGGCAGCCATTCTCTCCTCCCCCACCAGGCCTAGAGGAGTCTATGTCTGCACTTTGAGGACCAGGATTAGGATTCTTGAAAACTTGACTTGCCTCCTGGCAACATCCTAAATAGTGGGCAGTTCCTATAGTGTGACAAATGCTATTTTTAAAGGACTTTTATGTATAACATCTTCTGTGATTCTTATAGTTTGTTTGTTTGTTTATTTATTTATTTGGTGGTACTGTGGTTCCTGGAAGCCCTTCTACCTCCGGGCTACACTCCCAGACCCATTTTATACTTCTTTTTTATTTGGAAACAGGGTCTCTTAAGCCAGCGCGGCTGACTTGGAACCTGCGCGATCCTCCTGTCTCCGCCTCCCAAGTGCGGGGATTACAAGCGTGTGCCACCACGCCTGGCTCTTATAGTTTTTAGAAGCTAGATATTGTCTCCATTTTGATAGGAGCAAGGCTCAGAGAAGTTAAATAACTTGTCCCAAGTCACACAGTGAGGAAGTGAAAAAGCTATCATAGAAACCTATGGTTTCTGCTCCCCATTCCAGCTCAGTATTACACAGAAGAGCAGACCACACTGAAATTATAGTCTGCATAGATTTTTGTTGGTTGAGCTTGGAGCCTAATCACCAGTTTAGATATTTTTTTTAGCATGAGAAAGTGAATTTTAAATGTCAAGCAATCAACGTACAATTGTTCTTACAAAGCATAACTAATTTTGAATTGGGGGGCTGTCTCTCTTTTTTCCCCACTGAAGTTTTCATTTCTATTGATTCCATTATCATACTGGCCAGAGCCCAAAGAAAGGACTGAAAAACAAAGTCTTTGGAGTTGTACTTGACCCACCACTTATTAGATGTTACATCAAACAATTTACTTTTTTTACTTAAATGAAGGATTTATTCATAGAATATACATTTTATTATTCTTTGCCTGGTTCTCAACAGATATTAACTGAATTTATAAAATATATTTTGCTTTTCATGGGTACATAATATTTATACCTACTTATGTATTTATGGGGTACAGTGTGACATTTCAATACATGTCTATTACTGATCAAATCAGGATGACTGCCATTATCTTATCACCTCAGATAGATAAGCTGTCAATTCTGCCCATTTCTTTGTGTTAGAAACATTCAAAATCCTCTCTATTCAAAATCCTATCAAGCAAGTAACTCCCTGAACTTCAGTCTTCTCCTCCATAAAATACAAGCAACAAAATAACAAACAAACAACAACAACAAATACAGGCAACATTATGCAAGTAATAGTAATGTAAAAATTGCATGGAGAACACATTCTAGTAGAAGTGCTTAGGGAGAGCTCAGCATGGAGCCAGCCTGCAATGCATGTGGAATGTAGTGTTCATCTTGTCTAAAGGGGGAGTCAGGCTGACTATAGCCTGGAAAACAGCCCCATTGGCCAGGTGTGGTCTTTGTTTATTCCCAGTGTGCAGGTGAAATTACTAATAGCACTCTCTTCGGTCGTGTGTGTGTATGTTTTCTGGACTAAACCTAGGGGCATTCTACCTCCAAGCTATACTCCACTCCAACCCTTTTTATTTTTTATGTTGAAATAGGGTCTCACTAGGTTGCTGAAGGCCTTGCTAAGTTGTTGAGATTGGCCTCAAACCTGTGATTCTCCTGTCTCAGACTCCTAAATACTGGGATTACAGGTGCACGTGACCATGCCCCATCCACTCTTACGGGATGCCCAGATGGATGATAAATTATATGCCCACCCTACCTGAAGATAGCTGGCTGGCAGAGAACACAAATTTCCAAGGCCAGGGCTCACTAGTCACAGGGCAAGCTGGCCTTTGTCAAGAGCATCATCCCGGGGAGCTGCCAGCTACTGTTTGGATGTTTCCAGAAGCAGTGTCTAGGTTCCTGTTGAGGGTCCAAAGCCAGGAAGGGCACTCACAGAGTTGAGGGAGCCTTGCCAAGGAGCCAGCTGTCACGCAAGAGCCCGGTTATCCAGGAGCCCTGACAAAAAGCCAGGTCACAAGGGCAGGGTGGGGACTGGAGAGAGGGCCAAGTGGCAAGACAAACAGGAGGTGAGGGGATCCGGGAGACCAGGTATCAGGGATACTGGCAAGAGAGGTCGGCTGGGTGCCAGAAGGGCTTCAGGTCTCCCTGTGGCCTGGTGGGCATGTGCGCCTGGGCATTAGTCTCAGCACAGGAACCTGGCTCCATCCTTCCTATCCTATCTATTTATTTATTTTTGTGGTTCTTGGGATGGAAACTAGGGGTTTTCTACCTCCAGGCTACACTCCCTGACCTATTTTATATATGTATACATACATACATACATACATACATACATACATATATGTATGTGTGTGTGTGTGTGTGTATATATATATATATATATATATATATATATATATATATATATATATAGTGTGTGTGTGTGTGTGTGGTACTGGGGTTCCTGGGAGCCCTTCTACCTCCGGACTACACTCCCAGACCTATTTTTTATATTTTTATTTGGAAACAGGGTCTTTTAAGCCAGCGCGGCAGGCTTCGAACCTGCGCGATCCTCCTGTCTCCGCCTCCTATGCACGGGGATTACAAGCGTGCGCCACCACGCCCGGCTATTTTATATTTTTTATTTGGAAACAGGTTCTCACTAAATTGCCGAGAGCCTCACTAAGTAGCTGAGGCTGGCTTCGAACCCATGCAATCCTCCTGTCTCAGCCTCCCAAGCGCGGGGATTATAAGCGTGCGCCACCAGGCCTAGCTCCTTCTTCATCTTTAAAGGGTTGAGGTCTGTCTGGGGCACATCTGGGTCGCACTCTGCATGGTGCTGTGCACATGTGCCAGGGGTCATCAGTGAGTGACTCTGCTGGTGATGACAAGGACCAAACCCAAAACAGACAGTGACTCTGACATTTAGGCCTCCCGGGAGAGGCTGCCTCCATCTGCCTAAGGCAACTGGACATGTTCACTAAGCAGAACTGACAGCTTATTTCAGTTTTGCCCAAGTACTTTCATAAAGTTACTATGGTAAAGTGATTTTCATAAATCCTACCAGAGCAAGAGGCGCCATGGCAGAGAGGAAGTCATAATGCGGTGGGAGGTGGGAGTCAGAGCTGGGCTCTATCATCCTTTCATCCTCTGCATCTTTCTGACTTGGAATCTTTTTTTTTTTTTTTTAAATCCAGGGGCAATCTACCTCTGAGCCACATTTTTATTTTGAAATCATCTTGTTAAGAAGTTCCTGAGACTGGCCTTCCTGTTTCAGCTTCCCAAATACTGGGATTGCTGGTGGTGTGCACCACCGCGCCTGGCTCCAGACGCGGAATCTTTAGATTAGTCATGTCATCTGCACTGACGGGTGAGCTCATGTTCTCACCCGTCAATGCAGACGATCCCTGTCGTGACCGTAAGGAGCGAGCACAGGACGCAAATATTACGAAGACTGTGGCGTGGCACAAATGTAAGCAAGACGTTGCTCTGATGTAATGGGAAAGTAGCAGCAGATTCTAAAGTAAATATTTATTGTTTATAATAAGGACAAACTCAGAAAATGGCATTATATTTTAAAATGAATATGGCTGGGGCAAATGTAACAAACAAATCCTAGTATATTGCATGCAGGGAAACTTCAAACATTAAAAAAATGCTCCTTTACACTGTGGACAATATGTTTATGGGGGTTTGATAGCCCTGCCTTCTTCCACAGACATACAGCAGTTAGAAAACATAAATATCTTCCCTAGTTGGGCGCAATAGTGCATGTTGTAATCCCAGTACTTGGGAGACTGAAGACAGAAGGATCACACGTTCATGACCAGACTCAGCAACTTAGTGAGACTCTGATTCAAAAAAATAAAATAAAGCCGGGCGTGGTGGCCCACGCTTGTAATCCCCGCGCTTGGGAGGCAGAGACAGGAGGATCGCGCAGGTTCGAAGCCAGCCGCGCTGGCGTAAGAGACCCTGTTTCAAATAAAAAAAGTATAAAAATAGGTCTGGGAGTGTAGCCCAGAGGTAGAAGGGCTTCCAGGAACCCCAGTACCACCAAAAAAATAATAAATAAATAAATATAAATAAATAAATAAAATAAAATAAAATAGGGCCGGGGGCATAGCTAAGAAGTAGAACACCCCTGAGTTCAATCTTTGGCAACAATAAACAAACAAATAAATAAATAAATAAATAAATATCAAAATAAATATCTTCCCAGAAGGTTGGGATAGATACATAGGTGATAGGCCTATAATGAAAATTTAATATTAATGGAAACCCAGGGTCCCCCTTTGAAGAAGGAAGAATGCCTTTTCTTTCCAGCAAACACTCCTGGTTTGAACCAGAATGTTGGGCTGGGCTGTTTGTATTTCCAATATATGAACTACACAGCACCTTTGATCGGGACAGCATCGTGTTATATAAAAAGTACAGACCCCGCTGCTTCTCTGGACTTTCGGCAAGTTGATTATCCTCACTGAGCCCCGGGGCTCACATGGGAAGTGGCGGTAGCAGTATTCACCTAGTGGGGTTGAATTAGATACCCCCTGCCATACTTCAAGTATAGGGTTAGGCACAGAGGAGGGGACTGGTAAACGGGGGTCTCATTTTCACTAATAAAGTACCCTGACCTCTGTCTAGCATCGCCAGGAAGTCAGGGACAAAGACCAATAGACAGTCAGGGACAGAGGCAATTGTCTGCTACTTGTCAACGTCGAGTATGGGGCAAAGCTGCCAAGAACACTAAAGCAGCCAGGCCACAGGAACAGAGTAAAAGGCCTAGAACACATGTGTGTGTGTGCCTGTGTGTGTGTGTGTGTGTGTGTGTGTGTGTGTGTGTACACACGCACATGGTATGAGTGCCTGTGTGGTCCCTGTGCGTTCCATTCCAGTTAGACCACATGTGGAACATTGGTTGTGGCTTATAGAAGCTCATTTTAAAATACAGGACTCTAAAGTGGGATCAAGAAGAAGCCAGAGGAGCTAAGGGCTGCCTCACTTGGAGAAGGGTTGAAGGAAGAGCTTGGGAGGATTCAACCTGGAAAACAGAAAGCTAAGGGAAAAGTGATCATTATTTTTAAATAGTTGAAGAGTTTCAAGCAGAAATAGGTGAAGACAGAGTCTCTGTGACTCTACCAAGCAAAATAGGACCCAAAGACAGAAATGAGAAAGGCACTGTCTCATTCAGTAATTAAAAGCTCTCTCCAATCAAGTGGCACTCTTTCCCTAAGGGAAAGGCCACTCGGGGAGGTAGTGAGCATCCAGGCTCTGCGGGCAAGCAAGTAGAAGCCAGCATGGCCCGAGTCCAGGGTTCCTGCACTGGGTAGAGCTGCAATTAGCTGCCCTATGAAGTTCCTTCTGAATTTGTTAACCCTTAATAGAGCTCTAGCTTCCATAACCCTGTTAAAATTGTTTTGTGCTTTCCAAGTCATATTTTATAAATCTTAAGTTCTTCAAGATGGTTGCTCAAGGTGATTATACCTGCAGACATTAAAATCCAGAGAAGCCGGGCGTGGTGGCACATGCTTGTAATCCCAGTACTTGGGAGGCTGAGACAGGAGGATTGGAGATTTGCAGCCAGCCTCAGCTACTTAGTGAGGCCCTCCACAACTTAGTGAGACCCTGTTTCAAAATAAAGAATAATAATAAAAAAAAAATAACGCTGGGGTAGAGCTCGGAGGTAGAATGTCCCTAAGTTCCATTCCCAGTACAGGAAAAAAATCCAGAGGAAAGAGGAAACTTAAAGCTGCTTTTGAGGTACTGAGGATGGAATCCAGGGCCCCTCCATGCTGAACAAGAGCTCTGTCACTGAACTACATACCAGCCCTTCTCATTCTGAGACAGGGTCTCACTACCTAGGCTGACCTGAAGCTTGCAGCCCTCTTGCCTCAGCCTCTGGAGTTGCTGGGATAACAGGCTTGTGCCACCTTGCCTAGTTAAAGCTTTCTTTTGTCATTAGATTCAGAATGTTTATGATGATTTTTATTCCAGGCCATAGTTAATGAATATTTATTACACACTGTCCCTGACTCCTCCTCAAAATTGAATATGGCACGCTTGTAATCCCAGTACTTGGGAGGCCAAGACAGGAGGATTGCTTGGGTTTGAAGCCAGCCTTAGATACTTAGTGAGGCTCTCAGCAACTTAATGAGATTCTGTTTCCAGTTTGATAAGTTGGGTCCTGCACTCATGTGACTTTGTGTCACATGACCTCTGCAGGGCAAGGGAGGGGCTGAAACCCCCCCCCCCGCGAGAATTGGGCGTTCCCGCGAGTAAACCCCCATCTCGTGAGATGCATACCTTGAAAAGGAGAGCCCGTGTCCTCAAGCTTCGGACAGGTGCGCGGGCCCCACGGTGCCTCGCCCTGATTCCCGGGAGAGCCGTGCCATTAAAACTTTACATGCCATGTGTACCGGACCTCTCTCGTGTTTTTCACACTCCGCTGTACTCACTTATTTTTATTTTACTCGCATTAATTTTTTATTTTACTTATCACAGTTAAAATAGAAAATAGGTCTGGGAGTATAGCCTGGAGGTAGAATACCCCTGGGTTTCATCCCCAGGACCACACATACAAAAGAAAGAAAGAAAGAAAGAAAGAAAGAAAGAAAGAAAGAAAGAAAGAAAGAAAGAAAGAAAGAAAGAAAGAAAGAAAGAAAGAAAGAAAGAAAGGAGGAAAAAAGATCCAACATGGAGTCAAAGAGTCCTATTTATTATTGTCTTGTTCAATATTTAAAATATTTTAACCAGAGGTGGTGGTGCACACTTGTAATCCCAGTGCTTAGGAGGCTGAGACAGGAGGATCACACGGGTTTGAAGCCAGACTCAGCTACTTAGTGAGGCTCTCAGCAACTTGGTGAGACCCTGTTTCCAAATAAAATATAAAATAGGTCTGGGAGTATAGCCCGGAGGTAGAAAGTCCCTGGGTCCCACCCCCAGTACCACCAATAAATAAATAAATAAATACAATAAAATATTATAAAACTTAAAGTCTAAAAATCACTAACATAATTTCAGATAGCCCCTTCTATTTTTTTCTTTGCTCTCTACTGGTTCTAAAGTTCAAAGCATGTTTGTGCAGAAATGCAGGACTACACACTCACACACAAAGAAAAAGATTAAAGGGCTGATTGCAATCCTCTTTGCCTGCAAATACAAACCCTGTAAACTATACTAAATCTCACATTTAGCACAAAGTGCTACAGAAATGTGATTCAGGGCAGAAACAACATCCAATTATTCAGCCTGGGGACCCTCGGGCTAAAGGCAGATGTGGACTCCAAGACCCCGACAGCCAAGCATCTCCTTTGACTCGCTTGATCCAGGGCAGATGATCACAAGGGGACGTTCCAAACAGGTCAGCAGTTTCAGTGGAGCACCCAATGACATTTTAATCTGAAAAATTATAAACAACTTCACTCCCACCAGCAGCCACACCACCTCCTGAGGAATGTGCAGTGTGGTGGAGCTAAAGGGGCCGTTGATAAGCTGGGAAGCTCAAGTGCCAGGCCAGGAGAGAGTTTGACAGGCGAGATTATTTTTAATGCTTTCAAAGGCACACACTACATAAATATACTGCTCTTCCAAACCACAGATCGGTTTCTCCACTTAATATGTGCACAAAACAACCCATCTCAAAGCCCACTCGGTAATGGCTTCTCCTGACTGCTGCGGGTGGAAGGTAAAGAGACAGAGGGGTCAAGAATCCTCCCTCCAGAACCTTGAGATGCTCCAGCTGACAGACATTTGGGCACCGTCTTCATCTTCCTTATTTTACAGGTGAGAAAGTTATGATTCCAAGAGGGGAGGTGACTTGCTTGCAGGTCAACATTAAATTAGACCCAGAATCCAGGTTTCTGAATTCCATGACCAGAGTTTACTATGTCATGGTGGAAAGAAAACATCACATTGCCGACGACCACAAAACAATCCTAAAAACAGGCAAAGCCCTGGGGGGGCCTGGAGTCCCAGCTCTTATCCCAGCAAAGGAAGGCACACTCGCCCCATCTCGCCACTGCAACAGAGACCAGGGGGTGCTCACGCTGGGTCATGGAATTGTCATGCTACTGGCATGGGAAACAAGATGGCACTGCCCATGGTGGCACATGCCTGTAACCCAAGTACTTGGGAGGTTGAGACGGGAGGGTCACAGGTTTGAAGCCAGTGCAGGGCAACTCTCCTCCTGTTGTGATATACAAAATAAAAGGGGCTGGTGATGTAGTTTAGTGGTAGAATGCCTCTGGGTTCAATTTCCAGTAACACAGACACACACACACACACACACACACACACACACTAAAAATAAAAATATGATGATGAAGACCAAGCAGCAGTAGTAGCAGCATATGACAGGCCATTCCTAGGCAGCCAGGAAACTGAGATGCTGGCAATCACCCCAAAGGTAAAGAGTAGAGCCAGCCATACCTTCCTCTGTGGCTCTCTAGGTTTTCTAGAATCCTTCTTTTGATCTTCTAAAGATTTGGAAAGGATAAGCCAGGCATGGCACATGCTCATAATCCTAGTACTTGGGAGGCTGAGACAGGAGGATCACGGGTTCATAGCAGCCCCAGCTACTTAGTGAGGCCCTCCACAATTTTAAACTCTTGTTTCAAAATAAAGAATAAAAAATAGGGGTGGGGGTATAGTTCAGAGGTAGAATGACCCTGGGTTCAATCCTCAGTACTACCAAAAAAAAGAAGATTTGGTCAGCTGGGTATACACACAAATGCCACCTCCATCATTTTCCCTTTGAGCGTGACTTGCTCTTTCCCGGAAGTTCCTCACCGCAGCACTGGCTGGAATGATGAGACCAGTTCTAACAATCAGACGATTGAAAGGCAATCTCTCCCGCACTCACTGGTCTTGTGAAGCCCCCGGCTCCCTGAGTCACGGGTAACAGCGGAAAAGCCGCTGTGCGCGGACACAGCCTCATTCTCGTCTCCTTTTTGACTTAATCAGTGTCTTCGTTTGTTGACCCAGACAGGGTCTTCATTTACTCGGTTTCTCAGAATCACTGAGGACTCACAATGAGGCTCGGACAGTGCTGCCGTGAGGACACTGTGGACAGGCCCCTCTCAATGTGCTCATGGTTCGGTCACAGAACAGTCTGTCCTTTCATGGGCGCTGTGGAATGAGCACCAGCTCTGTGAGCGGGCGCGCAGGGCATCCTCTGTCTGAGAGCCAAGGCCCAGCCCCCAAGTTCCCCACTGTAGCCCTGGATACACTGGATGGGGGTGGGAAGGCCCTGTGAGAGGCCTTTGTCCCTAGAGATTCCGGGGAAGGAGGGATGGACAGCTGGGTTCTGGGCCTGGCAAAGGAGGGGAAAGAACTGGAAAGAGACCAGAACGTCTGCAGTCCTAAATAGAAAGGCTCGGCCAGGTGTGGGCCCATTGCAAGGCACCCCAAATGTGCCAGTTCCCCTTCAGCACCTCCTGAAGGGCTTCTTGTTAGCCTGCAAGGACTCTGCCCTGGAGGTCCAGGAGCCCGCGGTGTGGTGCAGCCCTGGCCTGCGGTACTGGTCGTGTGATGGTCCCATCGGCGGCCCCGGGTGACTTGATGCGGGCTGTGCTGACACGTGGCTCAGAAGGGTAAGCAGTTGAGAAAGATGAATTTGGCAACTATAAGCCGCCATGCTCTGGAAGGCAACGGAGTGGCAGGCTCCCCCAAAGTCCAGGGACGCCTCTGGGAATGGTGCATGCTGGATGTGCGTATGTTCTCAGACAGATGCCTTGCTATAGGGATTTTAGGTCTCTTCCAAAGTACGTGACATGGCTATGTAAACATGTCATGAGGTATCATGGGTGATTTAATTACCCAGTAGATAGTTCTGGGGATCATAATAATGATTATTTTTCAGGATCTATCATTTAAAATATCTATATCACATGCCTACTACATGGTTTCATTTCTTCTCCCCGACAATCCTGGAAAGTGGGTATCACGATCCCCTTTAATAACTCAGAACAGATGCAGAGGGTATGGCTACATAACGAGCAAGGGGCAGGAACAGTGTTCTCACCTAGTGCAGCCTGCTCCCAAAGCCCATACCTTACAGCAATATAGATGAGAAAGAAGTAAGCCAACACTGCATTCAATTTCAAAATATAAATATTTTACATTTTGTACTGCCATACAATGGGCATTCCATTTTGAGTGTCACTCCAAGGATACAACTCATTATCCTAAAGGTTACCAGTCTGGGAGCGGGTGGTGTCCAAAATGTGTCGTGGCTGATGAAGACACCGGTGGACCTAATGCCACATGAGCACAACTGTGACCTCTAGAAAGACCTCTGGAAAGGAGGAGGAGAATAACACTCTCCACTCCTGTGTCCGCATCTGGAGCATCAAGTCCCGTTCTGGGGGACATAGTGAAAGAGGGCACAGGCAACCTGACACTTCAGGAGTCTGAAATGTTCTGGGTGAGTCTGACTTTGAAGGTGAGTGGACTCTTAACCTATACAGAAAACGAAACAGAAAATTTTCCTGTGCAGAAAAACTGAGTGAGGAACTAAGGTTATTTGGCTTCCAGAATTGGGGTTTCTGGCTGCCAGGATTAGGACAGGCTAGCAAGGAGGAAAAGAAATGACTTTAAAGTCTAAAATGTGCAGAGAATGGGTTTCTCCAGTGTGTTGGGTCATGAATAGCCCTGGACCAGCAGAAGGGTGTTATGAACTGCTCAGAGGAAAGAAGAGCTCTCCAATATTTGGGAGTGTTCATGGACGGAATAGTCTGCTCTGTGAGGTAGTGAGCTTCTCATCACTGGAGGTATCCAAGCAGAGGCAGGACTGGGTGTATATGAAAGAAAAATCAAGCATCAGGACTTCTAACCCCAAATTCCACAATCTACCAGTCCATGAAGATTCCATTTTATCCCTAAGACCTCATTCGCTATACTTGGTGGCCTTTACTTTTTCTCTTCACTTGAGTCATTATTATGTCTTAAAACATTTCAGTAAGCTGGGCGTGGTTGTGCATGCTTGTAATCCCAGCATTTGGGAGGCTGAGACAAGAAGGTCGCAGTTTGAGGCCAGCCTCAGCTATTTCCTAATGAGGCCCTTTGTAACTCAGTGAGACCCTGTTTCAAAATAAAGAATAAAAAATCGGGCTGGGGGTATAGCTTGGACGTAGAATGCCCCTGGTTCCACCCACAGTACCACAAAAAAAAGAAGCTTCCAGTAGTAAGTGACTCATTGTTTCGTGGGGTTTTCTTGAAATAATCTGGTTTATGTATGTGATCTCTTTAATCATACATTTATCCTGGATTTTTTTTTTTTTTTTTTGGTACTGGGGATTGGACAGAGTAGTATTTTATCCCTAAGCTACACCCCAGCCCTTTTTATCTTTATTTTGAAACAGAGTCTCACAAAGTTTTTTTTGCTGGTCTTGAACTTGCTCTTCTGTCTCAGTCTCCCAAGTAGTGAGATTACCAGTGTGAGCCCCTGTGCCTAGTTTTTCTTGAATTATTAAAATCAAACATTTAGAAAGCAAATTCCTGGTCCATGGGGAGGGAAATCTATTTTTATGAATTTGTTATTTCAAATTTTCCTACCTAATTTCCTACCTGTTTTAATTTCCTCTCAAATGGAACAGTAGCAAGATGTATTCTTTTGGTTTCTCCTTCCCCTGAATGTTGAATTTAAATACGCTACAATACCATCTATATATACATTCGATTTCATTCATTTTTTTAAGTCAACACAGGAATTGTTCTAGGCACTGGAGAAACAGCAGAAAACAACACAAATTCTCTGCTCTTGTGGAGACAGGTAGTAACCGAGAGAAAAGCATGTATACAAAAACGCTATGCCAGCCAGGCTTGGTGGCGCACATTTGCAATCCCAGTGCTTGGGAACCTGAGACAGGAGGATCGATCGTGTGGGTTTGAAGTCAGCCTTAGCTACTTAGTGAGGCTCTCAGCACCTCAGTGAGACCCTGTTTCCAAATAAAAATATAAAATAGCTCTGAGAGTATAGCCCAGAGGTAGAAGGCCCCTGGATTCCATCTTATTAAAAAAAAAAATAAAGTCATGCCTGGTGCTACACATCTGTAATCCCAGCTACTCAGAAGGCTGAGGCAGGAGGATCAAAAGTTCAAGGCCAGCCCGGGCAACTTAGTGAGATATAAAAATGATATATTTTAAAATGATATAAAAATTTTAAAGTATACACAAGACAAACAAAATATATTTGAGGTAGTGACCAGTTCTCAAGAGAAGACTAAATTAGGAAGAAGTGGATGGAAGGGGTGGAGGGGGAAAGAGAAAGAGGATGCTACCATTTAAATGGGATGGTGAGCCAGGCGTGGTGGCGCACGCTTGTAATCCCCGCGCTTGGGAGGCGGAGACAGGAGGATCGCGCAGGTTCATAGCCAGCTGTGCTGGTTTAAGACACCCTGTTTCAAAAATATAAAATAGGTCTGGGAGTGTAGTCCAGAGGTAGAAGGGCTTCCAGGAACCCCAGTACCACCAAAAAAAAAAAAAAAAAAAATGGGATGGCGAGTTGAAATTTTATTAAATGGTGGGAGCCCCATTAAGAAGGGGCCAGGGGCTTGAAAGCTTCAGAACACCACCAGCAGAGGGGGATGGGGCGGATGCAAAGCACAGAGCCTCCTCCTCGGCCACAATGATTCCCCGCTGAGCGCTTGGCATCACGTGTGACAAACAGAACCAAACACCAGCCTCTGCACACCAGGATCCTCGGAGGAAAGAACACATCTGCACCCAAACAATAGGCAGCGAACTGCCAAGTGCTAAATCGGGTAGGTCAGATGCTGCAGAATATCTCCCCCTGGACCGCTTGGGCAGGTCCACACCACCAGGGTTCTCTGTGCTACCCGCAGGCTCCGGTGCTCTTCCCACACTTCTGCATCAGATCTCACACCACCTGCAAAGCCACCCAGCCCTCTCCTGACCACCTGCACCAGTGCTTCCTCCTTCTGAATCCACAAGGTAGCTGGTCTCACGGAACCAGAACCAGAACCTGCATTTCAACAGGATCCCCAGGTGATGGGATGTGCACCCTGAGGCCTGAGAAGCACAGCTCCCATCTGCAAAGGGGGTCGCCCACTGTGGAACCCAGGGAAGCGTTTCAAAATCCCAGCAGCCTCACTCCACCTTGGGAGATTCTCATTAAATCAGTGTGAGTGTGAAACAGGCATCCAGTGTTTTTTTTTTTTTTTTTTTTTAACTTCCCAGGTGATTTTAACATGTGAGCACAGACTGAAAATTACTAGTAGCTCCTGTCCCAGTTCCCTTAAATTCTTTTCCCTGCCCTTTTTACCCTAGCTGTCAAAGGGCCTGGCTTTAAGCAAGTTAGTCCTCCCCTCTCAACTCCGGCTGAGGGGGATTTTTAGGTATAGAGCTCCTGGAGAAGCCGGCTTCCACTCCACACTTCCTCCTCTGGCTCAGAGGCCTTCACAGAAGGAAGAGAGAGAGATCAGGAGGAGGGGGAGGAGGAAGAAGAGGAGGAGGGAAAGGAAGAGGAGGGGGGGAGGAGCAGCCTCCCCCTTCAGAAGCACAGCCTTATGGTCAGGCCTTGGGCAAGCAGCTTCAATGCCACCTCTGTAAAGAGGCAGCCTCAGGTAGTCACGGGGTCTTGGGAAGATCAACAGAGATCACATGTGAAAGGAAAATAGTACAATACTAATGGGCATGACTGCCGGGATGGCTTCCTGACCAGCAGTCCTAAGATACTCATTTCAAACTTAAAAATCTTCTCCTGCTTTACAAATCCAAGCAAGAATTCTAAGCAAATTTTTATCTTAGCATCTAAAGAATGAGAGAGCCCAGGTGTAGTATTTGTGGTGACCTGGGTGGGAGGGGCTCAACAGTCGCAAGGTGCTACACACCCATTACTAGAGGCCAGTGGTTCTGTGACTTGAGGATTTTTGTTGTTGTTTGTTTTGTTTTATTTTGTTTGTTTGCATTTTTCCCCCACTGGTACTGGGGATTGAACCCATGGGGGCTCCATCACTGAACTACATCTCCAGCCCTTTTTATTTTTAGTTTTTTATTTTGTGACAGGGTCTCACTAAGTTGTCTAGGCTGGCCTTGAGTTTGCGATCCACTTGTCTCAGCCACCCAAGTTCTGGGGTTACAGGCATGGGCCTCCAGGCCCCCAGGCCCGGCTGTTTGAGGATGTTTTACTAAGTAGTAAACACTCCAAGAGTATTCAGTAGATATCAAATGATGTGGCCTAATATGGCCCTGGGTAAATCTACACTATGCTACTGCTGGAGTGAGGAGATACCTAGCGGCCTTATTTTATTTTATTTTATTTTTGGTACTAGGAATTGAACCCAAGACATCCTACCTTGGAGTTACACCTATACTCCTTTTTATTTTATTTTTAATTTTAAAACAGGGTCTCCTAAGTTGCTGAAGGTCTGGCTAAGTTGCCGAGGCTGGCCTTGAACCCTCTATCCTTCTGTCTCAGTTTTCCAAGGACTGGGATGACAGATGTGTGAATCCTTTTAAGGAAAAGTCCAGCCTCTTCATTTAGCTATCCTGCTAATCTGCAGACTGAAAGCTTGAGAGACCAGGCTTATCCAAAATAGGTTCTCAGTTTTATTAAAAGGAGTAGTCCATTAAAAGTCATATTCAATGCTAAACACCAGCAGTTAAGGAGAGATACAATTATGCTGCCTAATCTGACTAATGAGTTAAAAAATATATAGCCATTTCCTTTGGCTAAAGGATGATTGTCTATCCTTAATTTTTTTGAGATTCTTATTCTGGCAGGCTCTCCTCCTCCCCAGAGATACAAATGTCCTTGAGAGAGGCAATATGAACCAGATGTTGAGTGGAGCAATCATATGCCAGCTTTCACAGATGAAGTTTAAAAGATTTCGGGGATCCACATAGGATTGCTAATTTTTATCTTTCTAAGAAAGGACATCAATCCACAACAAGACCTGTCATCATTTAATAAGAGAATGGACAGTTCAAAAGAAATAAAGCTCCGAAAAACAGAAGCTCAGCATAAAGGACTGTCCTTTTCAAGAAAGGACAATTGTTCCGGGCTTGGTGGCACACGCTTGCAATCCCAGCATACATGTAACGGAGTGCTAGGCTCTCAGGCCGGAAAGAAACTTCATCCCTGCGGTCATGGCGGGAAGCCCACCCATGATAACCGGAGACACTTACAGTGGTAAAGTTCCTTTGCTCAATGCTCTCCTTCACTGGCACTCTGTGTCACTCAGGGAACCCTCGTCCTCATCCCCACAGGGAAGGAGAAACTACTTCCCTTTTAATCAACTACTCCTTTTAGTAAAACTGAGAACCTATTTTGGATAAGCCTGGTCTCTCAAGCTTTCTAGCTTTCAAGTACTGTCATCCCAGTACTTGAGACTGAGACAGAAGGATTGCAGGTTCAAGGCCAGCCTCAGCAACTTAGCCAGACCTTCAGCTGGAAATAGTGTCAAAAGCCTGAACATAACCTAGAAATGTAACTAGGAAGCAAGAAAGGAGTCATAAATCTCTCACCTAGTTGAGGACTTTCACAGTGACAAGAATCTCCGCCTCCTTTTCATAGGAAGGATGTGAGCCACCCAAGTAATAGAATTGTTTAATTTTTTTCTTTTCTTTCCTGGGGATTGAACTCAGGAGCATTCTCCCTCTGAGTTACATGCTTTTTTATTTTGAAATGGGGTCTCACTAAGTTGCTGAGGGTCTAAGTTGCTGAGGTTGGCCTCAAACCTGAGATCCTCTTGTCTCAGCGTCCCATGTGCTGGGGTGATAGAAAATGGTCATGTCACAGATGAACTCCATTTTGCCAGAACAGGAGGCTCAGAGGCCCTGCAAGGCTGTCCAGCGGGTGAGCTCTAGGGCCCCAGTGCCAGCTCCCAAGGCCACCATTGGTGTCTCCTTTGGCCTCCCTCCCTCAGTTCATAGCATGTCCTGAGATGCAGGAAAACAATTCCCCTCGGTCACGACGTGTCCCCCTTTTTCTTCCTTTCCTGTTATCAGACAGGTTTTCTCTCTTCCTGGATGTGGTAAACAAAACAAAGCCCCCTTAACTCAACATTTTTGCTGTTCAGGGTAGTACCTCCTTCCTGGCTTCTTGCTAAGGCTGGGCCAGGTCTGCGCCTCAAGTCCCAGGGAGGCCTCCTGTACCCGGGGTCCATGGGCAGGGCCTCTGGCTTCCGGCGGTACGTGTGGGCACGGCCAGCCAGCTGGGAGGGCATCAGGCGCCAGCCCTTCTCCTCCCTCCCCAGGGTCTGACCAGAAGCCGGGTCAGCAAGCAGATGACATGGGCACAGGATAAGGGCAGCCCCCAGACACAGAGGGCATTTGAGGGGAATGGGGTGAACCACACTCAAAGAACCCCGCCCACCCCCTTCTCTGCCGGTTTTCCCAGCCAGCCATTGCTCACATGAGAGATCTCTTTGTCTCCTGCCTCTCTATATCGTGGAGGCAGGCTGGGGTGGGACGCGGCTGGGCGCAGTTGTAGGGCTGGGGACAAAGATGGGGTCATGGGTACAGGCCGGCTCGGGGTCAGCTCTGGGAGATACCCAAACACCTCCAAACACACCCGGTGGGGGGCACAGCCCGGCAGTGTGAAAAAAGGGCCATGTGGGGAGAAGGGAGGAAAGCTCACCTATCCGGGAGGTGGGGCAGAAAAACTCTTGGCTGTGAAGAAGACGAGAGAAGGTGCGCAGGTGTGTGGGCTGGGCGCTTCAGGTGCACCGTCTAGATTCTCACTTATCTCTATAATGAACGCTATTTCTAGAGACAAAGAAAAGTCAAATTTCCAGTCTTAGCTCCCTAAACCCAAGTTCCCTCTTTCCTTTGCCAAAGTCCACCTATATAAAGCAATAACCACCCACCTCTCTGTTCCCATGTTAGGGTTCCTTCACCCACAACCAAGAGAGCCTCACTAATAGTATTTTATTTTTATTTTTGGTAGCACTGGGAGTTGAACTCAGGAGGCTACATCCCTGCCTGTTTTATTTTAAAAATTGAAACAGAGTCTTGCTAAGGTGCCTAGGCTGGCCTCAAACCTGGGATCTTCCTAGGATCAGCCTTCCAAATGCTGAGACTAGAGGAATGTGTCACCATGCCCAGTTTAATAACATACTTTGTGTGTGTGTGTGTGTGTGTGTGTGTGTGTGTGTGTGTGTGTGTGTGGTACTGGGGATGGCACCCAAGGGCATTCTACCTCTGAGCTATACTCTCAGCCCAGTTTTTATTCTTTATTTTGAAACAAGGTCTTACTATGTTGCAGAGGGTTTCACTAAGTAGCTGAGGCTGGCCGAGAAAGGTCTTCCTATCTCAGCCTCCCAAGTACTGGAATCACAAGCGTGTACCACCGTGCCCGGCTATTAAGATACTTTTTAATTCACCAATTTTACTTTTGGGAAGATATTCCAAAGAAATGACAAAAGAGCCATATACCTCAAATATTCACTGTGGCCTTATTTATAATATTAAAACAACTATAAGTATAAATATGTAACAACAGAGGGGGTATAAACTGGTACATTTATGTGATTATCACAGGCCCTTAAGATAATATTATATGTAGGGTTTGGTAACAAATAAAGACTTATAATAGTAAGTGAAAAAAGACAGATACAAAATTATATATACAATAGTACATATAACATAATCACAATATGTAGAAAATATATAGAAAAAAAACACTGAAAGAAAATTGACAAAAATATTATATCTTTAGGTGACAGAATTATTTTTTCTTTTGCTGGCATATATTTTCTAGTTTCTCTGCACTGAGGATAAGCACGTATTATTAATTAAAATATTAAAATGCTGATTTCAGAAATGTTACACATAGTCAGGTGGTGGTACATGCTTATAAGCCCAGTACTTGAGAGGCTGAGACAGGAGGATCACAGGTTTATGACCAGCTTCAGCTACTTAGTGAAGCCCTTTGAAATTCAGTGAGACACTGTTTCTAAATAAAGAATAAGCCGGGTGTGGTGGCACATGGTTGTAATCCTGGCATTTGGGAGGCTGAAACAGAAGGATAGCGGTTTGTGGCCAGCCTCAGCTACTTAGTGAGACCCTTTGCAACTCAGTGAGACCCTGTTTCAAACTAAGAATAAAAAATAGGGCTGGGGGTGGGGAGGTAGCTTGGAGGCAGAATGTCCCTGGGTTCTATCCTGAGTAGTGAAAAAAAATCTACATAATTATATAACACACATATGAAATCAATGCTAAATAGGTAATCATCAGGCATGTGTGAAAAAGACAAGGTGTAGTTGAACAATTTTCCCATTAATTAAACAATTTTCTATAACTTAAAAGGGTATGTGGAGGTTAAAGGGGTGGGTCCATTTTTATAAGTCTAAGAAAGGGAAGGGGATACTGCAATGGGCCAGAGAAAGGAAAAACATCAAGGCTGAGAATACACAAAAAGGAAACGAGGAGACAGTAGCTGGCTCCTGACTGGCAAGGCCATGCCAACATGGCTGGAGGGGAAGAAGACCGAGAGGAGTTTGTAATGGGAAAACAAGGATCACATTGCTAAACATGACTTGGGAAAGGAGGGCAGGGTGGAATGCAGACATCCCCAAACTTATTGGCGTATCACCCCATTTTCAGGAAAAAAATTTACTCAGCACCCCTTTGGGTGTTTCTCTTGCCTCCTTATTTTTATTTAATGTCCCCCAGTTGCTCCTGAGGCCGCTACCTTCCCACCGGTCCAGAATCACCCCCACCCACTGCCCCTGCAGGTGAATGATGTACAGACTTTGGGAATCTATGGCTATAATGGATAAGGAAAAGAGTATCATGAAAAAAAAATTTAAAGAAATATATTTATCAGGAAAATGTTTACTAATCTTAAATGAGCAAAATAAATTTAATGTGTTCACATTCAACCCAAGGTTAATATCATTATTTTTATTTCAACCTATGCAAGGTGATGATTGGGTTCATTTTGGGTTGAAAAGGGCCTAGTAATCAAGTGGCCCCTTGTTTAGGGCCTATTTCTCTTCAAAAGGGAGGGAAGAAAATAAGATCAAGAAAGCTTCATGTCTGCATGCTGTAGCAGCAGGGAATATACACTGATTCCTAAGTTTTCCCTTGTGTAAGAACCGCTCAGCTCAGCCGTATCCTTCAAGTAACCTACCTAACACTTTATTTTGAACAAGTAATAGAGTATAAACTGTGTTGAGGACCCATATTAGGATAGAAGGCAATGAGTTTGTTCTGGGGATGAAATCTAGGATTCTCTAAGTGGTGGGTATAAAATTTACCAAGCTATATACAGAAAGCACTGGTTTGAGTTTATGGAAGTCTCAGTGGTTCCAATTCCCCAAAGTCGATTCTTCTCCAGCCAGGGGAGATTCCTGGCTGACCTCATCTCATCAGCAAAATGGGCTTATGCTTCTTCTTTTTCTTTAAAGCACCCTTCCCCTCCACTCCCTATTGGAAACGGTCTCCTTTTACGGGATGAAGTGGAATAACTCACTAGGTTGGGGGCTAGACTCTAGACCTTCCTGGATTCGTGGCCTTCCTCTAATAATACTCTAGTTCCCCAATGTTATTTCCCGCCAATTTCCTTAACTTCATCATCCTGTTTTCCAAATACTGGAAGAGATTATAGGGGGCAGGAGGAGCCACCCATGGTTAAAAGGAAGGCTAGAGACAGGACAGTTCAACACCAGGAAAGTGTTAGGCTTCCCATTAATACTTGCTGGTTGGATGAAGATAAAGGGGGTACTTGTTTGAATTGGGTATGACTCTGTGTTGGCACCATGATGGAAATTAGGAACAGTCTTGCTTGAGAGTCTAAAATCCATGAACTGTTACCTTCCTGAGATGTCTTATGCTGCTCTGTGTAGTAATTTCTTCATACCTCCATTCCACCAATATAAAAAAGGGTGGCAGAGAAATCATCTTACTTAAAATTTAAGTAGCAGGACAGAAAGCCTTTCTGTTGCTCTTGCCTAAAATCGAAACACCAACATAGGCATTTATATGAATCACTAGGCTCACAAAAAAGAACGTTTTGACCTTGTTCTTGAAAACAAAAAACCCACCACAACCAACTTTCTAAAGACTACTTTAAAAAAAAAACATGTGATGAAATCCAGAAGGGGCTTTTATCTCCTAACACCCATACCAGAAGATTAATCTCTGTGGTCGGTGTCTTGTTCTGATTGGGAAGCTGTTTGAGCCCAGCTTTGGAATCCTCTCCACTCAGAACATCTGCTCCACAGTTGTTAATGTTTGTTTGGTATTGCCCCAAAGAAGGGAAGAATTCTTAACAATGAGTCCCAAGATAGACTAGACCAGCAGTGATGCTTATTTTGAAAAGGCATTTTTTTTGGAGCAATCTGACCTGTATGTGAAAAAAAAAAAATGATTAGGTCGTTGGACCAAGAGATGGATGTCCATCTAATGCTGGAATGTAGATTAGCTTGTTTTCACCAAGTCTCAAATTCTCCCCAGAAATATTTGTTCGTTGAATTATATGCATTCTACACGAATAGAGCTTAGTTTTTGAGTTTGTAGAGATTTGAATGTTTAACTCAAAATAATCATAAGTGAGAGATTGACTTTATAATCTTCAATAGCTATATGCAAGAAAAATTTAAAAGCTCCTAGCTATCTTTAAGAAAGAGTCTGAGTCAGATATATAACTACAGCATATCACTTGTAAATTTCTATCCTAGCCGAGCAAAAGAAAGAGAACTGTCACTTCTTGGGCCTCCTGAAACTAGAACTCAGTCACCGGATAAGGAAGTAAAATATCCTAGTTTGCTAAAGTGAGGTTCAAGACAAATCAAACCAACCTGCATTATGCAGAGCAAAACAGCTTTAAGGCAAAACACAAGGGTGTTTTCAAAAAAAGACTAGAGTATAAATAACCCTTCTGTCAATAATGCTATCTTTACATATTCTTATTACATGTTCGTGAGTTCCAACGGAGATAAGAAGACAATTTATATTGGGTGGGAGAGATTGAAACTTAGCATTTGAAACTGTAGAAACAGCTGGGTTTAGTTTCAAAGCTCCAAAATTAAATCGAAAGAGGGAAAGACCCTAATCCCGCAGACCATCTGTTCAAAGAGTGAAGAGAGCAGGAGAGCTTTCAGCTGAGGAACAACAAGCCTCGGCCGGTGAAATCTCCAGCCTCTCTCCCGGGCACTGTTTCAGCTGCTCCTCACACCAGCCCACATTTCTATCCTCACAGAGCAGGTAAAGAATCTGGAGCTTAGGGGAGAATCTTTCTCCATGTCCCACCAAACATCATTAGCAAGGGCACGATTTCCATCTAACTAACCTTCACAAATTCTAAAGTCACATTGCATTTTTCTGTATCAACTTTTAATTCCCCTTTTTTTTTTTTTTTTGGTGGTACTGGGGTTCCTGGAAGCCCTTCTACCTCGGGGCTACACTCCCAGACCTATTTTTATATTTTTATTTGGAAACAGGGTCTCTTAAACCAGTGCGGCTGGCTTCGAACCTGCGCGATCCTCCTGTCTCTGCTTCCCAAGCGTGGAGATTACAAGCGTGCGCCACCACGTCCGGCCCCATTCTTTTTTTTTATGGTACTGCTTTATTCTTTATTTTGAAACAGGCTCACTGAGTTGCAAAGGGCCTCACTCAGTAGCTGAAGCTGTCCAATCCTCGTGTCTCAGCCTCTCAAATGCTGGGATTACAAGTGTGCACCACCACACCCGGCAAATTCCTATTCTTCCTTCATTTCCTCTTTTTTTTTTCTCCCTTTTCTTCCCACATTAATTGGGGTGCATCGGTAGTTGCAGAAGGTATTCAGTGGGCTAATGTTCATGCAAGAAATACTTATATCCGTAACGGCAGGAAGGCTAACAACTCACTATTCATAGAGAAGCAGCAGGCATGCCAGTTTTGTAACTCTGCCTTGTTTCTTTACTGCTTCTATTGAAAATAAAAACTTTACATATCGAGCATAAACAGCACAATGCAGATCAGTGCTGAGTTTTTGGTTTGGTTTTGCTAAATAATTGACGTTGCATGTATATTCTGCAAGGTCTTTGTGAAATGTCTCATCCCAAACAAACCAAGTGTGTTGCCCAGAAGAAAGGTTCCAGGGTAAGCCTAAGGGTGACAGATCCCAGAAAGAGGTATTAGTGAGGTCAGGCAGAGCAAGGGCAAGGCGGTGGGAGGTGAATGGTTGGTCTGGTAGGTGACCCTCAGACCAAAAAAAGAAAGAAAGAAAGAAAGTTTTGCTGACTTGCAGATTTAAGCAGCTGTGGTTTTCAAAGTTATTGTTTTTAAGGCATAAAGTTCTTTGTTCAGATAAATTTCACCCAAAGCATAAAACAAACAGCAGTGAAGAGGCAGAGCTCTGCACTGAAGCAGGGGGGGAACGCAGAGCCTCCCGCCTCTGGCCCCTGCTATGGGAATTAGCACAGCACAGATTTGAGGTTATTTGTACTTATTTCTCAAAATAAGCAGGCAAAACTAACTTCTTAAGGATTAAAGTATGGGCCCTGCAGCAACCATTTCACCAAGAGCTCATAACTCAAACCCCACCCCCAAATCTGGGATTTCAGAGAAGAGGCAGCTGGCCAGGGGTGCCTCTCTCCTTCCTGGAAACCTGACTACATATTAGAGCTGGGGCAGGCACTGTGAAAATAGAAGGTTTGGCCTCCTAGACAAATGGTGGGGGCTGGGGGCTGTTGGATTACTGTGGGCTGTATTAAGTTTATTCAGTCCTAAAATAACATTTCTGAATAGAGAAAATTATTCTCAAAAATATTTCCTGCTAAACCGGGTGTGGTGGCGCACGCTTGTAATCCCAGCATTTGGGAGGCTGAGACAGGAGGATCATGGTTCAAGACCAGCCTGAGCTACTTAGTGAGGAGGCCCTTTGCAACTCAGTGAGACCCTGTTTCAAAATAAAGAATAAACAAAGGGGGGCTGGGGGTGGATCTCGAAGGTAGAATGTTCCTGGGTTCCATCCCCAGTACCCCACACACAAAAAGAGTTCCTGCTGAGTGTAGTGGTGCGTGTCTATAATCCCAGTACTTGAGAGGCTGAGACGGGAGAATTGAAGGCAAGGTCAGACCCAGCAACTTAAAATGAGACTCTCAGAAACTCAGTAAGACCTTGTTTCAAATTAAAAAGGGGATGGGGGTTTAGCTCAGAGGTAGAATGTCCCAGTTTTAACCTTCTGAACCCAAACAAACAGAACAAAAGAAAAAACAACATTTCTCTTCATACTACGCTGGGAAATTGATCACACTCCTTTAGAAGTTTACACTATTTTAAGAGGACAATATTTTTGTGTTCATTTTGTTCCTTTTCAGATCCCATGAGGCAAGCTGGACAGGTATCGCCATCCCATTTTACAGATAAGGAAGTGAAGGCTGAGAAATAGGAAAAAAATGTCCTCAAGGTCACATGACTCATATGGGTTTTCTGGTTCCTACCCATAATTTAATTAATTAATTAATTAATTTTGCAGCACTGGGGATTGAACCCAGGGGCATTCGGCCTTTGAGCTACACCTCCAGCCCTTTTTTCATTGTTTTTACTTTGAAACAGGGTCTCACTAAGTTGTAGAGTACCCCACTAAGTAGCTGAGGCTGCCTGCGAACCTGCGATCCTCCTGCCTCAGCCTCCCAAGTACTGGGATTGCAAGTGTGGGCCACATAACTATAATTTTAAACCTGCACTCTACATACACAACCTTTTTTCAGTGTGAGGGTAAATGAAAACCACAGATTTGATGCTGCCAGCCCTCTGTCCTTGGGGAGCGTTAGTACTCTCATTACATAGCAGGCCCAATAACTACCTGATTCATCTACTCCACTGAATTTTGAAGAACAAGTGAGATGATTTAGTGCAAGTGTTTGCTAATGTGCTAAGGGTTAGTTACTCTTCTACGCTAATATTTTGGCAGGTTCACTGCCCTTTTATTACCTTGGATTTCACTTTTTTGAACCAAATAAAATTTGTTTTGCACTCAGGAAGTATATATAGTGCAAGTCTCTTATAAATGTCAGGAGCTGGCCACTGTCCAGAGTCCTCCTGATGTTGGAGATTCAAGCATGTATGCACTGCCAAAGCTCGCTCGCTTTCCTTCTTTCTTTCCTTCCTTCCTTCCTTCCTTCTTTTTTTGGTATTGGGGATTGAACCCAGAGGTATTCTACCTCTGAGAAACATCCCCAGCTCTTTTTATTCTTTGAAATAGGGTCTCACTAAGTTGCTGCGGGTCTTCTAAGTTGCTGCTGCTGGCCTGAAATGTGTGATCCACCTGTCTCAGCCTCCTGAGTACTGGAGTGCCAGGCATGGGCCACTGACACAGTTTGTTTGTTTGGGTACTGGGGTGGAACCCAGGGGCTTTTCTACCTCTGGGCTATACTCTCAGACCTATTTATACTTTATTTGGAAACAGGGTCTCACTAAGTTGCTGAAAGCCTATGTGGCTGAGGCTGGCTTCAAACTTGTGCGATCCTCCTGTCTCAGCCTCCCAAGTGCAGGGATTACAAGTGTGCACCACCACTCCCAGCTATTGACACAGTTTTCTAAGGCTTCTTCACCCTGAGTCCTGAGCAGTGGCCATAAGGAGCGTGGGTCAGGCTGATGGCTTAGCCCGGGCCACAGGGGAGTGGGCAGGAAAGCTGGTCTCTTCGAAGTCATCACAGGCTGGGGCTTGTCTTGCCTCTAACATAATTGGAACCTGAATTCAGCAAACTTATCCAAAGGGTGATCTACTCTCTACAGCTAACTTTAGATGGAATGACTTTAAAATGTCAGATAGCAATTTAATTTTTTTTTAAAGAAGAGTTCAAAATAGGTTTGGGTTTTTTATAGATGAAGCCCCACTGAGGAGAGCAAGTTACAAAAGACAAATTTGATGAAGACAAAATCAGAATAAGGAAAGTTGGACTAATGGAAGAAAGATGTATACTTTGATAAAATAAATTGCCTTGTTGTTTCTTCAAAGTATAAACATTATACATGTTCCTTGTTACAAAAAAAAATCACACAACATAGAAAGACATCAATGTATGTAGAAGAAAGAGGGAGGCATCCATCCAAAGAAAGCTATGCTGATGTTCATGAGTATATCCTTCCAGACTTCTTTATAGATTTAGCAAAAATGAAATTATACTGTACAGGTAATTGCAAAACCGTGTGTGTGTGTGTGTGTGTGTGTGTGTGTGTGTGTGGCACTGGGGTTCCTGGAAACCCTTCTACCTCTGGGCTACACTCCCAGACCTGTTTTTTTATATATATTTTATTTGGAAACAGGGTCTCTTAAGCCAGCGCGGCTTCAAACCTGCGCGATCCTCCTGTCTCCGCCTCCCAAGCGCGGGGATTACAAGCATGCACCACCACGCTTGGCAGCAAAACCTTTTTTACTTAGACATCTTTCTATGCCACTAACTATATGTCATCCTTTTCCTTAAGGTGTGAGACATTCTTATGAATTGTCCTTTTCTCATAAGGGCACCATCACCCAAGCCTCCCTCCCTCCTTCCCTCCCTCTCAGGGACCCCTGATGCTGGATGGTTCTGAGAAACTCACAGACCTGTTATTTCTGGTCAGTACAAACAGGCAGCCAGGAAGCACCACTGGCCAGCTGCAACTTCTCAGGCAACTGACTCTACCCACCAGGGCCTGAGGTTTGCCCTGGGTAAAATGAGAGGTTTGGATAGGGATTTTTCTAAGATTCTTTCAGCTCTAAAATGACATAGCAGCTTCTAGTTCATTTATCTTGTGTTTGCCTTGGCACAGGATAATCCTGGTTCTGTGTGGAAGGGGTCCCCCGGGGAGCTCCGGCTGTGCACCTGGATAACTTGACTGGCCTGAAGAAACTCGCTGGGAGCAGATGGTTGGAGCTGGCAGGGTGGGGTGGGGGCCGCAGGGGGCACGAGGGTGTATAGGAGGGTTACTAGGGAAAGCAGCCCACTTGATTTCCTGCCAACATGGCCCTGGGGGATGTCCACAAGGAGACATCACATTCTCAGGGTAGCAGTAAATACAGTCTTTGGGGCCAGTTAGCCCTTTCTCAGCACGAGCGTCTGAATTGCAGGATAATTATGGTACTTGTTTCCTGTTTTAAAATCCCTCTCAAACCGGGCGTGGTGGTGCACGCTTGTAATCCCCACGCTTGGGAGGCAGAGACAGGAGGTTCGGCACTAGTTCAAAGCCAGCCTTGCTGGCTTAAGAGAGACCCTGTTTTTTTTTAAAAAAAAAAAAGTATAAAATAGGTCTGGGAGTGCAGCCCGGAGGTAGAAGGGCTTTCAGGAACCCCAGTACCACCAAAAAATGAAAGAAAGAAAGAAAGAAAGGAAGGAAGGAAGGAAGGAAGGAAGGAAGGAAGGAAGGAAGGAAGGAAGGAAGGAAAAACCAAACCCTCTCAAGCCAGGCTTGGTGGTGCACACTTGTAATCTCAGCATTTGGGAGGCTGAGACCAGAGGATCACAGTTCGCATAGAGCCTCAGGTACTTAGCAAGGCCCTTTGCAACTCAGTGAGACCCTGTTTCAAAAATAAAAAGACTAGCCAGGCGTGGTGGCGCACGCTTGTAATCCCAGCATTTGGGAGGTTGAGACAGGAGAATCGCGTTCACGGATAGCCTCAGCTACTTAGTGAGGCCCTCCACAACTCAGTGAGACCTGTTTCAAAATAAAGAATAAAAAATTGGACAGGGGGTGTAGCTCGGAGGTCAAATGCCTCTGAGTTCCATCCCCAGACCCATAAATAAATAAATAAATAAATAAATAAATAAATAAATACTAAAAAATAGGGGCTGGGGTGCAGCTCAGAGGTACAATGCCCCTCAGTTCCATGCCCAGTACTGCAAAAATAAATAAATAAATAAATAAATAAATAAATAAATAAATACCCTCTCACATACTATCTCATCTAGTTCTTAATCCTCTTTTTTAGATAAAGAAGTTGAGACTCAGAGAATGTGTTGATTTGCCTAGGACCAGATGATGAGATTCTTTGCAGAATGAAGACTCGAGTTCCTCCCCGACATCATCACCACACAGACCCAAGACAATATGACCCTTCCTTGGGTCCAGCCATCCACTCAACACATATCTCTAACCGTTATGAGGACAAAATGTTGGAGCAGGATGTGCGGTGTCCTATCTTGTGGAGCTGACCCAGGGTCATCTGGAATCTGGGACCGAGTGGAGAGATGGGTACTATATTCAGCCAGGGAGATAAGAGAAGTGTGGAGGAAGTGCAGGGCACACAGAAAGGACACTTAACCCTTCCTCAGGGGGCGGAGGGAAGGCAGCCAGGAGGGTGCCACATGTGAGCTGAGATCTAAAAGATGGACTGGGATGTTCAAGGCCCATGGTAGAGTTACAAAGAGAGATGGGGAGCGCGTTGAACACAGAAGAAAGAGCACAGGCAGAAACTTGAAGGCAAGAGGACCTACAAGAAGCACAGCCGGCAGGTGCTCAGGTGGGAGGGGCAGCCACTGAGGCTGTAGAGGAGGGAGCTGCCGGAAGGTGACGTGCTGGGAAACCTTGCTGGTATGCATGGAGTCAGTGTTTGTCTTAAGTGTGTTGGGATGCCATTGAAGGGTTTAATGAATAACGTTGGTGTGATCTCACCAAGATGTTCTCCTTCTGCTCGCTGGAGGGATCTATGGGTGCAACTGTTTTCTGATTCTGCTTTACAGGTACTCTGGCTACAGTCTGTGCAAAGATACAGATGTTTGGTTTCCGTACACTTTGCCAGTTTAGGCTGCCACCTGCATTTCACCTGCTTTTGCCACTCTGCCAGGGGTCTCTGTAGTCTGTGCCAGGTCGGTTTGGATGACTACTGTGCCAGTGTGGGGGCCAAATGGCTTCCGACTGTACCCTGCTCTCAGCCTCCACCTTGACCCAGGGCTGAGGATCCAGGTGACAGGATTATCAATCAACCAGAAAACATCCTTCATGAATATGGAAAATACATTTAAACTACAATTAGAAATGCATGAGCCAGAGCTGGGCGTGGTGGCACATGCTTGCAATCCTAGTACTTGGGAGGCTGATAGGAGGATCACAGGTTCGTGACCAGCCTCAGCTACTTGGTGAGGCCCTCCACAACTTAGTGACACCTGTTTCAAAATAAAGAATAAAAGGTAGAGCTGGAGGTGTAGCTAGGAGATAAAATGTCTCTAGGATCAATCCCCAGTACTGCAAAAAAAAGAAAAAGAAAAAGAAAAGAAAATTTGAGCCAGCAAATTTACCTGTATCATAAGCAAAGGAAAGCAGTATTAATATTCAGTAAGTTATAGATAATAGAACTTCCCAAAGAAAATGATGCATGACTCACACAATACACTCAAAAAATAATCAATTTGTCAGTATTCAGACATTAAGAGAAGTGTTAAGGGACTTGTAATAAGGGAAAGATTTATACATAAAGGAATGATTAAATGTATTATTGTTATTATTATGTATATATATTTTTGGTGTTTGGAATTAAACCCAGGGCCTCATACATGCTATGCAAGCACTCTACCACTGAGCTACATATACCCCCAGTCCCTATATTTAATATTTTAATAAAAAGTATGTATATTGTCTTGTATATACACAGTATCAATGGAAAGATTTCCAAGAAAAATCAGACTAATTGTTTTTGGGGAGCTGATGTCAGACATAGGAGTGAGTGAGGTTTTTTGTTTGTATTTTGTTTTGCTATATTTTTTAGAATCTTTGACATTTTCAAGCATGGGAATGTGGCAGCAGATTCAAAAAAATAAAACACTTAAAAAGCCATCCACTGAGCCAAATGTTTTACAGTTAAAAGAATAAGGTAACATTAGAGTCCTTAGGTCAATTTTATAAAAATTGATAGCTCTCCGAGATCTACTGTTATTTGAAAACAGCATCTTTCAAACAATATTTTTTTTGGCACAAAGAAAATCATTCATACATGTATTTTTTAGTATAGGCCCATAGAAAAGTCTCTATGCTGTCTAATGAAGTAGCCAGCAGCCACATGACTGCATATTTAAATTAATTAAAATGAAAGGCTCAATTCTTCAGTAGCAGCAGGCACATTCAAGGACTCAGCAGTCCTATATGGCTAGTGGCTGATACGTTGGGTAGCATGTGTCCATCACTGCAGAAAGTCCGACTGGACAGAACTGGTCTAGGTAAACTGACCTAGACAGATAATTGACCAGCAGAGCTAGAGCAACACAGGATGGCATTTTGTACTTTATAAGTCTCTATATTATTTGATTTCTTTTTTTTTTTACAATTAGTCTTAAAATTCTACAAGAGAAAAGGATGGCCTGAATCTGTCAAGTGCTGATGCCTTGCTACAATTGTATATATATATATATATATATATATATATATATATATATATATATATATATATATATTTTTTTTTTTTTTCCACGACACTTGACATTCCACATAGGAGCCAAAGGAATAATTGCAAAGAATTGCCAGAAGAGCTGTATTCGTTTTGCACTGCTATGATTAAACACTTGAGGCTGCCTAATTTTATTTTATTTTATTATTTATTTTTTTTTTTTTTTATTTTTTTGGTGGTACTGGGATTCCTGGAAGCCCTTCTACCTCCGGGCTACACTCCCAGACCTATTTTTACATTATTTTTTATTTGGAAACAGGGTCTCCTAAGCCCTTCTACCTCTGGGCTACACTCCCAGACCTATTTTTACATTATTTTTTATTTGGAAACAGGGTCTCCTAAGCCAGCGCACACGGCTTGGCTTTGAACCTGCGCGATCCTCCTGTCTCTGCCTCCCAAGCGTGGGGATTACAAGCGTGCGCCACCACGCCCAGCAGAGGCTACCTAATTTTATAAAGACAAAGTTAGCTCCCAGTTTAGGAGGTTCGTGCACTGGCACTGGCTCAGCTCTGGTGGGGACCTTGTGGTGTGTGGAAATAAGCTTGCCTGGGAGCAAGAGACTAAATAACAGAGCGAGGCAGGAAGCCAGAGTGCCTGGGCTCCAGAATCCTTTCCAGGAGCACCCCCCTCGACTGACCTAAGGACTCGCCACCAGGCCCCCTTACCTTCCCATGTGACCACCCAAGGGTCGAGCCTCCAGCACATGAGCCTTTGGGGGACACTTAAATCACAGCAGGAGCTATTCAGGCAACTGAGTGATGGAGATGACCACCATTTAGAGGAAACACAACCTGGGAAGGGCGGTCTGTCAGGCCATGGTGGCCACCACACCCCATCTTGCTCCCTTCTGGGCTTTGCTTTTCTGTCACCCGGGACAGAAACAGTTGAATGCCTGCTGGCTAGAGAAGGAAAGCCTAATAGAATCCCTGGTGGACCGGAAGGCCCACCTCCAAGGCATCCCGAGTTTTCTCAAGAGACAGGGGGCTGGGGGTCTGTCTCAGAGGTGGGGACAGCCATCCTGGCAGAACAGGGGCAGAGAAGGCCAAGCTCGAGTGCCAGCTCGAGGGAGGACTGGAAGAACAGTGGGTCTGACAGCTGCTTGGCGGCTTCTCAAACCTGAGGAGTGGTAAAGATGAAGAAAATTCTTCATCTTTGGTGTCAGAAAAAGAGATGGAATGCATCTAGAAGCCTGACTGGGAAGCAGGTGGAGAGGAACATTAAAGAGTTTTTCACCTCAGAGAAAACTTGGATCTGAAATGCTAAACATCCTCCTGGTTATCATCTACAAGACAGGGAAACATGAAATTTCCTAAGACTATAAATAATAACTTTGAAACTCTTTTACAGTTGCTCCAGGCACCTCAGTTTCCCTCCACCTGAAGGAAGTTTATTCCTTGACCTGGTTCCAGTTCAACAAAAATAGCAAAATGGACACAGTAGTTTTAAAGGTAGCCCATCTGAGATCCTCTTCCTTTATCGATCTGGATTTTTTTTTTTTTTTGTACTAGAAATTGAACCCAGGGGTATTCTACTTCTAAGTCATAACCCAGCTCATTTTATTTTTTATTTTGAAACAGAGCCTTGCTAAGTTGGTGAGAGTCTCCCTACATTGCTGAGGCTGTCTTCAAACCCGCAATCCTCCTATGCCAGCCTCTAGAGTACTGGGATTGCAGGCATGCACCACCACGCCCGGCTTCAATTGGGAATTTAAACTGATATTTGATATTTGTCTTCACTGCTCTTTTCCCTAGGAGATTCCAAAGAGTCATTGCATAAGCCATAGGTTCCTATAAACACAGTCCTAGCAGGTAGGCACCTTCTGAGAATGTTGATCCTGCTGCACTGTCTTATTCCTCTTTATCTTTAAGCATACTGTTCCCTCTGCCTGGAATATCTTCTCTTCAGCAAGAGAGCCCTCACCTTACACTCATAAGATTCAACTCCTCTGAGTCAGAGTTGATGTCATCTACTTCCTCTTGTGGTTTGTGTGAGAGTCAGCGGAGGA
This sequence comes from Muscardinus avellanarius, assembly GCF_963383645.1. Taxonomy (NCBI): domain Eukaryota; kingdom Metazoa; phylum Chordata; class Mammalia; order Rodentia; family Gliridae; genus Muscardinus; species Muscardinus avellanarius. The sequence continues at coordinate 69,135,830 of NC_137790.1, read as the reverse complement.
CGGCTTCATCTTTTGCATGGGATTGTGATTGCCCCACAAGGTCAGAAAAATGACTCTTCACCCCTGCATCCCAGCTGATTCAGTGCCTAGTCCACGGCAAGTACTCAGTAAATGTGGGGGGCATCTCATCCTCCTCTCCCATCACCATTGCCCTACTCCTTCCATTCAAGTTAACAATATCATTGAGTCAACAATGTGCTGTGAGTGGGGGGAAAAAAGTGGCAGGTTGAGTAATGCCCTCCTCCCCCAAAGAGCTCTACATCCTTATTCCTGGAATCTGTGAATGCTGCCTTATATGGTAAGAGGGATTCTGCAGATGTGATCAAGTTAAGGATCTTGAGATAGAGAGATTGTCTTGGATTATTTGAGTGGCCTTGTTGCAACCACAGCATCTTTATAAGACAGGCAGGAGATCAGAGGCCAGAGGGGTGAAGGAAATGGGGACCAAGGAAGCAGAGGTGACGTGACGGAGGCACGAGTGGAGCGGAGCCAGCGCCGCCGCCGCCCAGTGCGCAGAGGAGCAGAGGAGAGTGGGCTCAGTCTTCAAGGAACTCTTTCTCTTCCTACCCAAGGGAGGAGACAGTTTAGGAAACCATGACAGTGGGGAAGACAGGTAATGAAGGTCTATACTAGGGCAGAGACCCTGGGAATGGGGATAAGTGACCAATGGGATGTACTGGCATAAAATGTGCTGGGGAGTGCTGGGGAGCTGGAGGCACAGAGAACAGTGTCTAAGCTCTCAGGTCTGTGTCCTTCTATTGACCCGCCTACCCACTTCATCTGAGTGCCTGCTCCTCAAAATTATCATTTCCCCTTTAAAGAGCCCAGGTCTTCAGGTAATTTTAATTTAGTGTGTTGGAAAGAAGAAAGCTGATTAGACTAATTCTTTGGGAGATAAGAGCACTTGATAGTGCCTCTCATCCTTCCAGGTATGTAAGCATCCCTCTGGGGTTTCTCTAAATCCTATCTTCAGCGCAAGAATCCCTTGGTGAAGATGCTTTCTGGGATCTGCGTCTCCTTTCCTGCACGCCACCAGGTGACCCTGGAATGTTCCTGCGTCATCTGGGCTATTCTCCTGGAAGTCCTTCCAGGTCAAGTGGACTGGATCGGTTTGTTCTTTTGACCACTGAGGACACAGCCTGGGCTTCCTGTGCGGTGGGGCCTTTGGTTACTTACCACTTGCTCTCTAGCTGCCTCCCTGGAAAAGGCCCCTCCCTCTACTAGTGGGCACGTTAGGAGGGAATTGTGGAGTGAAATAGAATGAGACAAGCCTCACTCAACCTTGGCTTTGCTGAGTACCAGTCATGTGATCTTAGGGACATCACTTCTTTGGGGCTCTATTTTTCTAATCTGGAAAACAGAATCATTGACAATACCTGCTTCCTATCACAAAATCTGACTTCAAAACACTACCAAGTGGTAGTGAACAAAATAGCATGTTTGGAATAAAAACAGACACAAAAACCAGTGGGACAGAATAGAGCCCAGAAGTTAAGTCCACATATTTACAATCAACTGATTTGTGTGTGGAGGGGAGGGGGGGTAGGGATGGACTCTAGTGATGTTCTATCTCTGAGCTACATCCCCAGACTTATTTTATTATTTACTTTGAAACAGGGACTCACTAAGTTGCAGATGGCATTACGAAGTTGCTGAGGCTGACTGCAAACCTGCCATCATCCTGTCTCAGCCTCCTAAGTACTGGGATTACAAGTGTGCACCATCACACCCAGCTCAGCCAATTGATTTTTGACAAAGGCACCAAGAACATACACTGGAGAAAGGTCAGTCTCCACAATAAAGTGCTGGGAAAACGGGATATCCACATGCAGAAGAATGAGCCTAGACCCCCCCACCCCATCTCCTACTATAAACATAAGCCAACTAAAAAATGAATCAAAGATTGAAATGTAAGACTCCAAGTTATGAAATAGCTAGAAATGCTTCAGAGCACTGGCCTGAGTAAAGATTTCTTGCATAGGATCCCAAAAGCACAGGAAAAATGTAAAAATGCCAAGTGGGATTGCATCAAACTAAAAAGCTTCCACTCAGCAAAGAGTGTGATCAACATAGGGTAGAGGCAATCTACAGAACGGGAGAGAATATTTGCAACCTACTCATCAGACATGGGACTAATACCGATAATACATAAGGAATGCCAAAAAATGCCACATCAAAACAAAGTAAATAACCCAATTTAAGCATGGGCAAATGATCTGGAGAGACATTTGTCAAAAGAAGATATGCAAATGGCCAAAAGTATATGAGAAAACTTTTCAATATCACTAGTCATCGGGAAAATGCAAATCAAAACCACAATGACATGTCATCTCACCTCAGAATGGCTATCATCAAGCAGACAAAACATAACAAATGCTGGTGAGGATGCAGAGAGAAGGGAACTCTCATAAACTGTGGGAATGGAAAGTTAGCACAGTCATCACGGAGCAAGTATGGAAGTTCCTCCAAGAACTAGAAATAGAATTACCATATGATCCAGTGATTCTACTACTGGGTATATATCCAAAGGAGAGGAAATCAACATGTCAAAGAGATATCTGCAGTCCCATGTTTATTGAAACACTACTCACAGTTGTCAAAATATGGTATCCATTGAAGTGTCATCAACAAGCTGGGCGTGGTGGCACACGCTTGTAATCCCAGCATTCAGGAGGCTGAGACCTGGAGGATCGCGGTTCGTGGACAGCCTCAGCTACTTAGTGAGGCCCTCTGCAACTCAGTGAGACCTGGTTTCAAAATAAAGAATAAAAAATAGGGCAGGGGGTGTAGTTCGTAGGTCAAATGCCCCTGGGTTCTATCCCCAGACCCGCAAAATAAATAAATTAATAATTAATTAATTAATTTTTAAAAATGAAGTGTCATCAACAGATGAACAAAGAAAACATGGTAAAAATGCACAGTGGAATACTATTTACCCATAAAACAAAAAAAAAATCTTGTCATCTGTAGCAACATGGATAAACTTGGAGGACATTATATTATGAGAAATATGTCTGGTGTAGAAAGACAAATACTGTATATTCTCATATGTGGACGCTATAAAAAGTTGATCTCATATAAGTAGAGAGTACAGTGATGTTTAGCAGAGTCTGGGAAGCGTGGGGGCTGGAGAGAGAATGGTTAGTATATACAGGGGTACAGTTGGTGAGGAGGAATAACTTCTTTGTGTGTGTGTGTGTGGTACTGGGGATTGAACCCAGAAGCATTCTACCTCTGAGCTATACCTCCAGCAGTCTTTATGTTTTTTTTTATTTTATTTTGAAACAGGGTCTCATCAAGTTGCTGAGGGCTTCAGTAAGTTGCTGAAGCTGGCCTCAAATCTGCGATTCTGGTTAGGAGCAATAACTTTAAAAGTTCAATGGCACAGCAGGAAAACTACATTTGACAGCAACTAATCATATATTAATTATTATACATTTACATATTATTAATCATATATTACTTAATTCAAAATATATAGTTGTGTATATGTATTATGTATTTCAAATTAATTGTATATTAACTAAATATATGTTTCAAAAGTACTATACGACTTTAGTAGAGAGGATTTTGAATGTTTCTAACACAAAGGAATAATAAATGGGGTGATGCATGTGACAATTACCTTGACCTGATCCTTGCATTTTGTATATATGTATTAAAATATCACACTCTATCCATAAATATATGTAATTATTATATGTTGATTTAAACTAACAGTAACATCTGTCTCCTAGAGCTGTTTCAGAGACACATGAGTGAATATTTGTACAAGGTCTGGCCGAAGGGTCTCAGTAACAGAAGCACAATTCCAGTTCTTCAGCAGCTGCCTCAGCAGCCAGCAGGGCAGAGTACCTAGTGCTGATGGGCGGCAGCGCTTTCCAGCCAGCTACCAGCTCGTTCAGTAGAATGACCGTCTCCACAGACCCAGACGTACAGGGCTTTTCCTTTGTCCATTTTGTTTCCAGGCCTCCAATGTAGAACTCAAGGAGTATTTCTAATAGTGTACAGATTGGATTAAAATAACCTAATTGCCAAGTCTTAGGGTTGGGGTGGACGTGGAAGATCACTGGTACAATCCACCCAGTGCCACACCTTTCTGGAAGGTGGTAAGGGATATAAGGCCCTTCAAAGATGCCATGTCCCTAATTCCTGGGCTCTGGACTCTGTTGGTATATCACCTCCTCAGCAAAGGTCCTTTGTGACTAGGTTAGGGCATTGAGATGGGGAGGTACAATCTCAATGGTGGGCCCAATCTAATCATATGTGTCCTTAAAAATGGAGACCTTTACCCACTCGTGGTTAGATGAAGACGTGACTTTGGAAGAATGGTGAGAGAGCTGGGTGTGGTGGCGCACGCTTGTAATCCCAGTCCTTAGGAGGCTGAGACAGGAGGGTCACAGGTTTGCGGACAGCTTCAGCCACTTAGTGAGGCCCTTTGCAACTCAGCGAGACCTGGTTGCAAAATAAAGAATAAAAAAATAGGGCAAGGGGCAAGGGGTATAGCTCAGAGGTCAAATCCCCCCCCCCCCCCGTTCCATGCCACACCCACAAAATAAATAAATAAGTAAATAAATAAGAATAAAAAAACAGGACTGGGGGGGTTTAGATTGAAGGTAGAATGCCCCCTGGGTTCAATTCCCAATATAGAAAGAAAGAAAGAGCCGGGCGTGGTGGCGCACGCTTGTAATCCCCGCGCTTGGGAGGCAGAGACAGGAGGATCGCGCAGGTTCGAAGCCAGCCGTGCGCGCTGGCTTAGGAGACCCTGTTTCCAAATAAAAATGTAAAAATAGGTCTGGGAGTGTAGCCCGGAGGTAGAAGGGTTTCCAGGAACCCCAGTACCACCAAAAAAAAAAAAAAGAAAGAAAAGAAAGAAAGAGAAAGAAGGAAAGAAAGAAAGAAAGAAAGAAAGAAAGAAAGAAGGAAGGAAGGAAAGAGAGGTGAGAGAAATATAACACTACTGGCTTTGAAGCTGGAGGAAGGGGCCACCAGCCAAGGAATGAGTGTGTGGCTTCTAGAAATTGGAAAAGGTAAGGAAATAGATCCTTCCCTTGAGCCTCTGGAAAGGAAAGGGGTTGGGGGAGGGAAAGAGGAGAACAGACGAAGAAAACAGTTGAAATAACGCGATGCCCCTATGTGAAGCTATCACTGCCAACCTCACTAACACGTATGGGGTTGGGCGAGCGAGGTGGGATCCACCACCCAACTGTGCGTGTATGTCTGCAGCACTCTGAACCTCACCATGATATAGAGTTACAATGCACCAACAAAAGTATAAAAGAAAGAAAGAGGCCGGGCATGGTGGCCCACACTTGTAATCCTAGTATTTGGGATGCTGAGACAGGAGGATCTTGTTAGCATCTTGCTTTTTGTGAGGCTTGTGTGGACTTCTAATTTACAGAACTGTAAGTAGATCTGTGTGGTCTAAAGCTATGAAGTTTGTGGTGACTTGCTATGAAAACACAAGCAACAGAAAACACAAGGGGCTACAAACACCAAAGCCCAGGGAGGCCAGCAGGGCTGTGTCAATCCTTGAAGCAACTTTTACTTGCTAAATATGTACTACAATAAGCACCCGCAGCAACTTCACCTGTCACCTGAAGCTTTTTACAACCTGCCACTATGCCGATCACCTTCTTAAATGTACTTCTGTGCATGAGCTTCCACCTTAGGCTGGCTCACGGAGAACAGAGATAACACTCCACGTGAGACCCGTGTCCCCAGGCACAGAATGGACCGCTTGTCCTGTACACCTGCTCCTCTCCACACAGCCAGGACCCAGCACGGTCTGCGGCCGTTCACGCTGAGATCCACTCTCAGGCCACAACAGCCTGGTTCAGCCACTTTCAATGGTGAGGCAGACAGACAGGCTTGTGTGGAATGTCATATGCCCGAGCCTTAACATCCTATCAGTCATGTAAACGGGCTCATTTTTCAAATTTATAATGCTCCTGAAATACAGATGGAAACTTCAAGGCTGAGTAGCTGTCACTATAGTTCGAACGATTTACAATGCCCCTTTCCCCTACCACACACACACCCTTTCTTTCTTTCTTTTTATTTTTTTATTTATTTATTTATTTATTTTTTGGTGGTACTGGGGATGGAACCCTTCTACCTCCGGGCTACACTCCCAGACCTATTTTATATTTTATTTGGAAACAGGGTCTCTTAAGCCAGCGAGGCTGGCTTTGAACCTGCGCAATTGTCCTGTCTCCGCCTCCCAAGCACAGGGATTACAAGCAGCATGCACCACCACGCCCGGCTGGGTTTTTTTTCTTTCTTTCTTTTTTTTTTTTTTTTTTTTTGCTTTTTCTGATGAAAAAAATGTAAAACTAACTAGGCATGGTGGTGCACGCTTGTAATCCCAGCATCCCAGCATTTGGAAGGCTGAGACAGGAGGATCGTGGTTCACAGACAGCCTCAGCTACTTAGTGAGACCCTCTGCAACTCGGTGAGATGCTGTTTCAAAATAAAGAATAAATAATAGGGCTGGGGTATAGCTCAGAGGTAGAATGCCCCTGGGTTTCAGCCCCAGTACTGAAAAAAAAAAAAAAAAGTAAAACTTGAAAGTTTGCCACAGTTCCACCTTTCTTGTATATTTATTGACAGATTCTTTTTTTAGGGGGATACTACTGAGGAATTGAACCAATGTAGCATTCTACCTCTGAGCTACATCCGCAACTCTATTTTATTTTATTTTTTTTATCTTGAGATAGGCCTCACTAAGCTTCTGAGGCTGGCTTGAACCTGAGGTCCTCCTGTCTTAGCCTCCCAAGTACTGGAATTATGGACATGTGCTCCCATGCCTGGCTAAACAGGTAATCTTAAAACTAGCTTTGTAAAATAGTCAACCAAAGGAAACAAATAATTTTGTGTACACCAAAGACAAAAAAGAGGAGGAGGAGGAGGAGGAGGAGGAGGAGGAGGAGGAGGAGGAGGAGGAGGAGGAGGAGGAGGAAAAGCCCCAGGGCATATGGGGGCCTAGGAAAGTTGATTCTCAGCTCTCTCAATGTCTCTATCTGTAGCAGGACTTGGGAACCACATTCCTAGTAACAGGTTGAAACAGGATAGGATTTCCAATCCCCAAGGAAGTAACCAAAGTTAAGGCTTAAGTTTACCAAGCTCCAGGCAGTTAACTAGTTCATTTACTCCTCATAATGACCCCATATGGTAGGTACTATTATTATCTTCACCCCACTTTATGGATGATGAGACTGAGGCGTAGAGGTTTGGTTGTTTGGCCGTGGTAAAAAATCTAGCATGTGGTAGAACAGAAATTTGAACCAAGGCTAGTCTATCATCAAAAGCTGTATGCTAAAATAAAAGCCACATCCTTAACCACCTTGCCACACTGCTCCTCTGATTTCTCAGAAATCAGGCTGACTGTTCTTTACTACCCCTACAAAGGCAAGAAAGCAAAGTCACATGTTCACCCCACACATCATAAAAAAAAAAAGGGTAAGGAAACAAAGCAGTTCTATGAAAAATTAATCAAGCAGCTTTCCTCCCATACTAATTTTTTTTTTTTTTCAGTACTGAGGATAAAACCCAGGGGCATTTTACCTCTGAGCCACACCCCCAGCCCTATTTTTTTTTTTTTTTTTTTTTTTTTTTTGCAACAGAGTCTCACTGAGTTGCAAAGGGCCTCACTAAGTAGCTGAGGCTGTTTACAAACCTGGATCCTCCTGTCTCAGCCTCCCAAGTACTGGGATTACAAGCGTGCGCCACCACACCCAGCTCTCATACTAACTTTAAAAATTTTGTTTTCCTGATTTAAAAGGTAAAAATTTGCCAAGCGTGATCGTGCACGCTTGTAATCCCCGTGCTTGAGAGGTGGAGACAGGAGGATAGCACAGGTTCGAAGCCAGCCGCACTGGCTTAGGAGACCCTGTTTCCAAATAAAAATATAAAAATAGGTCTGGGAGTGTATCCCGGAGGTAGAAGGGCTTCCAGGAAGCCCAGTACCACAAAAAAAAGTAAAAATTCATGTTCCCTGTTGGCATTGGATCAATATAAAAAGTACAATGAAGCTGGGTATGGTGGTGCACACTTGTAATCCCAGTACTTGGGAGGCTGAGACAGGAGGATTGCAAGTTTGTGGCCAGTCTTAGCTACTTAGTGAGGCCCTCCATAACTTAATGAGACCCTGTTTCAAAATAAAGAATAAAAAATAGGGCTGGGGGTGTGGGAGTGTAGCAGGTAGAATGCCCCTGGGTTCCACCCTCAGTACCGCAAAAAATAAAACTTTCTCTAATTAGCAATCTGAGCAACCTATATATGTAAAAACAAACAAACAAACAAAAAATACAGTGAAAGCCGGGTGTGGTGTTGCAGGCCTGTAATCCCAGCACTTAGGAGGCCGAAACTGAAGGACCACAGGTATGGCCCCTCTGCAACCTACTGAGACCCTGTTTCAAAATAAAAAATATAAAGGGCTTGGAGGTAGAGTGCTCCATGATCTTCTTCTTTCTAGGAACCAAGGTGGGTATATCTCCAAGTAAGATCTGCAGAGCAAGGATGTCATTATACCCTGGGGCAAGTCTTAAAGATGTGGCTTCTCACCCAAACTTAGGAAGGTAGAATCTCTGAGGGCTGGGACTTTAGAATCCTGACAGGCATTTCACAACTTGAAACCCTATAAACTGTAGAGCCCGATCCTAGACTCAAGTTCCCCATGGACCCAGACAGTATAGGGACCTTTGCAAATATCAATTTGAAAATCTTTATTATATGTTCATTTTGTTTCTAGGAATCCACGATGGAATTTAAAGACTATTTCTAAGAGTATAATAAGTTGGACAGACTCTAAAATTTTAAAGTAAGAACTACATCTTTTGCCATTTTAATGCCCAGTAGAGTTTGAGGATTACTTCCCAAGGCTTAAAGAGAGTACAGAATTCTTGGACCCAGAATTCAACTCTTTGGGTCCCCAGAGAACTCCCCCTTTCCGATTCTGAAACCAAATTGTCTTTAGGAGCAATAAAGAAAAGGGACAAGGGAAAACAGGCCCCATTTGCAAGTCAAGCTTCTGTTGGGGGGAGCACAGGCCTTTGGCGGTGGGCTACAGGGTTCATGTGGCCCCACAGGGCTCCCAGTGGGGTTTCCATCCTCAGCCCTGTACCTGCTCCAGTAGCCCTGTACCTGCATTTAGTAGCTTTGCTTTTCCAGAAAGCAAAATGGTTCCTCTTCCCTCACACCAGGCCCATGTTCAAGCTATTAGCCAAACAAAGGATTTTCCAAATATGGACCCACAGAAGCATGTGCACTTTGCAGGCTGCAGTGAGGTTTAAATAGCTAAAACTTATGAAAAAGAAAACCAACAACTGATGCCAAATGTGTGAGTCCCTAACAGAACAGCAAGACAAAAGCCAGAAAGAGGAACAAAAATATGCATTGTAGGGCGGGGCCAGCAGGGAGGTGTAGATTTATATGGAAGAGTTGACATCATTGTTTCCCAATAATACTCAGCTTGCAGGAAACAGATGGGAAAAGAAGTGTTGGAAGGGGCTACTTATGGCAACAGGGCATGCTCTCTGTTTCCAACGCTGCCATTTGGAACCTAAATGTTTTCCTTTGAAAAACTGGGGTTTGGGAACTCTACTGCCAGGAGTTTTATTACTGGCTAACTAAATCATACTGAACTTATCACCCTGGCAACATGAGGCAAAATGGAGCTCTGCCTACCAGAGCTTGGTTTAAGGCTAGTTAGATCCAGAGTAGACAAAGCGACGAAGGGGAACTGGACGAAGTGGAATTGGACGTCAGACAGACAAGGGTTGAGGCCGGCTTCTCCCACTTTCTGTCTGGGTGGCATTTAACCAGTACCGTAACCTCTCTGAATTGGTCATCATTTCTAAGATGAAGAAAGGGCAGAACTTTTCACACACAAAACAAGAAGAGCTTGGGAGCGATCGTTTATGCATGCATTTAGATTTAATCAAGAAACAAAGTAGAGTTTCAAAAAAGTTTTACCTCTTAACAGAATCTCTCATTCTCCCATCTGGGGCAAGACACAGACAGAACCAGCCAACCAGGCCAGTGGCCGTTCTTATTATCAGCGCTCCGTCCTCTCCCGAGGGGAGGTTCGCTCTAACACTAGAGTCAGGCTTCTACACCCCCCAAGGCTGGCCACTGTAAGTCATCCTCAGCCGCCTGGCTGAAGTTTAGGTGTCTTTACCCTCAGGGTGTGACCAATTCCAAAGGTCAGGCAAAGCCACCAGGTTTCCAGCTCTGACAACCGGACGCCTTAGTCCATACCTCCGCCATTCCTCACAAGCGGAGGATACTTGCTCTACCACGGTATTGATTTCCCCTGCAACAAACAACCACTCTGTTGGTTGTCTTTTGCGCGGCGGCCTCGTACATCAGCATTCCTTGCTTGTACATCCTTTGGAGTGAGTAGCACTCATTCTATGTACTTTTGCTAGTTGTTAAATGTCTTAGGAACCTTTCCCCACCGCCAGCAACTTGAGAACGTCTTCATCCGCCTAACGGAGTCTAGTGCATTAGTGTCCATTAAATACTTGTTGAATTGGATTAAAAGTTGCACACAAGATAGTTTCTGATTAAAAACAGGAAGAGCCGGGAACGATCCATACAACTCGCACCCGTTATTTCAGTGGCCTTTCACCAAAGCTGTAGATGCATTTATGGTTTGCCAGGATCATGGCTTTAGGATAAAATATTTTAAGCATCTGTAACAGTGAGCTGGCACATGCAGCTTTTTGGGGACGGGCCATATTCAACCCTCTGGCAGAGGTGGAGCAAGGAATTCCCCCCTCCCCAAGACATTCTGGGCCAACATCAGCCCTGGGCGTGGTACCAGGGCCTGGTATGCATCAGCCAGGCTTGAACTAGAACAAAGAGTGCCTGAGACTCGATCCCAGAAACTCAGTTGGTTCTGGGGCCCCCGCCAAGAATGTGGTTCATACCAAGGACTGACTGGTGAGGTACTAGGAAAAGGCGGCCTTCCTGGAGAGTTCTGTACAAAGTCTGGGTCGGTTTCTATTCAGGAGTCACCATGAACCCCGATGGGACCATTAAGCAATCTTGGATTCCTGATAACCCAGCACGTTGGCAAGGTGCCTATCCTGAGCTTCCTAGAAGGGCTCTAACGCTGGTTTCCTGAAGGAGGAAAAAGGGTCAGTCAGTCCAGCACTGTGTGTTTACCAGGGCTCACCCTGAGAGGGGCACAAAGAGTGACCAAAGAGTGCCACCTGCCATCTACTTGTGTGCACAAAGCCAGTTAGGGAGGAGAACAGCAGGCAGAAGGAGACCAAATTGGGTGCCTCTCACCCTAAGGCCATGGGTGTTCCCAGAGGAAAAAGAATTGCAGTCACAGCAGCAGGGAGGGAGCTGGGAGGAGAGGCATCAGGCTGGACCTGAGGCTGCTAGGTTTACTGCATAGAGCACCTCAAAGAGGACCGAGCACTGTAAAAATGTCCAACACTGCTCTCACTGTTATTATTCTAGGCTGGGGGCAAACAGAGCACAGGAAGCAGCGCCTCTTATAGGTTTCTAGGGAGCAAAGATGGTAAAGCAAACACCAAATTATGAAATATGCTATTCTGGGAGCTGTGATTCCTGCCTAGCATTTTGGCTTTAGGAGGCAGACATATTTAAATCCTGCAAACGACTAAACTTCTTGGATCTCAGTTTTCTCCTCTGTGAAATGGGGATCACAATGCCTAATTCCTAAAGATATTGAAAATATTACTTGGTAGATACAAAGTGACAGGAACATAGAAAACAATCAACAATTGTTACCGACAATAAAAATAACAATGAGGTCTGACTTGGGACTTAAGCCTTTATTTCTTGGCCTCTACTCTCCTAGGAAACTTCTTCCTTTTCCTCCCTTTGAGCATCCAGCAGATATTCTTGTCTCTATCACAACTTGCTCTGAGAACAAAATCTAACAACAAAATCTAATAGAAATAAAGGCGTTCTTTATTTTAAGCCTTAGTTAGTTATTTCCTAGGGGAAGATCTGAGAAACAGGGGTGCTATCCAGCCTCTAGAAGTTCCCACAAGCTGTGAGCCAGCACTTACAGCCAGCCCTTTGAGGGAGGGACACCAAGACCAGTTCAACCCAAGCATGGCATCGGTGCTGGGGCACAGGCAAAAGTAGCTTAGAGAACTGGATGGGATGTGTATCCATTAGCAAAAAGAAAATTAATTTAAAGGATGAGAATAATTGAGGGGGAGGGAATGCTACATTGGCTAAAATACATGACCAGCAATGGAAAGACAAACAAACAAACACCAAAAAACAAACCTAGTTCCATGTTCCTAGGTCTGCAGGAACCACCAGGAGGAAGCGGAGTCCAGGGGCTAGGTTAAGAGGCAGCTCAACCTAAGCAGTCTATTCTGGAGGGACTGTACAATAGGAAGCCCCACTGCGAATGTCTCCCTGTCTCCCCTTCCCAGGTTAGCCTATGGGTGTCTAATGAATTGGGGGGGGGCTTTGAAAATGCATAAAAATGACAGCTCTGATGGCACTGGAGAGTTTGTCACCACCGACACCATCACATATGGGAAAACGTGCTCAGAATTTCCACGATTCCCTCTCTGCCCAGCCCTAGAGCAGCCCCCGGTACTCCCCTCCCTGGCAGCACAGGGCTGTCTCAGCTCCAGAATAGGGCTGGGGTGGCAGAGGAGTGAGCTTTCTTAGCAGCACCTCTGCCGGGGCCTCCTGAGACTGACAGGCCCCGGGTGGCTGCCAGTGGGTAGAGGGGGGAGGAGGAAGGGCGAGGCTGTCCCTGTGGTCAAGGGATCTTGGCAGAGCAGGCAGGAGGGAGGCGTGCGAGTCCATGGAAGTAGCTGTTTCTGTTCCCCTTGTGGGCTGCCGGATCCAGACACACAGGGCAAGCTGCAGCCTGGCCTCAGGGTTATCCAGATGGACTGCTCCAGGCTTAAAGCCTTTACCCTGCTTTCCCGGTTCTTCCAGCTTCACTCTGCACCTCCAGACGCAGGGATGTCCCTCTCCACCCTATCAGCTTGCTGTTCTGTCTCTCCAGGCTCCCCACCCAGGACCTGATTTCTCCCTCAGTTGCCTACGGACCAGCAGCGCCTGGCTAGGACTCTCAAGTCTCCGGAGGATGCTTAATTTCAGGCTGGCATTTTGCTCCTCCATGACTGTATCAGGATGGCCCACCTCGTAGAGACTCTGGGAAATCCCTGTACTCAGTGTGGCCAGCAGTCCTGCTTCCCGCCCCTTTGGGGTATGCACTGACGCCCATCTAACCGCATCATTTCCTCATTTCCCTGCAGTCTCATGCAGTCACATTGGTTGTGGGAGGGGGGAGTGCCAGGGCGCCAGGGTGGCAGTAGTTTATCACGTGCATGTGCTCTGCTGAGCGGTTTACCCACATTAACTCATTCATTTGCACATCAATCCTATTGTCCCCATTTCACAAGACAGGCAACTGAGGCCCAGAGAGGGTGATCTGCTTCGGGGTCACTTGGATGGGAACGAGCAAAGATGGGCTTCTATCCCCGGTGGTAAAAGTTGCAGCCGTCCTAACGTGATCCCTCAGCAAAAGCACCTGGCTTGGGACGATCAGAGAAGGCTTCCAGAACCTTCCAAAGCAGAGACCCAAAGGATAAAGAATTAGCCAGGGAGGATGTGATAACAATGTGCCAGGCGAGATCCCAGAACGGAGGCAACTAAGCCAAAGACAAAACCTCTGCCCCTGCTCTCCAGGCGGCTTTCTATCTTAACTTGAACAGAAAGCTGTTCTAGACTTGGCTCCTGTCTGAGTATCCCTCGTCTACATCACCAGAGTTCCAAGCTTCCTCATTTTCTTCCTGGGCTTCCCCTTCAGGCAGGACAGCTGACTTCAGAGCTAAATGAGCCTAGTTTCTCAAGGCTTGTTCACATCCCTGAGACTATACGTTCGCTTAAACTGGGAGCCCATCATTCTTTCTTTCCTGCGTGCCTTCATAAATATTCATTATATAAGGGAATAAACAAAATGAGGGAATCATTACCTTCAGAAATGGAACACAGCTACAGCTCAAAGTCCCCATTTTTCTTCAAAATGCTAAGGCTTGCTCTCATCAAGCTTAATATTATATCTGTACTGGTCATTTATTTATTTGTTATGAACCTTCTATCATCCCTCAAATGAAATATATACATATCATATATGAATATGTATGTTATATATATGTTAATGTACATTTTTCAGCCTGCCAAGAATGAGACAAAAATCTTCAGAAATAAAAAGGCCCGCAGTTCTTAGCAAACATTCAGGGGGTGCATTTGGAATGGATGAGGCTGTTTCTCCAAGGGAAAATGGCCTGGGAACCCATACACTGCAGGCAGTGGGTCTCCACCCTGCCTTTCTAGCAAAACCATTGAGGGGAGGCTAATTTAATTGGCCTGAGCACTAATGTTTTTTTTTTTTTAAAGTTCTCCAGGTGATTGCAATGTGTCACCATTAAGCAGAGCCTCTAGGCCAGAGAAATGCTACCTTTTTGCCAGGGAGTGAGTACCATAAGCAAAGACAGCTCAGAAGGGTGAGAAGTCCTCAGCGCCAGCACAAAGGAAGACCATTTCCCCATAATACTTCCTTAACTGTTTTCTTAGCTCCTGGCCCTGCTTTTTCTTTTTTTTTTTTCTTGTTTGGTACTGGAAATTGAACCCAGGGGCATTCTACCACTGAACTCTTCTTCCCAGCCCTTTTTTGTTGTTGTTGTTGTTGTTGTTGATGATGATTTTGAAACAGGGTCTCATTAAGTTGCTGAGGCTGGCCCCGAACCTGTCTGTCCTGTCTCAGCCTCCCAAGTCCTAAGATTATGTTTGTGTGGCCACCACACCCTGCTTGGCCCCTGCATTCTACGTTCTGTTGGTAGAATCAGAACACTCAGCTCATCAGGGAGAGGTAGGAAATGAACACACTCTGCCTTCACAGGGCTTTACCCGCAGCCTCCAGACCACAGGTGACAGCTTGATACCGTCTTTATGACACAACTGCAAGCAAAGGCCTTTGTTAGTATTCAGTAGGCAAAAAGAAGAAAGAGAAAACGACATTCTTTTCAGCATCAGCAGCCTAGAAGGGCCATCTTCTCCCTCTATCCCAGATGGGAAAAGAAAGTTAGCTGGGTCCCAGGGGAGAATCGGGGAGCCCAAGGCAGCAGCCACCATGCTGCAGGGGAAGCGGGAAAGGCTCCGGCAGAGTCTGTGGGAGCCACTTCAGGCCATGCTGGGTGTTCTTACCGGGCTGGAGAAAAGTGGTCAAAAAACAAAGAGGAAATGGGGCTGAGTGTGTGTCTCAGAGGTACAGCGCTTGCCCGCTGTGCACGGGGCCTGGGTCTGATCCTCAGCACAGCACAAAATAAAAGGGGGAAGAATTGTCTCTTCCCATTGGCCTCTGTGCTGCTGGACATGACTGGCACAGAGACTGAACCTAGCATCTATGTGGATGCCTGCAGAAATTATATATACAATGTGGATCTGTGTGTGTGTATGTGTGTTTCTAAAAGGAGTTTCTGTTCTTCATCAGCTTCCCAAAGATTAAGGATGGCCGCTGGCCCTGGGCAACGTCCACCCTAGGCGGAACACTTACATGTCACCGGCACACCCTGCCCAGCTTGGGAGATCTGTGCAACTGCAGGAAGCAGGGCTGGGCCTCAGTGAGTTTCAGAAGCGGCTGATGCACGTCCTCTGCGTGTCTGCCCAGAGCTCCGGCTCTGGGTGTAGCCTCCTCATATTGAGATGGCCTGAGCACAGCTAATTGTCACCAGCTTTGTCCTTCCCTCCAGCCTGGGGTTTTCCTCCGGGTGCAAGCACAGGGGCTCTCTTTGTTTCCCCACAACCTTTGTTCTTCCTTTCTGCCCTTCTGCTCCCAAACTTGAACCCATTTTTCCCTGTGTCTACCCTGCCCTTGACCCCCCCAAAGTTCAGTGGTGATGATGTCAGTGTTGAGAGGCCCTCCTCAGCCTCCTGTTTACTCCCCTGACTAGTCACCCACAAGAGCACTCTGGGATGCTCTTGTAAGGTGGTGGGAAATGGAGCAGTGCCCAGCCTTTCTTCCCTGTGAGCGGAGTCCGGGCTTCATGTACTAGCCAATACATGTTTTTGAAATTCTGTGATCAGGCCACATTATTTTAGAGAACATGATCAGCACTGACTTCGTTTATTGATGCTGCACCATAGCAAGAATAAGAGAACACTATCCAACTAGTTTTAGCTATGGAGGAAATCAAAGAAATCCTAACTACTCTCATTTGTATCAGTTACTTATTATGTATGCATAATATCCATGTAGCACAATAAAGGGGTAAGGATCACTAAGTGGGTCAGTTTGCCTTGCAGTTCAGAGGTGAACGCTCTTCAGGTATGCTCAGTTTTGAAAGTTGGCTCATCCCGTGGCAGGAATGTCTGCTTTCAATTTAGGGGGAAAATCATTAGAATATTGACTTACATGTTGAAACCAGGGAAGGGAAGGGAAAGGGGCTAACTGGTCAGGGGCCTCTGTATCCTTCATGACTAACTGTCTGATTTAACCTCTCTGGGCTTAACTCTCCTTTTCCCAGGGGGGAAAGCACTGGGTACTGGCTGGCTCGCTCTCTCGCACACTCTCTCTCTTTTCTTCCCTCTCTTTCATTTTTCTCTTTTCTTTAAGCAGTAGTTACCTTTCCTTATTTTCTAAATCAAACATGCGGAAGCTCAAAATATAAGGCAGACAAAAAAAAAAAAAAAAAAAAAAAAAAACCAACCACCACCAAACAAACAAAAACCAGCTGTGTCAGGTTGCCTTCCATGTTATCTTCACAGGATCCTTGGGTTCAGGTTCACCACCTCATGATCTATGACTTTGTAAGAACGCGCAGGGCATGTGAATTCCCTATGCAACTCTCCCAGATCGGAAGGGAGGGCCCAGAATAACACCACATACATACATAGTGGAAGGTGGTGTCCTAGGAGCATTCCTGGGGTACCTGCAGGTTAACTCAAAGGCCCCTGCAAAAAACAGAGGGAAACACTTCACCCTAAACTTCTGGCCACAGTCATTAAGATGTACCACCCATCCTCCCATTAAAAAAAAAAAAAAAAAAAAAAAGCCCCATCCAAGTGATTTTACTTCAAATCAACCTCTCCAGATTGTGGGTGAGAATTAAATGAATTGATTCAGTTATGTCTCCATTTCAAAAGAGCCAGTTTTGAAACCTGTGGTTCCCCCAAGCTCTAAAATACTAAGCCATTTGTCCTAATGACACAGCAGACTGCACTCTAGAATACCACAGGAATATCACACCACTGCAAATTACTAGGGGTGCTGAGTCTTCAAAAAAAGGGGAAGTGACCCAAACGCACTGCCCTGTTGCTGAGATGCACAGTTGATACAGACAAACCCAATGGCTTCTGAGATTATTTTCCTGGAGGCAGAATTATTCTGCAGAGCTACACAGCCCTTAAGCTTTCCTTTGCCGTATCTATCTCTGTATAAACATGCGGCCTATGGAGTGGGCTATTTTCTCTCTCACTGAAGCTTCCAAAGACAAGGCCTTTTTGTCACGGATAACTGCAGGGCCAGTCAACCTTACAAAAGGAGTCATTTAATGCTCAATTTTCCCAACTTTCCTGTGATTAAAAACTTCTAACCTCAAGCGCTCTTATTGTATTCTAGATTGTTTTTCTTTATCCCTATTCCAACAAGTCTTTAAATCATCTCTATTCTGTATAGCCTCCCCCAGCTTTTTTTCCAAGCTGACCTTGAAAATGGAGGCACTTTTCTTTTCTCTTTATGTACCCTATTTTAAAATCTGGCCCCTTTGACCTTTTTACAACACACTTCTTGCCTGACATAACAAATGCTGATCTGATCCTAAAGCCAAGAGGAGGTAAAGGGTCTGCGTGGTTGGGGAAGGGGGGGAGGGAGGTACTATACATTTGGCATCAACTCAGAAATTCAGAAAATGTTTGTGCAACCACTCCCCCGCCAGGATCCCAACCCCCACTCCACCACCCTGCCTTCTAGACATGAATAAAAAGAAGGATGTAAGGAGGTGAAACTGGAGAGCCCAGGAGGGACAGCTACGGCGGTCACCACTGTGCGCCCAGGAAGCCCTCTGATCACAGAGGGCCCACGTGTCCACCCCTCAGCCCTCCCTCCCCACAAGCAAAGGGTAGGCTCGGACCTCTCGGCTCCCGCCCCTGCCCCAGAGGTGGCCAGCTAAACTGGCAGGCAGCGGCAGCAGCAGCACCGCCCAAGACGGCCCTGAGAGGCAAAGGAAGGAGTGACACAGCCCCCCCGGGGCGTCGAGGTGGCGGCGCCGGCCACCTTAGGAATCGAGCGTGTTCTTAAAATAAAGTACAATGAGCGCACAAGCCTGGAATACATTAACTTGTACACGGAATCGGACACACCCCACGGGAATCCATCTCTTTCTCCAACAATAAGAAAGGGGGTAAAAAAAAAAAAAAAAAAAGGCGCAGGCACTTTACCATCCTGTCCCGAGCTCTCCAGATACTCCGTCAGGTCACAGCCAAACGCACCGGCGGCCCCCTTGCGTTTCAGCTTCTGCTTGGCGCCCTTGTTCTTCATGAGTTAGCCCGCAGAGGCTGCCCCTCCGGCTCCCGCTCCCTCTGCTCGCGGACCGGGGTCTCCCGGTCAGATCACAGGCTGCGGCGCGGCGCGGGGGGTCGGCATGGGCGCGCCCTGGGGCCGGGGCGGCGGGCGCTGCGCACAGACCGGTGGCCGGAGCCGGGAGCCCGGAGCCCGGTGCCTGGAGCCCGGTGCCTGGAGCCTGGAGCCCGGAGCCCGGAGCCCGGAGCCCGGAGCCCGGAGCCCGGAGCCCGGAGCCTGGAGCCCGGAGCCCGCCCGGCGCCTCGGGGCCGCCGAGCCCGGCCGGGGGCGTGCAGGGCAGGGCAGGCGGGCGGGGAGGGCCACTTCCTCACTCGGAGTCCCAGGGACTTTCTCAGCTCCGCGGCGGCTCCCGGAGGCTCCCCTCGCCTCGGGGAGGGCGCGCTCTGCTCCCCGCGTCCTGGGTCCCGCGGCAGGGCAGGGCAGGGGCGTCCCGGGCTGCGGTCTCTGCCCTGGGCCGCTGCCTGGCCTTCAGACGGCTGGGGCAAAGCGAAACCCCAGCATCCTGTCTCCCTTGCCCGCCCTCGCGCCGTCCTTTTTTTCCTGTCTTACAAATCCTAGGATCATCGAGCTCAGGAAACGCTGGAAGGAAGTTAGCCAGGGAGGGGGGCGGAGGGTGGAAATTTTTGGCAGCTCTGCGCCGTGTGTGTGCGGAGCCGGAGGAAGTAGGTGGGTGGGTTGAGGCGCTCGGGGTGGGGGACGCGCCCTCCGCCGGCCTCTGCGCCCGCAGACGGCTCGGGCGGCCGGGCCGCAGCCCCCGCAGCCCCCGCCCCAGCTCGGCCGCGAGGAGGGCGAAGGAGGCGCCCTGGCCTTCCCCGGGGGTGCGGGACGGCTCCCCGACAGTCCGCCTGGGTGTCATCGCACTGTCGTCCCGTCTCGGACACTTTCTATTTCGGTGCCTGCCTTTCTCCTCCACAAACACGTAACTTAGTAATGACAGGCACAAAGCCGGGGACTCCCGCGGGGAGACCTGAGGGGCGCGGGGTGCAGCGGCCCCTCCCGAGGCTCCCGGCCGGCCTGGGACCCCAGCCCAGAGATGGCCTCCACGCCGGGGTGAGGACGCCTTTGCGCCAGAGAGGCTGCGGCTTTGTAACCATGCTCAGGGGTGTAGATTTCTGGTTACAGGGTCAAGTTTGCAAACATGTATAGGGGATTAATGGAAAAGTGTGCTAAATGGAAGTCCGTGGGGGAAAGGATCCAGGATTTCAGGGGTGTCTCCTATCATCTTTGCATAGCGTAGAAAGAGCAGGCTCCCAGGGTGTTTCATAATTCTTCTCAAGTTGTTTGAGGACGACATGTTTTCCTTCTCTAGCTAGATTTGAAATTCTTTGACTTCTGTGTACTCAGCACACAGTAAGCACTCAAATTCTTGTGATTTAACTATGTGAGGATTAGATTAAACTTCCTGTATGCATTCAAAGCCATATATAGGCTTTAAGGGTAGGGACCACCATACAGATCAAATGGCTGGCTAACGATTTATGTACAGTATTTTGGTTACTGTGAATCTCTTTGCCATCACTTATGTATCTCCATGACAGCTTGTGAACCTTGACCCCTGACCTTTAAGTTAGGTCACAACCTGAGAGCCAATCTACCAAATCTGGCCTACAGATGAGTTTGGCTTGGCACACACTATGGTTTAACTTTTTATTTTTTAATTAGTAGCCATCTTTAAAGGGTTAAGAGATTTTTACATAAGAATTCGTGATTTCTGCCTTCTCTTGCAGAAATGGAAATACTGCAAGTAGATTCCCAGATGACAGGGGCTGGTGATGCCAGGTTGTGACAGCCCCCTTGGAGCCACCCTCTTTAGAGAGAAGAGCCTTCGGTTTTACAACCTCTGACACCCCCCTCTTCAGCACCTGCCTGAGGCAGTTGGCTGGCGTCTGGATCCACTTGAGTTTGTGCTCTTTGAATGGTCTCCCCTCCCTTCCGCTTATCAGTCTGTCAGTGACACCAGTATGGCCCAGTCCCCCAGGCCAGACATCTCCAGGTAACCACTGATTCACTTCTCTCCTTTACATCCCCCCCCCCCAGGCCAAACCCGCCCAGAACCGGTGGGCCCTTCCAAATGCCTCTCAGCTGGCTTCTTCTCCAGGCCCATTCAGTGGTGATCAAGCACTTAGCCCTTAGGATAATTCCTAGTGGGATTTTCTGAGTCCAGTCTCCTCCCACTTCATCCATCCTGCCTAGGAGAGGCCTGACATATCTTCTTGAGTCATTGCCCTTGCTACACATCTGCTTGTTTGAAATCCTTCAATGACACTTTGTTTCTTCTACCAGGACAGCAATGTCTAAGCATTTGTGAGCTGCTTGGAGAACATCCAGTAGGGTATTTAATATAATGGCTCATCACTCCTTTCATTTATTGAGAAGCATCTTCATATGCAACTTAATTATCACTATTAATATTTGTTTAGGAGTTTATTTTAGTAAAATTTTGTAGCTTTATCTGACTCACAATGGATTTCTTCACCTTGTCAGAAAAGGAAAGAGGCTAAATAAAGCGGGTACTTTTGTCCTAGGTCCAGGCACCCAGAGCACAAGTTATGAATATATTCTCAAGATCCTTGGATTGCCTTTTTAAATCTTTAAGAAAATATCCTTTTGAATTTTCATTTTTTCAGTAATTCCAGCTTATAAAAATTTGTAAAACATAGTCAAAGTATTCCCATCTATCCTTCACTCAGTTCCCCCAATATTAATATTTCATATAGTTATCAAATTAGGAAGCTTACATGGGTACAATAATACTAACAAGCCCTATTAAGTATGAATTCATTTTGATTCCACAAATTTTATTAAATACGGTTTTTCATAACAAAGTTAGCTAGCTACGTAAGGAAATAGTAATGTGGAAGTAACTGCCGAGACACTCACAGTATAACGTTAGCTGTGGTTAAGATCCCCTTAGTCACCATCAAACCCAGCAGGTGTACTTTGCTGAAAAACAGGGCTGCCTGTTTGAACCCTAAGTTTGAAACCTTAATACAGCCCTAAGATTCTTATAACACTTAACTCAGAGTTTCACCAAAGGATTTTATTTGTTTGTTTGTTTACTATGGTACTAGGAATTGAACCCAAAGGGGCATTCTACCTCCGAACTCTACCCTCAGATCGGTTTTATTTCTTATTTGGAGAAGGGTCTCACTAGGTTGCTGAGAGCCTCACTAAATTGCCGAGGCTGTCCTTGGTCTTCCTGCCTCAGCCTGGAACCCCTTTTGATCCCTGCTTCATGATGAGTTGGGTTCCAGTGGTTTAAGGGTTCCAGAGGTCACGCTGAGTCCCCTGGCAAGGTGTTCCATGTGCCTGTGCTGGTTGAATAAGCAAAATGTGCACATGTTGTGTTTTTATCTTATTTATTAACCCTCAATCATTCACACTGAATGGCGGGATGAATCCACAACTCATCAAGCCAGATAGCGAATCCACAGTGACAACCTGACTCAGGAGCTGGGAAGGTGTCCCCCTTGCCATCTGCTCCTTGTGCCCTCTCCAAGCTGTGGGTGCCCTCAGTCAGGAGCTATACTTGAACCTTGGACTCGTCCTAGACGCTCTTTCTACTTTCTCTTCCCTTCTCTCTCTTCTCAGTTTCATTCTCCTTGCTTACTCCAAGCAGTCTTTTCTACATCTGTAGCTATGTGTGTGGTGTCCAGTTTGAGACCAATTGCACACACTGGAGACAGGCCTTGGGCCTCCCCTCAGCCCAGCCATCAGTGCCCTGAGGTTCTGAAGATGAGGATGACCAACCAGAGCAAAAGGGCTTCTAAAGCCGTGTATTCCAGGCTCCATGACTGCATTGCCCAGTGTGGAGGCTCCTAGATCTAGGTCATGCTGTAAATTGTTTTGCCACTAAGGGTCCAAATGGATTTGATAAGCTTCCTTAGTGTGTATGTGGGGGAGAGCCACATTACAGATCCCAAAACAGAACCAAGTGGAGGAGAGGTGAGTTTGATGGGAGAGAACGAATGGGAACCAGAGTCCGACTCCAATCTGGACCAGTCGACCTCCTACTGCCCCACCAGCTATGTAAGGATGAGGGGCAGCGCTGCTTCTAAAAAGGCTTCCAAGGGCCAGCAGGTGCAGGGAGAATGGAGAAGGAGGTGGCCCTGAATGGCCACTCCTAGCCCAAATGGTGAAAAATAGACCTGGGCAAAATTATAATGATATCCTCACAGACACACATAATGTTTGAATTCCCTTTCAGTTTCCCAGAGTTGCAAAAACTATATTAGTGAGAGCCAAAAATAAGCAAAATATAAACATTGGGAAATACTGCTTAACATCCTCACTTCCCTGGATGATAACATAAATCAGTTACTTTACCACCAACAAGGCATTTTGGAGCAGAGAGGGTGGAGGATAAGGGAATAGTTAGAAAACAAAAAGACTTCCTTATGAATAAAATCTTACTTTTTTTTTCTTGGTACTGGGGATTGAACCCAGAGACATTCTATCTCTGAATGACCACACTCCCAGCCCTATTTTATTTTATTTTTGAAAAAAAATTTTTTTGTGGTACTGGGGTTCCTGAAAACCCTTCTACCTCCAGGCTTCACTCCCAGACCTATTTTATATTTTTATTTGGAAACAGGGTCTCTTAAGCCAGCGCGGCTGGCTTTGAACCAGCGCGATCCTCCTGTCTCCGCCTCCCAAGCCCAGGGATTACAAGTGTGCGCCACCACGCCCAGTTTTATTTTTGAATTTTGAAATGGGGTCTCACTAAGTTGTTGAGGGTCTTGCAAGTTGCCGAGGCTGGCTTTAAACCTACGATCCTCCTGTCTCAGCCTCCCAACTACTAGTACAGGTATATGCTACCACATTTGGTGGAAGCCTTACTTTTTTTTTTTTTTTTTTTTTTGGTGGTACTGGGGTTCCTGGAAACCCTTCTACCTCCGGGCTACACTCCCAGACACCTATTTTTTTATATATATTTTTATTTGGAAACAGGCACTCTTAAGCCAGCATGGCTGGTTTCGAACCTGCGCGATCCTCCTGTCTCTGCCTCCCAAGCGCGGGGATTATAAGCGTGCGCCACCATGCCTGGCATGAAAGCCTTACTTTTTATAACATGAATTGATTGGTTCCCTACCTCCTAATCCAAAAGCTCAGCCTTTTCTTTAAGAGACTACATGTAGGAGAGAGTAAACCCAAGTCAACTCAGGCTTGTAAGATTGGGAGCTGCTCAGGGTAAGAACTAATTTTTTGAAGAAAGGTAAAAACATACTTCTCTACACATCAAAGGCCACATCAGGACTTCCAGAAGGAAGTGCCCTTTGATAGTCTAAAAGGCAAACCCAAATAGAAATTGAGAGGTTAGGACTAGAGATGAAATGAGACACACGCACAGAGTATTTGAAGTTACTCGAGAAATAATTTTTTCCAACCAATATTTTAATTATGCTCTAGTTTCTTGTGTTGAGTACTGTATTGTCAAAAAATAAGAAACTTGGTGATCTTTTGCATTCTACACAATGCTTAAAGAAAACCATAGTGACATTTGACCGAGATGCACCTTTTTGGCATCGAAGGAGTCTTTAGTATTTCAGAAATGGTGAACGAGCCAGGCAGCACAAGACCCCCTTGTCCCACTCTGCCTTGGGCTCTGAACGATGCCCCACGGCAGCAGGACACTTCCTTCCCAGAGTCACATGCAGAGACTTCACAAGGCCAGAGGGGGAGACACGTGTGCTGGTGGAATTACTGGTATACCCACATCTGAATCTGCCTGGGATCTAGCATGAGGCTCTGAGTCTGCACTTGGGCTCATTGGCTGGAGGCCTCTGTTTAATGGCCCAGAAGGAGAGATGTGGGTGATGTTTCGTAGGCAGCACCCCTGGAAGCCTGGCAAAGTGTGTCTTGAGGCCCCAGGTTCTGGGGTCCTTCTCAGAATCTGGGTTGAGATGACTTCTCTTCAGCCTTTGTGCTACATGGTTAGAGTTCCCAGACTGGACAGAGCATGGGGGAGAAAAACCTTCATTCCTCATAGAATATGGGAGTCTTTTGGATAAATGACTGATTCAATACTCTTGTTTGGTTTTGTTGCTTCTTTCTGCCTCTGCTTCCCTTTTTACTCAGTTCCGCACCCTTTTGGGCACACTGCCCTCTTTCTGGCTTGGAGAAAGGCAGCCATAGAAAGAGCAGAGTGGGGTTCTGCGCCCCATCTGTCTCCCTCCGGGGTCTGGGCACTCTGCAGCCAGCCTGGTTCTTAGGTGGGTGGGGATCTGTCCCCGCCCCGTTCATTGTGTTCCACAGCTTCCTGTACACTGCCTGTAACCCTTTACCAATCTGCCAGGCGCCTTTTAACACAAAAGGGAAGAGATGGGGGGAGGGAGTGCTGAGGAAAACATCCCTATAAATAGCCCTCTTGAACAAAATTGTTTTCCCGATACACAGTTGTTGTTAGGCCTTGAAGCCCCTAATCTGCCTCAGCACTCTCCTCCCCTTGAAAGCTGGCCTTCCTCTACAAGCCTGACTTTTCTACTCAGTCCTCCCTGACACCCAGTTGCTGCAGGCTCCTGGCTTTCAGATCTCCACTGCTCCTTCCGTCTCCGGATGGCTGAGCTGTGGGCTCAGGCTGACCTGGGTTCCCTACCTGGCTCTGCCAGTCATTTGTCCCATGACCTCACTTGTCAAATGACTTAACTTCTCTGGGTCTACCCCACCCCATCTAAGTAGGGGTGATGCTAGCTACCTTGCAGTGTTGCTGTGGGGACCAAATGCAATCCTAGAATGTCTATACTGCGCCTATAAGGATGTGAGTGTTGGGTTCATAATCAAGGGTGACTTTTATCTTCTCACAGTGCAAAACTTCTGTTTCTCCTATCTTCATACAGTTTCTTGGTGTCTCTTTTCCATCTCCCCTGACTCCTTGTCTCATGTAAAACACATTTATACGACCTTATTTAATATTTATTTATACCTTGCCAAGTTCCAACCAGGTTTCAGATGTGTTTTCTTTGCATTTCAGTGCTCAGCACCTGCAGAAATTTTTAGGGAGGATAAAACTGCTTCTTGTTAAACAGTTTACAGAGGTGGAGGGTACATTACCTTTAATGGCTAAGCCATAGTAATAAAAACATTATGTTATAGGCACAAAAACAGACACATAGACTAATGGAGCAGAATAAAAGACTCGGAAACAAGTCCACACACTTACTGCCAATTGATTTTTGACAAAAGGGCCAAAACATACACTGGAAAAAAGATAGTCTCTTCAACAAATTGTGTTGGCAAAACTGGTTAACCATATACAGAAAAATGGAAATAAACTCCACTTTCTCACCCTGGACAAGAGTCAACTCAAGGTGGATCAAAGACCTGGAAATCAAACCAGAGACCTTGCAGCTCCTTGAAGAGGGCATAGGTCCAACATGGCAACACAGAAGCACAGGTAAAAATTTTCTCAACAAGATCCCAAAGGCACATGAAATTAAAAAGTGGATTAATACATGGGATTGCATTAAACTGAAGAACTTCTGTAAAGCAAAGGAAACTATATAAAAAAAAAACCCTCAACAAAGAGAAGACAAAATGGGAGAAAATTTTTGCCAACTATTCTTCTGATAGAGGACTAATATCTAGAACATATAGAGAACTCAAGAAACTCAGTGCTAAGAAAACAAATAACCCAATCAAAAAATGGGCAAGTGAATCAAATAGACACTTCACAAAAGAAAAAATTCAAAAGGCCAGGAAATGTATGAAAAAATGTTCAACATGATTAGCAATCAGAGGAATACAAATCAGAACTACCTTGAGATTTTACCTAACCCCAAATAGAATAGCAATCATTAAAAACACAAACAACAACAAATGCTGGTGAGAGTGTGGAGAAGTGGGAACTCTAATTAGTGTAACTACTTTGGAAAACAGTATGGAGGGAACGGGAAGAATTGGAATGAACCTACCATATGATCCAGCAATACCACTTCTGGGTATCTACCCAAAAGAATGGAAACCAAACTACCAAATTAGTGCATGAATATCTATGTTCATAGCCGTACAATTCACCCTTGCCAAACTATGGAACCAGCCAAAATGTCTGTCAACAGATGAATGGATTACAAAACTATGGGATACATGCACAATAAAATTTTACTAAGCCATAAAGAACAAAATTACATCATTTGTGGGGAAATGGATGGAACTGGAGAACATTATGCTAAATCAGATTAGTCAGTCACAGAGAGTAAAAAATTGGATGCTCTCCCTAATATGAGAAGCTAGGGAGAAAAAAGATCATAGGAAGAACTCTACGTGTTGAAGAAGGAACCATAGATGAGCAAATAAGGTAACATAACTGAGGGGGATGGGAGAAGGAAGAGGGAAATTCCATAATATACATGATGTGCATTCACAAACATATCAAAGTCAATCACTAAGCCAAACATGAGTAGGGAGGTAGGAGGGAATGAGGTGGGAATTGGGGAAGGGCTAAATGAGTGATTGTGCATATATGCCTCTACCATCTTGTACTCCATTAAAATGTATGACTACAATGCATCAATAAAAAAATATAAAAGTTTCCCTCAACGTGTAATTCTACCCCTAAAAGTGTGAACATTTGTAAGTGGGATAATCTGTTCCTGTTGATTTTCATTATACTTTTGGAATATATATTTGCAAGATTATGGAGGTTGGGAGTAGTGGGGAAGTAGTCCTAATTTGTAATCAAAATGACATTTGAAAAACCCTATATATATTTCAGAGAATGGCCTGCTTTTTGCAGTCCTTAGTACCTAAGCATTTCATTCTTCCTACTGACCCTACAAGAAGCCAGTCAAATACGCACAAATTGGATTTCCTTGTGCACTCTTTCAAAGTAAGAGGAATGTGTATGTATAAACATATGTGTGTATCAATATCTATGTTTTTTCTCTCTGTCTATATCTACATTATCACACATGTATTTCATGGGAAGTCCTTGGTTTCGTGGGACCTGATTATTTAAAGATCTTATAGCTTTTGGTTCTAAATCTAGATATTTAGCAGACCTACTTTATTTAATATCCAACTAGAGATGTTTTACAATCTTTCAGGTTACATGAGTATGTCTGGATTTACTATTTTTTAAAATACACTGTGTGTGTGTGTGTGTGTGTGTGTGTGTGTGTGTGTGTTACTGGGGGTGGAACCCACGGGGTTTTCTATCTTTGGGCTATATTCCCAGACATATTTTATACTTTTTTTTTTTTAATTTGGAAACAGGGTCTCACTAAGTTGCTGAGAGCCTCACTCAGTAGCTGAGGCTGGCTTTGAACCTGTGCGATCCTCCTGTGTCAGCCTCCCAAGCACTGGGATTACAAGCGTGCGCCACTATGCCCGGCTTAATACACTTTTATTGGTGCAGTGTAGTCTCCCATCATATCACTCAGAGTGATAGGGACACACGTGCACAGAGCACTTGTGAGCTTCCTCTGTTTCTCTCCCCACTCCCTCCTCTTTCCTATACATGACATTGAGATCGGCATTGAATTGGCATGGGTAATTTCACGTATTAATTACCCTTCATTAATTACTCCCCACCCTAAGCCTCTTCCCTCAACCCACTGGAGTTTCTCCTCCATTTTCTGAAGTCCCTCTGGTATCCCCATCACTCTGTAGCTTCTACATATGAGAGAAAACATTTGGCCCTTCACTTTCAGTAACTGGCTAATTTTACTTAACATAATGTTCTCCAGGTCCATCCATTTTCCTGAAAATGCCATAATTTTGTTTTTCTTTATTTCTCAGTAGAATCCCACGTGTGTAAATCCCATAATTTTGTAATTCAGTCTTCTGTTGATAGATACCTAGGTTGGTTCCATGATTTGGCTACTGTAAATTGTGCTGCTATAACACGGTATGCATGTACAATATAGTATTCTGATTTCAGTTCCTTAGGAAAAATTCTCAGGAGTAATATAGCTGGGTCATATGGTGGATCCATTCCCAGTTTTCTGAGGAATCTCCACACTGATCTCCACAGTGGCTGCACTAATTTGTAA
This sequence comes from Muscardinus avellanarius, assembly GCF_963383645.1. Classification (NCBI taxonomy): domain Eukaryota; kingdom Metazoa; phylum Chordata; class Mammalia; order Rodentia; family Gliridae; genus Muscardinus; species Muscardinus avellanarius. The sequence goes on along the minus strand of NC_137790.1, from coordinate 69,107,243 downwards.
TCCCACAAACAGTAAATAGGAGTTTCTATTTCCTTACATCCACACTAGCATTTATTGTTGTTTATATATATGCTCTTTATACAAATAATGGAATATTTTTAAGAGTAATGTTTACAGAAAGAGTAAGTTTACAGAATGATTGCCATTCTGATTGGGGTTAGATGGAATCTCAGTGTAGTTTTGATTCGCATCTCCCTGATTGCTAATGGTGTTGAACATTTTTTCATACATCTTGGTCATTGTGTTTCTTTTGTGAAGTGTCTATTTAGTTCAATTGCCTATTTCTTGATTGGGTTAGTTGTTTTCTTAGTGTTAAGTATTTTAAGTTCTTTGTATATTCTAAATATTAGTCTTCTGTCAGAGGAGTAGCTGGCAAAGATCTTCTCCAGTTCTATAGACTCTCTTCTTAGACTCTTGATTTCCTTTGCTGCACAGAAAGCTCAAACTTTTTTTTTTCTTTTATACTGGGGGTTGAACCCAGAGGCATTCTACCCCCTGAGCTATACCCCTAATTCTTTTTTGCGTACTGGGGATGGAACCCAGGGGCATTGTAACTCCGAGCTATACCCCCCAACCCCATTTTTTAGGCCTTTTATTTTTGAAACAGGGTCTCATTGAGTTGTGAATTGCCCCACTAAGTACCCTGAGGCTATCTTCGATCCGATCCTCTGGTCTCCACCTCTGGAATGCTGAGATTACAAGCATGCACCACCACACCCAGCTTATACCCCCAATTTGATTTCTTATTTGGAAAAAGGGTTTCATTAGGTTGCTGAGAGAGAAACTAAGTTGCCAAGGCTGGCTTCCAACCTGCAATCCTCCTGTCTCAGCCTCCCAAATACTGGGATTACAAGCATGCACCACCACGCCTGGCTAACTTTTTAACTTAATGCCACTGAATTCACTCTTAAAAAATGATTCCTTACATTCTCCAGATAGTTCAAATTACAAATATTCTGTCCTATCTTCAAACCATCTGCAAAATCTGGCCAATATTATGGACTGAATTGTGCTTCCCCAGACTCCTAGTGCCTCAGTATGGGGCCTTATTTGGACAATAGAATGGTTGTAATATCATTAGTTTTAAGATGCTCTCCCACCAGAATAGGGTGGGTCTCTAAACCAGTATGGCAGGTGTCCCTATAAAAGGGGATATTTTGTGCACAGACACTTAGGGAGAATGCCAGGAGAAGATGAAGGTAATTGGAGTGACACTTTTACAAGGCAAGAAACTCCAGTGATCACCAGGAAGCCGTGTGAAGCTCTGCAAGAGGCACGGAACATATTTTTCTCACAGCTCTCAGAAGAAATCCACCCTGTGGACACTTTGATCTCACACTGCTAGAATCCAGAACTGTGAGACAATAAATTTTTTGTCATTTCAACCACCCAGTTTGTGGTATGCTGTTATGGTGGCCTTAGCAAGCTAATGGCAGACAGCATAATTAAGAAACACCCCCTTCCTTGCACTGGAGCCTGCTACTCTAATGATCAAATTAAAAACAGTTCAAGTAATCTCAGACATTTCTCTTGACAGAGCCCCTGAAAATATCTATCTCTAGCTAGTATAGATGTCTAGCAATTTTATACAAATAAATGTTCATTTTAGCAAGGAACTCCAACAGAGGTCGAGAATTGCTAGGCACATAGCCAGGGATTCAGCTGATGGTGGAGGATGGTGGGCTGTGGGAGTCTGGGGGGCGCCTTCCCACATTGGGAGTTCCTCTCCTTATCTACAGGAGATATGTTTGAGCCCCTCAGGAGATGCCTCAAATTGCAGAGAGTATCAAACCTTATATACTGGTTTTTCCTATATGTACATGGTTATGATAAAGCTTAAATTAGAAACAGTAAGAGGTTAACATAACTAATACCAAACTAAAACTACATAACAATATCCTATAATAAAATATATTTAAAACTTATAAGTTATTTATATCTGGAATTTCCAACATAATATTTTCAGGCTGAGATTGACCACAGGTAACTGAAACTGTGGGTTAGTGGAGACTTCTGTACTTTCACATGTGGAAGGACACCAAAACCTCTCTTCTGGGGTACCAGAAAAAGGAAGCTCTGGGGAACCACCATTACATCCTGAGTCAGCTTCTCTGGCTCTAGCCCCCTGTTCTCCAGCCCTCCCTATACCTCTGTAGAAAATGCAGCTAGGTATTATCCTTTTTTTTTTTTTTTTCCGGTGGTACTGGGGTTCCTGGAAGCCCTTCTACCTTTGGGCTACACTCCCAGACCTATTTTATACTTTTATTTGGAAAGAGGGTCTCTTAAACCAGTGTGGCTGGCTTTGAACCTGAGCGATCCTCCTGTCTCCACCTCCCAAAAGCGGGGATTACAAGCGTGGGCCACCACGCCCGGCTGGTATTGTCCTTTTGTATCCCAGGGTCTATACACTGAAATTCTTGAGAGTCTAAGTGTTGCATTGAGCATTTATTCACTGACTTGTCTGGCCAGTCAATGAATCCACAGAGCATCCTCTGGATGTTTGTCAGGCACTGGATTTGGTGTTGAGGACATAGAGTTGGAAAGACACATCCATACCCTCAGGGAACATTCTCTGGAGTGGCAAGAAAGCCAGGCACACGATAAGATAGTAGCAGGATGGATGTGTTGAAGTTGGAGGACCCTGTTGCTGGCAGTCAGCAAGGGCGCTCAGGGAAAGTGAAGCTCATGGAGATTCCAGTGGACTAATTGCTCCCGCAGATACTAGGGGAGAAGGTTTTCAAGACAGCAAGTGGAGCGTTTCTAAAGACCTGGAGGTGTATGAGACCAGGACGTGCTTGGGATGTGAGTGGATCCGTGTGGTTGAGTGTGGGAAGGAGTCACAGCACATCTAGCTGGTGCAGAGGGAACGGCTAGAGAAGGTGAGACAGTGTGGTGCTAGGGAGCCGAGTCTATGGTGGGTCCATGGAGAATTGTGAGCAGGGCAGTGTTAGCCAAATCTGGCAGTGATGTGGGTAGTCGGGAGGGAGGCAGACGCTGTGGGAAAGGGCACTAGCATTCCTCCTTCTCCTTCCTGCTCACCTTAGTGAGAAGTAAAAGTGCATTCTGGTTAAACACCAAGCTTCTAAAGCGCAACTGTTTGAGTCAGATCCTGGCCTTGTCACTTGTTTGGTCCCATGATTAGTTTCGAAGCCCAGATATTAAATCAAACAATTAGTAAGAGGATTTAATTTGTTGTATTAATACTGTCATTTTGCTGGGGAAACAAGTCATTGTAGATTCTAGAACTGGTGGGGCTCTAAACGCAGCCTCTGTTCTTGAAATTATTTATAAGATCATCCTCACAAAGTCAAAGTGCATACTCCCTAAACTGTATTCAATATCTTGGTCTTTCAATAATTTGGTTTTATCCAGGCTTGGTGCACGCTTGTAATACCAGTACTTGGGAGGCGGAGACAGGAGGATCAAGGGTTCAAGACCAGCCTCAGCAACGTAGTGAGATCCTGTTTCAAAATAAAAAATAAAATCCATCTGGGGATGTACCTCAAAGGTAGAAAACCCCTTAGTTAAAGCCCTAGTACCACACACACACACACACACACACTTTGCTTTCAAGCCAGGGATGGTAGTGCATGCCCAGAATCCTAGTACTTGGGAGGTGGAGACAGAAGGATTATAGGTTTAAGGTCAACCTTAGCAGGGTCTTGGTAGACCCTCCACAATTTTGCAAGACCCTGTTTCAAAAAAAAAAAAAAAAAAAGACTGGGCATGTAGCTTGGAGGTAAAAAGCTCTCTACTACCAAAAATAAATAAATGAATAAACAAACAAATAACAGGTGGAGGATGTGGAGAGAAAGAAAATGAGAATTAAAATAAATTTGGCTTGAATTTTGAAGTGCTTCAGGTTTCAGAAGAGGGAATTTTAGCAACTGTTAACATTTGAGATGTGGGTTTGCCACCTAGTGGGCATCTTTGAATGTGTTTGCATTATAAACTTCAAGTTCAGACAGTACTTTGGACACACCCCTATTGGTTAAAATGCCTTAGTTTCTATGTGTCAAGGGTATAAGAAGTTTCTGGGGCGTACGCTTGCCCACACAGTTGGAAGGAGAGCGTCACATGGAGGGTTCTTTTGCATTTCGTATACTCCTCTGTATGTTTTTTTCTCTTGCTCCATTTGAGAATTACAAATGAAGAAAAGAAGGTAAAGCTATTACCACGACTCAGCTATAATGCCTGCTCCACAGCAGAGACTCGTTCAACATTTCTTTCTTTCTTTCTTCTCTCTCCACATCCCCTCCCATGAAAGCTGTATTCAAATGACAACTTCACTGCATCCGATGTGTGAAGCACTACTGTATGTGAAGAACTTTCTTAGCTCAGTGAATGCAAAGACGAATAAAGCCCAGTCCCTATCTTCTTCTTCTTTTTTTTTTTGGGGGGGGGGAGGGGTATTAAAGATTGATTCCAAATGCATTCCAAGGGAAGGGAGAGAAGGAGAGAGTCGAGGAGTAGAGACTGTGTGGGACATGTTTGGTGCAAGTCTGGAGAGAGGAGAGCTATTTGGGAGCGACTACCATATGGTGTGAGATATCGAGAGAGCGGCAGAACAAGAAGGTTTTAAGAGGTTTTGTTAGGTAGTATAAATGGAATGCCCCTTTGATGTTTTCATGACACCACAGTGAAGATTTAAATCGCATTTCTGTTATTTTTGGACGTGGGTGAGTATTCCTATGGAAAATAACACCATGCAGAGACAGGCTATGAAGTGGTTTAGCTTTATCTGGAAAACATATATGTTCAGATCATAAAACTTTTAAAATAGGCACATTATATTTTCCTCATGTGTCTTAAAGCTAAAATTAAACAAAACTCAAAACGATAAAATTGAACAAAAATTTTTATTTTAGAAGTAATACAAATATTTGGTTTAAAAAATTTTAAAGTACAGAATGGCATTAAATGGAAAAAGAAAAAAATTTCTGCTTCAAACTTTGTTTTTAGTTTTTTTGATAATTATGTTCTAGGTATATACTACTGCTTGTTGATTTACCTACTTTATGTAGTATCCATTAGCTCCATGATATGAATAATGAGGAATATAGCTCCTTGTACTATCTCTTCGTTTCCTTCTTCCTTCATGTGTTTTGTTAATTATATTTTCCACTCTTCTTTCAGTTACCATTATACATTTAAACAATATGCTAAAATGTTGAGTTCTTGTTCCATCAATATAGATAGTGTCTTAGTCAGCTTTCTGTTGCTATGATGCAATACCCGAGACTAAGAATAAGGAAAAGAAGTTTCTTTTGACTCTTGGTTCTGGAGGTTGGGAGGTTCAAGATCAGGTAGCTGCATCTATTGGGGGTCTTGTGCTGCGTCAAGTCTCACGATGACAGAAAACAAATGGCAAGACAGTGTGTGTGAAAGAAGTAAAATACCAGGGGCAGCAACCTACTCTCTCAGAAACTAGTTCAGTCCCGTGAGAATGAACCTACTTTTATGAGAATGAGAACTCACCCAGAAAGGCATTAATTCATTTCATGAGGGCTCCACCCCCGCAACCCAGACATCTCCCATTGGGCTCCACCTTCTAACACTGGTGCACAGGGCACCAAGCCTCAGCGTGAGTTTTGGTGGGGACAGATAGTAACCCTCGACTCTGTACCAGGTAGTCTAAGATCACATCACGCCCAAATTCCTCTCCACCTCTTCCTGCCTGTTCCCTTTCCCCCCAATCTTCCTATCCGCCTCCCAATTTCTCTTTTTCTATCTTTATATGTTAGGGTGTATAACATTTGTTTTGTTCTGTAAGTATAATTACTTTTCATAAATCTTATCTGTTGATTGATTGATTGTGTGTGTGTGTGTGTGTGTGTGTGTGTGTGTGTGTGTTAGGGATTGAACTCAGGGGCATTCTACCTTCGAACCAGACCCCCAGCCATATTTTATTTTTTATTTTGAAACAGGGTCTCACTAAGTTGCTGACAGCCTCGCTGATTTGTTAAGGCTGGCCTTGAACCTGTGATCTTTCAGTCTCAGCCTCCCAAGTACTGAAATTACAGGCATGCTCCACCACCATGCCTGGCCTGTTGACTGATTCTAACAATTGCAATAAACAGTTTATGAGTTATAGTTCATGATTATACAAATATTTGCTACAAAATATAGGGCTTGGCTCGGAAGATAAGAGCTTATCCAGTATCCTAAGTCTGGACTCTACAAGGGAGGATAAATAAAGCACCCAGGTCAAGTGGAGTCACATTGTAGTTTTTATTTGTGCTTTTTTTTTGTTAGCAATTGTCTATTTGGTTTCACTTAGAGTCTGTAATTGCATTTTTCATGAACATATGCTTGTCTTACTACATAACTAAAAATGTTCACTCTTAGTTACACTGTTTTAAAATTTGTTGTTTTAACATTTGTAAATAAGTCATAACTATACATATTACATAAGTTAACATTATCTGGAAGATATAAAGGAAACTGTCTCCCTCTCCCCTTCATCCTTGTTTCTTAGCCATTCAGTCCTTCTTTCCAGAAGCAGCTATTGTTGTTAGTTTTCATGTATCCTTTTTTTTTTTTTTTTTTTTTTTTTTTTTTTTGCGGATCTGGGGATGAAACCCAGGGGCATTGGACCTCCAAGCTACACCCCCAGCCCTGTTTTTTATTCTTTATTTTGAAACCGGGTCTCACTAAGTTACTGAGGGCCTCACTACGTAGCTGAGGCTGTCCTTGAACCGTGATCCTCCAGTCTCAGCCTCCTGAATGCTGGGATTACAAGCGTGCGCCACCACGCCTGGCTCATGCATCCTTTTAGAACTATATTATATATATTTTTGGTCTGTTTTGGGGCTGGGGATTGAACCCAGGGCCCCCACTTGCCAGGCAAGCTCTTTGCCAATAAGCTACATCCCAGCCCTATATTAGGCATTTTTAAGCATACAAATATATGCTTATCTTTTTCTATACAAATGGTAGTAAAATGTGTAAAACCTTACTTTTTGTTTTTATTTTACTTAGCAACACAGTTTAGTTGATTATATTAGTCCATTTCTGTATCTATTACGAAATACCTCACACAGGGTAGTTTATACTGAAAAGAGGTTTATTTAGCTCACAGTGTTAGAGACTGGAAATCAAATATCAGGTTGCCCCCTTGTTCATCCTCTGGTGAGGGCTCCCTTGACTGGGTCACCACGTGGGGAATGGCATCATGGTGGAACATGTGCAAAGGGAGAGATGACATGGTGAGACCAGAGCCAGAGATCAGGGAAAGCCAGTCTCACTCTTTTATAACAATCCTCTAATGAGGGTCCCATTAGAATTAATAACAGAACTAATAAGCCGGGCGTGGTGGCGAACGCTTGTAATCCCCGCGCTTGGGAGGCGGAGACAGGAGGATCGCACAGGTTCAAAGCCAGCCGCGCTGGCGTAAGAGACCCTGTTTCAAAAATATAAAATAGGTCTGGGAGTGTAGCCCGGAGGTAGAAGGGCTTCCAGGAACCCCAGTACCACCAAAAAAAAAAAAAAAAAAAAAACATAACAGAACTAATAGAGATCCTTTAATGGGGTCCCATGGAAACTATGCTTCCAAGCGCAGCGCCATCAATGAACTGATTATTTTGCACTTGGTTTTGACTCTTGCGATTCTACTACCTCTAACATTGCTACACCAAGCACTAAGCTTCCAACATGTGAACTCTTGGGGGATATACTCAAACCATATGCAAAGCATGGCAGAAATCCTTGCACATGCGTACTTCTATATATATCTATATTGTTGCTTTCCTCTTTTATATACGGTATAGCATTCCCTTATGTGGCTGTGCCATAATTTACTTAGCTGGGTCCTTTTCAGGGTATTAGTTAGTTTCTTATTTTTCTATGACAAATAGGTGTTTCACTGAATGTCCTTGTAGACAAATATGTTTAAATATCTTAGAAAAATCTATATATGGAAGAACTGTTGGGTCAGACGCAATGTGTATTTTTTGTTACTAGGGATTGAACCCAGGGTACATCCAAGCTACACCCCCGGCTCTTATTATTTTGAAACAGGTTCTCACCAAGTTGTTGAGGGACTTGCTAAGTTGTCAAGGTTGGTCTCAAACCTGCAATCTTTTTGTTTCAGCCTCCCAAGTACTAGGATTACAGATGTGTGCCACCACGCCCAGCACAATGTGCATTTTTTAAAAGTTTGATAATATTGATGAATTTTTCCCAATGGAAGTTATACTAATTTACATTCTCATTAGCTACATAAAATATTATCTTTTATTTTATATAATTATGTCAATACAAATTTTATATAATTTTACATAATTATATTTTATATAATTATGTCAATACAAATTTTAAAAATTTCTATTAATTCTCTCAGTGTAGCTTTAACTGGCATTGGAATTTTATTTACTTTAGTGAGAATGAATATATTTTTATAAACTAAAGATGGATTATCCCTTCATCTCTTTTGCCCATTTTACTATTTAAAATATAAATTTCCAATTGCTTATTGCTAACATAGAGAAATTTGATTGATTTTTATATGTTGATCTTGTACTTTATAATTTTGCCAAACTCACTTATTTTCATAGCTTTTTATGTATATTCCATTGGAATTTCTATAGAGACAATCATATCATCAATTACTAAAGACAGTTTTCTTTCCAATCCAGATTCCCTTCCTTCCTCTCTTTTTTCTCCCTCACCCTCTCTTTCTTTTCCTCTTTCTTTCTCCCTTTTATCTCTTCCTCACTCTCCTCCCTTTCTTTCCCCTTCTCTCCTTTTCCTCTTCCTCCTCTTCCTCCTCTTCCTTCCCCTATACTGGGGATTGAACCCAGAGATGTTCTACCACTGAGCGTCACCTTCAGCCCCATTTTTATTTTTAAAATTTTTAATTTTTTTGAGGTACTGGGGATTGAACCCAGGAGCATTATACCTCTGAGTTACACCCCTAGCCCTATTTTTTATTCCTTCTTTTGAAGCAGGGTCTCACTGAGTTGCAAAGGGCCTCACTAAGTAGCTGAGGCTGTCAATGAACCTTGATCCTCCTGTCTCAGCAGCATCACCACGTCTAGCTTTTATTTATTTATTTATTTTTATCTTGAGACCGGTTCTTACTAAGCTACTACCTGCTGGCCTAGAACTTGCAAATCTCCTGTCTCAGCCTCCCATTACTGGTATTATAGGCATGAGCCACTATACCCAGCTTATTTCTTTAAGTATGGTTTTATATTTTTATTCTTTTCAGTTTGTAAATATGATGAATTATATTAACTGATTTATAAATGTTAAATCAACTCTCATAACTCGAATTGTGACAGTTGTTCTTGTATTTCCTGCTCTTAGTGGAAGAGTAGTCAGTCTTTCACCAATGAGTATGGTATTATCGGTAGATTTTTCATAAAAGCCTTTTATCAGGTTGAGGAAATTTTCGCATTTCTGGTTTGCTGAGAAATTATAGCAGGAATTGATATAGGATTTGTCAAGTGCATTTTCTTTATTATTGAGATTATCATGCCATTTTTCTTATTTGGTTTGTTTACGTAGTAAAATAGATTGAAAGGTTTTCAAAATCTTAAACCAATCCTGCATTCTTGAGATGAACCATTCTTAGTCATGTTTTATTTTATACTTTCTTATATTACTAGGTTTAATTTGATAAAATTTTGTTTAGAATTTTTTTTTCTTTTTTTTTTTGGTGGTACTGTGGTTCCTGGAAACCCTTCTACCTCCGGGCTACACTCCCAGACCTATTTTATATATTTTTAAAATTTGGAAACAGGGTCTCTTAAGCCAGTGCGGCTGGCTTCGAACCTGCGCGATCCTCCTGTCTCTGTCTCCCAAGCGTGGGGATTACAAGCGTGCGCCACCACGCCTGGCCTTGTTTAGAATTTTATATCAATGTACTAGAAAGATAATAGCCTGTAATTTTTATTTCTTATAATATTTTGGGCTGTGTTTCATATCAGTGTAATGTTGACCTCATAGAATGAGATCATAGAATGACTTCATAAATATATTCTCTCCTTGGCAATATTTTTTGGAAAAGTTTGTGGGGAATTAGTTTTATTTCTCCCTTGTTTGTGAAATTCACTAGTGATCTGGCCTGGAGTTTTCTTTGTGGGAAGTGTTTTACCAACAATTTTAATATTCTTAATAGATATCAGGCTATTTATACTATCTATTTCAAAAAGATATTTTCAAAGAAATAGGTAATAAAATATTTCAAAGAAATAGGTAATATAAGTAACCCCAAATCTATTAAGAAAAATTTGATAATTTGCATCTTTAAATAATTTGCCTATCTTATCTAAGTTGTGGAATTTATTGGCACAAAATAATTTATAATTATCTTTTATCCTTTTGGTCTTTGTAAACTCTATGCCAATTCTCTTTTTTTTTGGGTACCAGGGATGGAACCCAGGGGCATTCTACCTTCAAGCTAAACCCCCAGCCCTATTTTTTGTTCTTTATTTTTTGAAACAGGGTCTCACTGAGTTGCAGAGGTCCTCACTAAGTAGCTGAGGCTGTCTATGAACCAGGATCCTCCAGTCCCGTTGAGGAGGTAGAAAGGAAATAGGCAGATAGGGAAAAGGCCTTGGTAGAAGAAAGCTAATTTTCTGAGTTTCCTGAGGGGCCACAAATGCCTGAAACTCCAAAGGCTCAGAGATAAGAAGGCCAGAGCTTTACAAAGCCATCTGTTTACTAATCAGCAAACCCAGGATCCAGCACAGAGCAAGTCGGACACTCCTACTGAATGAAAGGAGACCCTTCAAAGGACTTGCAAATACCCTATGCAAATTCTCCTTGGAATCCCAAAAGTCACCCTAACCAAAAACGGACTTGCAAGCGGTCAGGCTTTGGCCAGTCGGATGGCAAAGGGGGACTTTCCCGCTCGGGACCTCCTCCCCTTTTGGGGAGCTGTTCTCTCTCTCACAGGTCAGGTTGTGTTGGCCCTGAGAGAAGGCAGAGTGCATCTGAGGGCACGTGGTTCAGGCAACTCTCGTGGACCCTGGGAGAAAGTAGTTTGTAATTGACGGCACTTGGCTTGGCAGCCCCTTTGGGGTGTTCGGCCACTTTTCTCTATTCCCTTCTGGCAGGTCGCGTGGACTCCGGAAGAAAGCAGCCTGCACCTGAAGGCATTTCGGCTTGGGCTACTCTCAAGTATTGTCCTGAAGGCAGCTGCTGGACCCAGAGTTCCAGCCCCTTTTGGGGTGTTCAGCCACCCTTGCCCCATTCCCTGCTGCTTCCAATAAACCTTTTATTTCCCTTCCTGAGGTCTGCGGGTGTCATTCTTTGCTCACCGTAGACAAGAACTCGCCGGGTTTTCTCTCAAGAAACCCCCGTTTCACCATCTCCTGAATGCTGGGATTACAGGCGTGCGCCACCATGCCCGGCTTCACTCTCATTCTTGATATTGGCAATTTGTGTATTTTTTCCCCCTGACCATTCTGGCTAGAACTTTATTTTATTGAACCCATTGTATAGGTTATTTAATTCCTTTTTCATTAATTCCTGCTTTGATCCTTATGTTTCCTTCTTTCTATTCTGTTTCTGTTTTTCTTTGTTTGCTTGTTTGTTTGTTTGTTTGGTACTGGTATTCTACCTCCTGACAACACCCTCAGCCTTATTTTATTTTAATTTTGAAACAAGGTCTCATTAGGTTGATGAGAGTCACAAGGCTGCCCTGGAACCTGCAATCCCCTGTCTCAGTCTCCCAAGTACTAGGATTACAGGTGTGCACCACCAGGCTTCATTCACTTCCTGTTTAGTTTTC